>NW_023270699.1:536867-640662 GCF_011800145.1 Mirounga leonina
TTTATTTATTTGACAGAGAGAGAGACAGCGAGAGCAGGAGCACAAGCAGGGGGAGTGGGAGAGGGAGAAGCAGGCCTCCCGCCGAGCAGGGAGCCCGATGCGGGGCTCCATCCCAGGACCCTGGGACCGTGACCTGAGCCGAAGGCAGGCGCTTAACGACTGAGCCACCCAGGCGCCCTAAAGATTTTACTTATTTGACAGAGAGAGACACAGAGAGGGAACACAAGCAGGGGGAGTGAGAGAGGGAGAGGCAGGCTTCCCGCGGAGCAGGAAGCCCGATGCGGGGCTCCATCCCAGGACCCTGGGACCATGACCTGAGCCGAAGGCAGGCACTTAACGACTGAGCCACCCAGGCGCCCAAGATTTTATTTTTAAGTAATCTCTACGACCCAATGTGGGGCTCAAACCCACAACTCCAAGATCAGAGTTGCATGCTCTACCAACTGACTGAGCCAGCCAGGCGCCCGGATGGGTGGGATCTTTACGTCTTCTTTGGGCAGCTTGCATGTATGAACTTAACCTTGAAGGGGTGGCTGAGGGAGCTCAGGCAGGGAACCTGCAGGTTCAGTTGGTGAGTCCTAGGAGGATGGCATTTGGGCCTCCTGGGTACTGAACTGGTTGGCTAGCTAAAACCATTATGTTCTGAGAATGTTTCACTAAATACTCAGCTGTGTAAGGTGAGAAATTCCCTTCTAGGAATTTATGTGGAAGGACTCTTTTCTCCTAGTGGGAGGAGCTTTGGGAATCCATCATGCTTTTGTGTCCCCTGGGCTGTACAGCATTGTATCTTCTTGTTCAGGGACCTATGGGCCTGTCCTTAAGGGGCTCTTTCTTCCCTTTGGCCTCACCTGGAGCCTATTGAGACTATTGTCAGAGATCCTCATAGGGAGGCAGTGACACTGCATTTGCCTGCTCTGGGCAACGTGACAGGACTTCACTGAGTCTCCAGCACCTCCCCGGTGACATGGGGATGATGAGAATCAGGCTAAGTCATGCATGCACAGCACCGGGGACAGCTGCATTGTTTCGTGCTTGCTGCTGCAGCTCTGGACCCCGCCTGCTGGGCTTCCTCCCCGGTGCAGGCTGCAGGCTGGGGCTTTCCCTTCCCCATTTTGAACTCTGGATAGACCGTCTTCCTCAGGTTGACACTGGTCTTTTCAGAGGTATTGCACAGGGTTTTTCCATGGCTGGCCAAGCTTTGACCGGTCCTTCCTTTTCCTGCTTTAATTTGGAAAATGCTCCTGGGGGCCATGATTCTGTATAGACAGTTCCCCATTGAGTGTGGTTCATGTGGCATTGACTATTCCCATGGGTCTTTATGGGAAGGCAGTGACATGGCATTGGCCTGCTCTGACCCTGGGCAAGGTGGTAGGACCTCACTGTGCCTTGGCTGCCTCATATGTGATGTGGGGAATTGGATTTGGTGATATGTGCACATATATGCATCACTGTGGTGAGCCCTGACTCTGTTGTCCAAACCCCTGGGCTCCAGCCCCTGCCCCACTACTTGGGGTCTGTGCCTCAGTTTTCTTGCCTGTAAAATGGGAAGACACTGGCTCTGTTTCTTTGTCTTGACAGCATCATGACTATAATGAAAAGAGATGGGCTTGAGTTGGGATGATTTTTTTCTGTGAACCTCTGCAGCATCTCCAAACCTAGCTGCCCTTCTTCCAGGGTGTGTCTCTGTGTGAGTGTGTCTTCCAGGGTTTCTGATGCCTCTGAGCCAGAGTCAGGCATGTGTCCATGGTGCGTTTTGGCTGGGGCCTACCCCAAGACACACACACCCCTCACCTCCCTTGCAGGGCACCACAGGCATGTGGCTGGGGGAGGAAGGGGTTGGGGTTGGGGATGGCCTGTGAGCAACATATTCAGGAGGGCTAGGCTGGGAAGTTTCTTTTTTGTGGATAATATTTATTGGCCGTTGGCCATCTCCCCCATTTGCAAAGTGATATTTGCTAGGAAAAAACCTATAAAACAAAAACGTAAGTCATAAATCTTATCCTATCCAGGGGAGAGCCATTTGGTGTTTCTTTTCCAGCAGGTGTGGACAGTACTGAGGGAGCCTAGAGTGGCTGGGAGGGCCTTGCACACCCCATGTTGTTGCTGTTCCCTGGGGCCCCACTCCCAAAGTCCCTGACGAGGCTGGGAGGAATAGCCTTCTCAGGCTCGTTTCCGTGAAAACGAGACCACTGGGTCAGCTCCCTGTAGGGTGGGAGGAAAGAGACCTGGGCTTAGCTGTGCTGAGTGCCTGCTCCCAGTGAGGAACATCTTTTCTGCCACATAGGCCTCCTGATCACGTGCTATGTGGCCCAGATCCCTTTGCCAGCGGGATATAAAGAAGAGATGGTGCGGTACCTGCGGTCAGTGCAGCTCCCGGATGGCGGCTGGGGCCTGTGAGTCGTTTTGTTACTGCACATATGTACGTGCATGTGCACACATGTTCTTATGTAGGACATACGCCTGTCAAGAGTAGGGTGAGTGGAGCTACTATGGACCTGGGGTGGGTGGGAGGAGAACGTGGTAGGAGGGAGACTGGCTGGGTGCTGTGTACCAGCTGGACCCTGGTGTCCTACGGTTCTCAGGATAGGTGGCCGCACACTCTGGGCCTTGGTTTTACAGCTTGTGTTGTAACTGGGCTTTTTGACTCACACCCCACAGAAAGCCATCTGGCTGTTATCACTAAGGCAGAAGGAAGTTCTTGACTCTGGGATGGCAGCAGGTGGAGCCAGGGGGGCCAGGTGCCCCTCCCCAATTCTCAGTGTGCCTTTCTGACACATAGCTCACTCTGGGAGCAGGGCCTTCCCTCAGGGGGGTCAACTGCCTGCCCACCCTGGTCATGGGCTCTGGTACCTCTTGTTCTACACTGAGGGCTGGGGTTCCTCCTAGCGAGCTAAATCCACGCCAGAGGGGTTCTCCATCAGAATTCTTGGAGGACATCCCAGCCTCTGTTTGCCCCTTGACGGGGGCTGTGGGCCTCAATTTGTCACCTCTGGAGCTTGTTCTGTGCACTGTAGTGATGAAGGAGCCTGAGTTGGGTCACAGCCTGGGACTGATGTTGATTCAGGTGTGGGAAGTAAGAGGAGACAGGCAGGTCCTGCACAGGCAGTTTTGGAACTGATCAGTTATGGGGGGTACATGGATTCTTATTGGAGAATGGCAGTTCTGGGTGTTTCTTATGTTGTCATGTTATGTCAGTGAAAGATATTTTAGCATTTTTTATTTTTCTCAGGAAATTTCGCAGAAAGTCTTGCTTAATTTCTTAGAAGTAACGAAATATGGCATTCTCTTATCCTATCTCCTACTCCCCAAGGCATGTGGAGGACAAGTCCACAGTGTTTGGGACTGCACTCAACTATGTGTCTCTGAGAATTCTGGGTGTCGGGCCTGACGATCCTGACTTGGTCCGAGCCCGGAACATTCTTCACAAGAAAGGTACTCCTTGCACAGCATGTCCTGGGTGCTCCTTCCTGCAGGTAGAGGCTGTGAATGTCTCTCTTGGGGCTGGACTCACTTACTCTGGTGAAGCCGCTGGTTCCACCCAGCAGCTGTGCTATTGGGCTCTGGAGCCTACTTCTCACCTGGGGTTGGAGGATCCTTAGCACTGTTTTCAGTTCGTGCAAGAAGGGGGGCGCATATGATTCCTGAGGAGCTGATCTTTACAGTAAGGCAGATGATACGGGACTTCTCTTTTCCGTAGGTGGTGCTGCGGTCATCCCTTCCTGGGGGAAGTTCTGGCTGGCTGTCCTGAACGTGTACAGCTGGGAGGGCCTCAACACTCTGTTCCCGGAGATGTGGTATGCTTGCCCTTCTGTGATTTGTGCCTGGGCTGCCGGTGCCTTCCTGAGTGGGCTGGCGGGCCCTGGGTCACTCGCTGCCTGTTACGCAGATGAGGGGGCGGTCCATTCTGTGGTGTGAGGCCGCATTAGGCTCCTGGTGGACGCCCTGCTTGGCTGAGTCCTGCAGACCCCAGTTGGGTAGGAAGGAGGGAGGCACTGTGGACTTGGGCTGTGTGGCAGGTGAGTGGGGCCCCGCCAGGCTGGGAGAACCGCTGGTGTGGGGAGTGTGAAGCTCTGGCATTGTTGCCGAAGGCTGTGCTGTGTCTTGTCATTGTGGATGTTTTGAGCCTCTGTGGAAGCAGAAACAAGAAGGCAGTAGGCCGTGCAGCTCTTGCCAGCCTCAGCACTGGGGTGTGCTGTGCTTTTCTCTGTTCCTTATCTTTCTGCCAGTGAATGAGAAAGTTAATCCCAGACATCATACGTCAACTGTGAGCACTTCGGTGTGTATCTTTGAAAGAGAAGAATTTCCTTGTTAATAGAATCACAGTGCTGTTTAAATACTCAGCAGGATCAACGCTAATTCCTTATTGTGTGATACTTCTAACCAGTGTCTTAGCACTTTGGGCATCTCCCCAGAAAACATGCATATGCATGTAAATCCCCCAGTGTCACCTTCAGGAGGTGAGACTCCTGGTCGAGCTTGGGTAGAGCCCCTGCTGGCTCCCTGGAGCCCTGTCAGCAATGTCGTGGCCCCCCAGGGAGCTGTCAGGGAGGTTGGGGGGCTGTTGTGTTAGACGACCTCGGTGGAGGTCGTATTAGGTGAAGGGTTCTGATGCCAGGGTTGAGGGACCAACCTCTGCAGCCTTGAGGGGTGGTGACGGGGGCAGAGGGTGGTGAGGTGAAGTGGTGGGAGGGGCGCTTGGGAGGAGGCGGGGAGGTGTTCTGGGGCCATCCCTGTGTTCCTCACTGGCAGCTTGCCAGGGGCACCGTGGACCTGTCCGGTGTGTAAGGAGTGGGCAGCGGAAGACACTGAGCAGGTGCCAGGAGGGTGTGCCAGGGCGCTGTTGTCTGTGCCCTTACATGGTGGTCCTGGCAGTCAGTGCTGGTCCGTGAGGGCACAGCTGGTCTTTCCTGGAGTGCTTTTGGAGGGGTGTGTTAGAGGGTGAAAGTGTGCTCAGGGCTCAGGATCTCTGGTCTCCCTCCAGCTGCAGAGAAGCTGTAAAATATGCCCTTTAAAGTGAGTGGGGGAGCCCTGGAGAGTGAGTGTAGTGGCCTGAGGCCAGAGTTGGTGGGAGTGGTGGGTACCTGCCCAGCTCATGACTGGCCTGCCCCTCGTGCCCCTCACACATGAGGACAGGAGGCTTGAAGGGAAAGTGGGAAAATAACCCCAGGTACCCACCCACCCGGGAAGCTGGTGGAGCCGTGTATGCTAAGGTCAGGCTAAATGTCTGGGCAAAAACGTGTTGGCGGAGATAACCCTCAAAGCCTCAGTCCTTGAGATGTGCCAGTTCTGAAGGGTTTTAGATAAATTTTTTATTTTGGAATAGGTTTCAATTTCCAGAAAATTTGCAAAGAGAGTCCAGAATGTTCCCGTAGACCCTTCACCTTGTTTCTCCATTATTAACATTTTACGTTACTGTGATACCTTTGTCCCAGCTGAGAAACCCAGACAGTCCTGGAAGTTTAGAAGTCAAGCTTCCTGGCTTTAGATGTGTTGCAGCTGAGCCAGGGGGAGTGGTTGTCACTTGTGAGGCCTGTGCCCGTTGGCACCCCACAGGAGCGTGGCTGCCGCGTGCTGGTGGCCATGCCAGCTTGGGCTGGGGCTGCGCGGGTGGTGCTGGCAGGGGCCGGGCCCTTCCGCTGACGCGCCATTCCGCAGGCTGTTTCCTGACTGGGTCCCTGCCCACCCCTCCACGCTCTGGTGCCACTGCCGACAGGTCTACCTATCCATGAGCTACTGCTATGCCACCCGGCTGAGCGCTAAGGAGGACCCGCTGGTCCGGAGCCTCCGCCAGGTACGGACTCCTGGGCAGGGACCCCCCAGGCTGGGGGGTCACCCTCAGCTCCGACTGTTCATGCCTGCTGGCCTGGGACCGTGCAGAGCTGAGTTCCAAGTCGTGAGGGCGGAGCCTTCCCGGATCCTAAGGGACTGCCCAGAGGGGCTTGTGCGGTGGGACGGGCTCAGGGCCCTGGGAGCAGGGTCCCCGCGGGGAAGCAGGTCCCGAGAGGAGGCTTGCGGGCAGGGTGTTCATTAGGGTGTGTGCTTGGGGAGGCAGCGGGCGAGGACGGTGCTGAGGTGCTGCTGCCCCCAGGAGCTGTACGTGGAGGACTACGCCAGCATTGAGTGGCCGGCACACAGGAGCAGTGTGGCCCCTGACGAGCTGTACACGCCTCACAGCTGGCTGCTCCGCGTGGTGTACGGTGGGTGCTTGCCGACGGGCTGGCGGGCCTCCCAGGACTTGGCTGGCACCTCAAGTGACGCTGAGTCTCCTCCCCTTTCCCACCTGTCGTTTGGGCCCTGTGGTGACTGGGGGGCAGCCGTGTGCTTCGTGTCCAGGGGGTCTGCTCTGTCTTTGCCCCTGGAGCAAGGCTGGGGCTGGGGCTCCTGGACAGGAGGTTTGGGAGCTGCAGGCCTGGAGGGCATGCTCGCTCCTTCCCTTAGGGGAGAAGGTACAGGCCTCCGTGGGGCCCGGTGTAGGCCTGTCTCCCGGCAGGAAGCCTGGTGGCTTGGAGGCCAGCAGGGGTGCAGCGTGTGGAAGGGTCATGTTCCCTTGCTCCTCCATCCCCTTGCTCACGTCTTCTGTGCTGGGCCCCACGGTGGGAGCTGGGACCCTGCCTCTGTCAATGCTGAGCTGCACCCGGTTGGATTTCCATTCGGGAAACAAGGCACTAGGGGCAGGGCAGGGCAGCACACTAGGGTGTCAGGGAGAGCCGGTGGGGGAGACAGGGCAGGGAAGGGCCCAGGTGCTGTCCCGTACTGATGACTTCGCCCCTGCAGCACTGCTCAACCTGTATGAGCGCCACCACAGCACCAGCCTTCGGCAGCGGGCCATCCAGAAGCTGTATGAGCACATCGCGGCAGACGACCGCTTCTCCAAGTGCATCAGCATCGGCCCGGTCAGTGCTCCCGCTGCCCTGTGTCTGTACCCCACCCTGTGTAGGGTAAGAAGCTGGGGCGGGAGGCCCTCTCGAGGCCAGTCTCTGGAGCTGGGAGTGGGGGTCTTCCTGGAGGTGAGGTCTCCCACCAGAGCCTGGCAGACGGGACCCCCCGTTCTGTCCCCTGTGTTCCTCCTGCACTTAGCACTCCCTTCCCTGCCCACCACCTGGTGTGCTTGGAATGCTGCTCCTTGGGCCACCTCTCAAGATCTTTCTGGACAGTTGGGAGGGATGCTTTTCCTCCGTTGGCCATCTCCCCACAGAACTCGCTGTCTGCCCTTGCCTTGTGGGGTTTAGAGTGCTGGGGTGCTTGGGCTCCAGCCCCGGTTCCTGCTGAGCCTGGTGACTCCGAGCTCTCACCTCCGAGCCTCTGGGCTCCCGACCTGGCTTTGCATCGTGAGGCTCTGGGCCTGGCAGAGGCCCGGCGTGGACGCACTGTAGAGCGCAGGGTTGGGGGGCTGCCTCTCAGCTGTGGGGTGACAGCTACAGAAGACTGTTGTTTTGGGCCTCTGGCGGGCCATGATGGCAGCCTTTCTGAGTCAGTCCAGTTGGTGCCATACCACACAGCTCCACTCCCGACCCTGCTCGCTGGTGTTCTGTGGGGCTTGGAGCCGTGAGTCATTTCCCTTTCTGCAGCATGTGATCCCGTGTGGGCTTTCGACTTAGCGCTGAGTAAAGTGCATCTGACTTGAGTGAGAAGGGCAGTGCCAACGGGATCTTAACGAGATGCCAGAGTGCGAGGTTTGGGCCTTCAGGACATTCTAAAGCAGTCCCTGCTCCACAGCTCTTGTCTCTCTGCCTCTCCCATGCTCCTCAGGCCATGCTGTTCTCGGTCAGCCATCTGAGGCATGCAGGACACGGCACACCCCACATGCCCACCAGGGGCCCTGTGTGGGGCCCCCAGCCCTCCTGGTGACTGTGCTTGCTCGCCAGCTGGCTCGGCTCACGTTGTCTCTCACAGGATGCCCTGCCTTCTCTCTGCACATGCCTCAGGCCTTTCCTGCCTCCCTTTCTGGGGTACAACTCTGGCTTGGTCTCTGGCTCTCAGGGCTTAGGGTGGAAGGCCTGGTCTGGCCCAAAGTGAGGTGGTGCTGGGGGCCCGGTGTTTGGGCTATAGTCCTCGTGCTCAGGAGCTGCTGCGGGCCTGGAGCAGGGTCCCGATAGGGCCGTGTCTCCCACAGATCTCGAAAACCATCAACATGCTTGTGCGCTGGTATGTGGATGGGCCAGACTCCGCCGCCTTCCAGGAGCACATCTCTAGGATTCCTGATTACCTCTGGTGAGTAGTGGGAAGGGCCTGGCTGGTCACTGTCACTAGGTTCCTGTTACGTGTGACTGAGAGCCAAGGGCAGACACGCGTGGTGACCTCCCTGGGCACAGTGGCAGGTGACAGGATCCCGTATCTCAGCATCCTGCCAAGGGTGCTTTGGGGTCTGGAGTAAAGCCTGGAACGAGGAATTTCAGGGTTTGTGGAAGATGGTGAGGGTTATCTTTGAGTTGAAAGATCTGCCACGTAGCGGGCACTTCTGGTGGTTTTGGAAGGTAGAACTTGGAAGCCTGTGGGCAGAAGGGGCAGGTTCCGGTGAACGTCAGGAAGGCCTCACTGACCAGGACAACTGATCAGTCACTGATTGCAGTGCAACCGTGGTGGGTGGGTGTGTCCCATGGTGTCATGGTGGGGAGTCCTGCATTCGAGGGCCCTCTTCCCTCTGGTGGCCCTGTGGGCCTGCTGCCGTAAGTGGGGTGAGCGGGTTCTGGGTGGCCACCTGACTTCAGCTCTTTGCCCTCTACTCCCTGACCTGGGCTTTTCTCGTCCTCACAGGCTGGGCCTCGATGGCATGAAAATGCAGGTAAAGGCTACAAGGCCACGGCCACTTGCTTCCTTACCAACCACTGCTGCTCTTTGGGTTTGTTAAGATAACTGCTCCTCCCAGTGAGTTCTGGCAGCCTGTGCTGAGCGGCTGCAAGTGTCCCCAGTCCTGCGTCTGAGGGAACAGCCAGTGGCGGGGATGCCGACAGGCCCCAGGGTTGTTTCCCTTTCAGCAGCAGTGTGATCCTGTGCGGGCTTTTGACTTAGCGCCGAGTAAGGCACGTCGGACTTGAGTGAGAAGGGCCGTGCTAACGGGATCCTACAAGATGCCAGAATGCGAGGTTTGGGTCACCAGTCGGCTCAGTGTGGAAACGTGGAGCCTCCAGCAGTGTTCTTGGATCAGATGGGCCACTGCCCTTTAGGGCACGTACACATACACCCAGCACCGCCTAGCGCAGAGTTCACCTCGGCGTCCTTGCCTTACTCCCGGCTCCCTGACTCCCACGTGCCAAGAAGAGGAGGAGGTGGTCGGATCCTTCGGTGCCCCAGCTGATTCGTTCTTACAGAAGGACTGCTGTGTCAGCGCCTTGCAGGCTTGATGACAGTCCCTCATGTGGTTTGGGGGCACATTTGTTGGCATCAGGGTTTGAGCCAGGTGGCTGGTCCTCAAAGCCACTTTTGTCCAGTGGTCCGGGCGCCCTTCTTCCTGGGCGGTTGGTTCCTTAGAGCACCCACCTTCTGGATCTGCCTGGTTGTTTCCTCTGTGCCCTCTGTTTCCTGCAGCTGGAGGTTAGACCCTGAGGCTTGATCCTGAACTGGTTTCTTTTGGCCAGGAGGCTTTCCTGGTGGCAGGTGTCCTTCCTGCATATTGTCCTGCAAGGCCATGGTTTCTGATGCCCCCTCAGGGCTGTCAGTTGGTCTGGGCTCTGGTGTTGCCAGCCCTGTCCCTATTATCTGAGTGTCCCTATCTCTGTTTCAGTGTGATTTGGCCACTGGCATTCTCGTGGGACCAGAGTGTTGACTGTTAAACTAGGCTCCTAGGGTGGGATTGGAAGAGGGCCTTCCCAGCTCCGTTGAGGCCTCAGCCAGGCGCCACCACCTCCAGGCATACTCAGATGTGAGGGGATGTTTCTAGTCACAGGCAGTGGTCGTCCAGATCCTGGAAGTGCACCCAGAGGGTTCTGTCCTGGCTGGTGGCCTGGTGAAGGCGGGTGGGGCTGCCCAGCCCTCACCTGCCTGCGGGGACAGCCCCTCCCCTGCCCTCATGGGCTTTGAGGGGTGCACAGAGCATGGCACCTGGGGTCAGGAGTTGGCTGGGCTCCCGCCTCTTTGCAGGAGCTGTTGGGAGCCCCCAGACTTCTCCTTGGCTCCCCAGGTGCCCGTCAGATCCTGGGCGGTGGTGGGCGGGTTGGGGGAGCTGCGCTGCTCTAACAGCCGGTCCTGTGTGCAGGGCACCAACGGCTCACAGGTGTGGGACACCGCGTTTGCCACCCAGGCTCTGCTGGAGGTACGTGGCTCTGCCTCCTTGTTCTTCAGCCTCTAGTTGACCTTCCCGGGGTCCACTGCTGCTTCCAGTGCGGACATGGCAGTTGCAGACCCTGACTCTTGGCTCACCTGGGCTCCGAGGCCTCTGGCGATGGTCCCACTGAGGCAGCGGTCTTGCCCCGCAGCTTTGGGTGGTGGGCCGGCTGGGAGGCTTCAGGAGCAGGGAGCCTTGTAAGATCTGTTCCTGGGGAGACAGGGCAGGAAGCTTCTAGCAGGGGGAGCGGGCTCTAGGCTTTTCACAGCACTCAGACTGCTTATCATGGATACCTCTCAGCACATGCTGGAGAGAAATCAGAATGTGTTTTTGTGCTGGTGGGATTGAGGGTGGTGACGTTCTGGAGAGCCTTGAGAAGGGGTCTGGGCCACATGGGGGTCTGCCTTCGATGGGGCCGGGGTCGTCTGGACACGGGCCGGGCTGGGCCGGGTGTGGTGTGGACTCCCTTCTGTCTCCTTCATTTCTCCATCACATCTTCCTGACTTGTCAGCAGAAACGGAAGAGCCTGAGACTCGGGTGGGTTTGCTCCTGTTTCCCAGTGGTGGCAAGACGTCACCAGGATTGTTTGGGGACCAGTTCAGCTGTGCAGGCTTGTGCCACCGAGCGGCTCAGCCTCTGTTGTCTCTTCCAGGCAGGGGCACAACACAGGCCTGAGTTTTCGTCTTCCCTGCAGCAGGCACATGAGTTTCTCCGGATCTCACAGGTGAGGCAAAATCTGCCTGTGCCTGGGCTGCTGGGGCTCCCCACAGGCAGGGGTGCCGCCTCCTCACCTCCGCCTTGGCACCCCTGCCCGCCCTCTCCACCTCAGGGTGGTGCCTGGGCACGTTTCTGCAGCAGTGGATGGGGCTGTGGGCCCCGGGCCACAGGGGTGCTGCCTTGAAGGGGCCTTCGGCTCCGGCGGTTGAGAGGGCCATCGGGCAGCGGCTACGGGTCCCTGCATGTTCCGCACCAGACCCTGCCGGCCCCGGTGTGACTGGGACCTCCTCTGCTTTCCACATGTGCCTCTTGGACGCTGCCCAGGTCCCAGACAGCCCCCCTGACTACCAGAAGTACTACCGCCAGATGAGCAAGGTACCACAGCCAGCCCTGTTTGCCCCCAGGCCTGGGCCCTGTCGGCTATGCTTTGCCCTCTGAGTGGGCTCTTGCCTCGGCCTCCTGGGCCTTCCTGCTCTCACAGACACACGGCATGCCGTTCCAGCAACACATCCGAGGTTTCCCTGGCCGGGGAGATGGGTATATGAGGTGGCTGAGCCGTACGGGGCCTCCTCACGCGGCCGTGTCCGGTACTGTGCGCACGCACACACGTGCACACGCACACACGCACACACACGTGCGCTCAGAGGTGCTTTTAGACGGCAGTACGTGCAGAGAGCAGAGACCGCGTTCTGTCGGAACACGGATCAGGGTGACGGGGGTGCTGCAGAGGGCGGAGGGCAGCCCCTCTGGGTGTGTGGGAGTGTGGACACAGCGTGTGCGCCTTCTCACAGCGGGTCGGGAGGCCCGTCCGCGTGTGTGTGGCGTGGAGCCGCAGCTGCGCCTCGGGGGGGGCCAGGCCTCTGCACCGCTGAGGAAGGGTGCTCTCAGCTTGGGGGGTCCTGACGACCAGGGTGCGGGCTCAGCCCTCCGCGCTGGCCATGACAGGCCCCACGCTTCGCAGGGTGGCTTTCCCTTCAGCACGCTGGACTGTGGCTGGATTGTTGCCGACTGCACAGCGGAGGCCTTGAAGTCCATCCTTCTCCTGCAGGAAAAGTGTCCCTTTGTCATTGAGCACGTCGCGCGAGAGCGGCTCTATGATGCTATTGCTGTGGTGAGGCTCTGGGCAGGGGGCTCTGGTCACGGGGCACTGTGCACGCCGGAGGCCCGGACTGCCCCACCACACACCCTCAGGTCCGCTTAGTGCCGCATGTGAGCTGCGCTTCCCACGGCTTTGGTCTCTCAAACCCCCGGGGTCAGACTGCAAGCCCAGAGGGGCGCATCCTCTGGTGGTATCTGTGTTTGGGGAAACCATGAGTCCTGCTGGAGGCTCGTGGATCCGGCTACTCGCCAGGGAGGGCTGGCATTCTCCACTGGGTATCTGAAGAGAAAACGAGAACTTCTGTTTGTGTTTGTACAGAATCCTTTCGGGACACCCAGTTTCTGTGCATGTTTTACAACGGAGGTCATATAGCTTGGCAGTATACATGTGACTTATAAATGGATAAGCAAGTGCATGCCAGGGTCCCAGATGGTCACTCGTGGAGCACCTGCTTGATAAAGTTGTTGCCCACTGCTCTAGGCACTGAGGGTCTCGGTTTAATGTGAGAACTGGCTCCCCGTTCCCTATCCCTGCCCCATGGGTCTTAGCCTTGGGTGTTTCTAGAAAGGTCCTCTACAGCTTGTGGGCTTCCCCCTCATGCTCAAGTGCATGGGTGAACTCTCAGGATGTCCTCTCTCTGGTTTTAGTTGCTGAACATGAGAAATTCTGATGGAGGGTTTGCCACCTATGAGACTAAGCGTGGGGGGCACTTGCTGGAGCTGCTGAACCCCTCGGAGGTCTTTGGTGAGTGGTTAGCCAGCCAGGTGGTACACAAACCCGGGGACCCTGCCTGCTGTGAGATTGATTCGCCAACCAGAGCCCTGAGTTGCTTCCCCAGGCTGGGAGCAGTGCCAGCAAAGGTTCTGCAAATGACTGTGGACCCTTTAAGGAGCACCCCTAAGCCCTGGAGTAGGCTGTGCTTCTCACCTCGGAAGGTGGCCATAGTGCCTGTGGGTGTGGATGGAGAAGCTGTGGTTTTGTTTCTGCGGTTGGTGGAGGAGTCAGTGGGATTCACACCTGGCTGTCTGGCTCGAGCCTGGGCCGGCTCTTGCTGTGTGCTCTATCCTCTGTGGAGACCATCCTGTGTCCTGGGTGCTCTTCACAGAGCCCAGGCACACTGCAGGGAGGTGTCGGTGGGGACGCACTGGCCCCGTGTCCTCCCTGCTGTGTCCGACGATTCTCGTCTGCCAGGGCGGCCTCTTTCCCTGAGTGCTGCCCTCGCATGCCCCTGGACCCCTGCTTTCCGGTCTCTGTCTCACTTCTGTAACTGTTAAATGTGGTCTAGTTGGGCTGGGGTGTGGCTCTGCCCTGTACCTCTCTCCTTCACTCTCCCACTGGCCCAAATGTCCTACAGCCAGATACGGGTCTCCAGGTCGCTGTGTAATGCCAGCCACCCTCCCACCTGGTGGCCATGTCTCCTGGACCAGTCACTGGGAACCCTTTCCTTGTTTCCTCTGGAGGATGATGAGGCTCTTGCTGTCCTGTGTAGGCTCTGCATGTTATGGCGCTCTCATTCTTCGTGGTTTGGTGTGAGTTGCCAAATTGGGTGACAAGATGAAACTCATGTATGTGTTGATCCTTCCTTCCCTCTCTCAGGGGACATCATGATTGACTACACATATGTGGAGTGCACCTCGGCCGTGATGCAGGCACTGAAGCTTTTCCATGAGCGTTTCCCAGACCACAGGGCCGGGGAGATCAGGTAAGGGTGGCCTTGGCACAGGGTTGTTTGGTCACTGAGCCACGAGTGCTACCTGTTTAGGAGCCAGGACCTGGGACGCTGCCACAGTGGACATGGAGAGCACGTGTTTGCTGGGGTGGGTGGCTCACTGCAGGGAGGGGACTCTGGAATAAAACTCATTTAATGACGGAAGGGATTTCCAGTGTTGCTGAATCCAGTTGTATGCCTCGAAGTACAGTAGACCCTTGAACAACTCACGGGTTAGGGATGCCAAACCCCCACACGGTTGAAAGTCTGCATATAACTTTGGATTCCCTGAAATCCTAACTATTAATAGCCTACTGTTGACTGGAAGTCTTTCCAATAACATAGGCAGTTGATGAACACATATTTGTAGGTTGTATTTTTTATATATTGTATTCTTACAGTAACGTAAGCTGGAGAAAAGGAAACATTAAAGAAAATGATAAGGAAGAGAAAGTACACTTACAGTACTATACCATATTTATCGGGAAAAATACGCTTAGCAGTGGACCTTCGAAGTTCAAGTCCATGTTGTTCCTAGGTCAATTCTTTTTTTTTTTTAAAGATTTTATTTATTTATTCATGAGAGAGAGAGAGAGAGGCAGAGGGAGAAGCAGGCTCCCAGAGAGCAGGGAGCCCGATGTGGGACTCGATCCCAGGACCCCGGGATCATGATCTGAGCCGAAGGCAGGTGCTTAACGACTGAGCCACCCAGGCGCCCCTTTATTATTATTTTTTTAAAGATTTTATTTATTTGAGAGAGAGAGAGACAGCGAGAGCAGGAACACAAGCAGGGGGAGTGAGAGAGGGAGAAGCAGGCTCCCGAGCAGGGAACCCCGATGCGGGGCTCGATCCCAGGACCCTGGGATCATGACCTGAGCCGAAGGCAGAAGCTTAACCAACTGAGCCACCCAGGTGTCCCGTTGCTATTGTTTTTTCTTAAAGATTATTTATTTGAGAGAGAAAGAGAGAGGGAGAGAGTGGCATAAGGAGTGGGAGAGGGAGAAGCAGACTCCCTGCTGAGCAAGGAGCCCGACACGGGGCTCGATCCCAGGACCCTGGGATCATGACCTGAGCCGAAGGCAGCTGCTTAACCATCTGAGCCACCCAGGTGCCCCTCCTAGGTCAATTCTACATCAAATATGTGTACTAAGGGCTCAGAGTATCACAGCTGTAACACAAAAATCAGTTATTTTTCACATCTTAATATTGGTAAAAAGATCTATATTCCCAATTGCACCTGTGTCCACATAAACGGTGGTTTTTAAATAAGCCTGTCCTGTTGACGTCTGGCACGTGTAGAGAGAGATGCACAGATCTTATGTGTGGTGCCTGATGAATTATCATGAAGTGGACACACCCGTGTGACCCCAGCGGGCACATAGATGTTACCAGAAGCTCCCCTTCTGGTTCTCCTCAGGTGGCTGTGATCCTACACTTGGGGGATCCCATGGCGGCACTCGTGGGTCTGGCTTTCTCCATTCACTTGGTGCTCATGAGGCCCAGCCAGGTGGTCGCGGAGCAGCAAGCCCACCCTCCTTTGCTGTCCGCATGTCTGTGGAGTGCAGATGGCATACTTTATTTATCCATCGGTTTGTCTTGGATCCTCAGGGGTCTTTCAGTTGGTCCCTCTGAATCATCCTGCTGTGAACACACTGCTTTTGGGGCCCAGGGTACCCATTTCTTGAGGACCTGTGCTTAGGAGTGGACTCACTGTGTTACAGGGTACACTCGTGCACCCCCGCGGGTTCCCCTTCACCCCAGTGTGATCTCGTTTCACGCTTCACGGCACAGCTGGTATAAACTCAGCTTGGTCATAGTGTGCTTTTCCTTTTTAGATATTGCTGGATTCAGTTTGAAAAGTACTTTTTAAGGGATTTTTACAACTGTGGTTGTGGAGTAGTTTCCCTTACAGTGTCCTTTTCAGGCTCAGGCTCTCCTGTGAAAGTGATGCAGGACTCGTAGGAGGAGCTGGGAAGTATATTTTCTTTTTAGATTCTCTGGAAGAGTTTGTGAGAATTCGCGCTATTTCTGCCTCAAGAGTTTGGAAGCTCCATTTGGGCCTGGAGTTTCCTTTGAGGGAAGGTGTTAAATTTTTAATTACAGGTTCAGTTTTACTTGTTCTAGGGCTGTATAGATTTCCTTTTCTTCGTGTTTGTATCAGTTTGGGGATTGTCCCACATCAGCTCCATTTTATGTGGATCTGCACAGAGCCGCCTGCAGTGTCCTGAACGGCAGCTCCGTCCCCACTGAGTCCTCATGTCCTTCCCGACGTTGGCGCCTGGGTCTCTTGTCAGTCTTCCTTTCCTTTCCTTTCTTAAGATTATTTATTAGAGAGCATGCACATGAGCAGGGGGCAGTGGGAGAGGGAGAAGCAGACTCCCTGATGAGCTGGGAGCCTGATGCGGGGCTCGATCCCAGGACCCTGGGGTCATGACCTGAGCCGAAGGCAGACGCCCAACGACGGAGCCGCCCAGGCGCCCCAGGAGCTTGTTGGTCTTACCAGGCTTTTCAAAGAAACCATCTTCAGTCTTTGAGTCTATCATGGTATACGTTTGTTTATTTTTTTGATGTGTTTGTTTTTGGTTTTATTAATTTTTGCTCTATTATCTCGACTTTATTTATTTTTCTAATTAGACACTTAAATGATTTTCAGGCTTTCTTTTTAAATGTGCTTAGCTTACGTCTATGTTAAGTCTCGGTGTATCATTCAGTTAAAATTACTTTGTTTCTGTTGTGAGTTCTTCTCTGGCCAGAGTTACTTAGGGAGTATGTGGCTTTACTTCCAAACAATCGGAGGGTTTTCTGGTTGTGTTTTGCTCGTTTCCTTCTGTTCGGGCAGGCGGTGCAGCCACTTGGGGGCACTGTGTTTTGTCGCGCTTCGCTCACGAGGGCCGGGGGGTCCGTGTGCCCTGTGCTGAGCCGCAGCATAAGCCGTGGTCCCTTCCTCTGGGCACAGCTTGTCCGCGGTGACTGTCATGCAGTTGACCTTTTCCCCTAATAGATTACCATTTTAGGAAGTGCTTCTTGGAGGAGACTTGGAGAATGCGGAAGCAAGTCGCTCTTGTCCGCAGGGAGGAACCTGTTAGGACTGCTTGATCCCACATTGCCGTGGGTCCTATGGAGCTGGCTCAGTCTGTGCTGCTGAGGTGTCTGAGGGCAGGGGACGCTGTCCCCTGTCAGGTCGCATTCTCCTGCAGGAGTCACAGTGGTTGCAGGTGTTTTGTTGTTTTAGTGGCCTCTTGGTTATTTCTAAATTTTCATTTCCAGCTTTTCCCTATTTTAACCTTAATGAGTGTTGTTTTATTAGATCTTTATCTGGGACCATTATTTTTCCCTGGAGCCACAGTGATTTTGGGGACAGCCTGTGTGGGGAGACCCACTGCCCTTGCCCTTTCCAGGTGGTGTGGTCCTGGTCCCAGTCATGTCACCCATTGGCCCGGGCCGCCCTGCCCAAGGTGGGGGGCAACAGCGTGGGAAGCACAGGGTGAGTGTTAGTACCATGGAAAGCTCTGGACAGTTTGAACAGAAGCGTTTAATCTTTAAATAGATGTATTAATTTGTGATACTAAATTGTTAAATTTATCTGGGAATTTTAGAGATAAAGTTTAAGGTAGCTAGGTACTCTGCTTGACTTGAAATTCTTCTTCATTTCAAACTTACAGGAAAGCTCTAAAAATACTATAAATAGTAAAAAGCATTCCTCGGGGCGCCTGGGGGGCTCAGATGGTCAAGCGTCTCCCTTCGGCTCAGGTCACGATCTCGGGGTCCTGGGATCTAGCCCCGCATCGGGCTTCCTGCTCAGTGGGGAGCCTGCTTCTCCCTCTCCCTCTGCCCTCTGCTGGTGCGCTCTCTCTCTCGCTCTCAAATGAGTAAATAAAACTTGATGTCCTGTCAACTTGGCTGCAGTCTGTTGTTTGGAAACAAGTCCCAAGGGGGCGGCTGTCATGGGGGCGGGTATCTGCAGGTGAGGCTCTTGGGGATCACCTCGGAGGCTGCCTTTGTACCTTCACTCCAGCCTTTTCAGAGAACCAGTTAGACTTAGGGTGGATCTCTCGTCTTCTGTCTGATTTTTTATTTCTTTTTAAAATTTTTAAAATTTCTTTTTGTGTATTTCCTCAAGCTTGTGTCGCTGACGTGATTGTGGTGAAACAGATTCTGTCTGTAGCTGCTTCTATTGTGGGCATGTCGCTGACTTCCACTTTCCTCCTGCACTGCTTTCTTCTCACCACGACTTTGCTTCTCCCTCCCGTGTCCTCTCATCCCTTTCTCTCTGACCTTTGTGTTTCTTCTCTCGACTGTTGGCTTTTTACCTGTTTTTATGGGAAACCATGCTCGTTCGTCTGAGGCGGTAGGATGGGAGGAATCGGGGTAGGTGGATTGCCGTTTCCCCGCAGAGTTTGTTAGCATCCTCCTGTGTTCCAGGGAAACACTCAAGCAGGGCCTGGAGTTCTGTCGGCAGAAGCAGCGGGCTGATGGCTCCTGGGAAGGGTAAGTGAGCTCCTGGTGTGCGGACGTGCCTGGGGTTGGGAGGGCTCTGCTCTCAGTGTGCTCCTGGGATGCTCACTTATGTCCTTGTGCTACACCAGGAGTCTCTGGGAGTGAGGCTGCCAGCAACAGAGTTCTGGTGGACCTTGTTCGGGTCTGAGCGCCTGGCCTCATCCCGGTGGTGCTTGCTCAGTTGTTGCTGAAGCAGTTTGGCCGAGTGTGTGGGTGGGAAGGGCTCCGTGGCCTGGGGCCTGGTCCGTGTCTGTGATTACTCCCTCCTCTGGGTGTGGATCAGGGCTTACATCCTGTGAGGGCCAGGCCGGGCAGGTCTGTTTTGCTTAGCCTTAAAGCTTGAGGCACAAGTTGGTGGCTTGCCGAAGGCCACGTGGATGGTTTTCTTGAAAATAACGTCAGCTTCCCCGACCCCACGATGGAACCAGTTCTCACAAGTCTGGCAGAATTCCTGTTGTTTTCGACACCCTTCTGAAGAGACTGAAAGGCTGAGGCTCTCCTTTGTCTTCCTCCAGCTCCTGGGGGGTTTGCTTCACCTACGGCACCTGGTTTGGGCTAGAAGCTTTCGCCTGCATGGGGCAGACTTACCACAGTGGGTGAGTGAGGGCACCTGCCCCTGGTGGGGTGGGGCTCTTCTCAGCAGGACGCTCTGCTGGGGGTGGGATGTCTTTTCCTTTGATGTTGGATTTGGGGCGTATTTTGTGTTTTTCTAATCAATGAGATTCCTGGCTCATGAGCCGACAGTGGCCTAGTAAAGACACTGAGCTGAGACCTTGCCTCACTGCTCTGGGAAGCTTCCGGCTAGTAGCTTGTATGTGGAGGAACCCTCTGGGCTTACCTGGCCACCACCCCCAGTGGGACCCCCTCTGGGCTGGGTTGAGAGAAGGGAGGTGGCCTCAGGTCTGAGCTGTCCCCAGCCACCTCACCCAGCTCTGCTTTGCGCTGGGAGTTTCGGGTGGGGGGTGGTCACGCCAGCGCAGTATCTGCAGCCACAGAGCTTTTCGCTGTATCTGGGAGGAAGGTGTCCCTGTGCGCTTCACATCACATGGTGGGTGGGCCTGGAGTGCACTGTACTCCTCCCCATACCCCCAGGGAGGCCTGGCCAGTGGGTGATCTGTCCTGGGGCCTCCTTGGAGTGGTAGTTCTCCCATCTTACTGGTCTCTGCAGGGCTGTGTGTGCGGCGGTCTCCCAGGCCTGCGACTTCCTGCTCTCCAGGCAGATGGTGGATGGAGGCTGGGGGGAGGAGTTCGAGTCCTGTGAGCAGCGGCGTTATGTGCAGAGTGCCACGTCCCAGATCCACAACACGTGCTGGGCCCTGATGGGGCTGATGGCTGTCAGGTGGGGGCTGTGGGACCCATCCCCGGGTACTGGGGTTGAGGAGAGGAAGGACACTGAGCCTCAAGCAGGCAGTTCGGGTGGGGTGTGGGCAGCTGAGCTCTGAGCAGGGATGGAGGAGGTGAAGTGTGCAGGGCAAGGGCATAGGTCTTTCCAAACGCGGGCTTCCTGCACAGAGGCTCGCCTTTGAGAAGAAGACCACCCGAAGTGTCAGCAAGGGAGAGAGGGGGCCCGTATCCACAGGGTGCGGTGAGGCAGGTCCCTGCAGCCGCTCTCTCTGGGCCCTCCTGCCTCCACACGTGTATACGGGCACACGCAGACGCGCACGGTATCCCGGTCTGTGCTGCCCTGTTGGCTTCGGGGTTGTTTGGGGAATCTTCCTAAAATCCCCCAAAGTTAGGCTACATCAGTGTGAACAGGAGTAGCCGAGTGTGTGGGGGACCCCTAGGGCAGTGTGCCTCCCACCGCTCCTGACCCCACAGTCCTTGTGGTGTGTCAGCCCTTGGCACGATGAGTGAGGATTAGCACACGTGACTTCTGTGGCCCTTAGAGGATCCTGAAGGCCAGTGGGCCTGGGTGGTGGGCACAAGGATTCCCCTCCTCCTGTCCTGGCGTGAGCAGAAGAGCAGCGACTGGTGGCTGGGGCCACTGGGGCAGGTCTGGAGCAGGCAGAGCCCTCACCCAGCCATGTTTGGGGGGCTGCCCACCCGGCCTGCTCACCTCCCCACATGCTGTGTTCTGCGTTTCTCGGGAATCTGGGTGTCTGGGATTTGGGGTAGAAAATGTGCAGCAGTGGCCTGTCGTGCCAGCTCTCCTAGCGGGCGTGTCAGGCGGGGCAGGTCCGGTCATCACCCCGGATTTCACATCTGTGCACGCCTGGCTGCGTGAGGGTGAGGATGCAGCTTGGGCTTGCCCAGAGGCGCTCTCCTCCAGAGGGTGGCGGCAGACGTGTTCAGTGCCTCCTCTTTCCCCAGGCATCCCTGCGTAGAGGCCCTGGAGAGAGGAGTCAGGTGTCTGCTTCGGAAACAGCTCCCCAATGGCGACTGGCCCCAGGTATGCCAAGGAGGTCTGAGGAGCAAGGCTCCAGCCAACACTGACCTCGATTTGCATGATCGTTTTCACACACCTGTGGCATGCTGGTGAGCTTTGGGGATTTGAGATTCATAAACACCAGAGTGAGAGCGTGTGTTGGAAGCAGGTCTGTATTTGCAGATGAAGCCCTGGCTCAGAGGCAGGGCTGGTGCTGGGGGTGGGGGTGGGGGTTCTGGGCACCCTCAGGCTCGGCCTCATGGCTCTGCCTTAGCAGGGAGTGCAGAAGCAGAGGGACAGGCCAGGGCCTGGTGTTGCCCCTAGGCCCTGGCCTGTCCTGCAGGCATGGGGTCACAGGGTCACATAAGGCTGACCCCCTCCCTTGGAGGAGCTGGTGACTCAGGCTGGAGGCTTTGCTGCAGGGCAGGGGTCCAGAGCTAGGGTGGCGGCAGCAGGACTGTCCAGGAGCTGCCCAGCTGTCTGGCCAGGGTTTCCATTCAGGGAGCCCCTTAGCCCCATGGTGGAGCCTTTGAGCGTTGTGTTTATTTCCCTGTGCTCTTTCAGGAAAACATTGCTGGAGTCTTCAACAAGTCTTGTGCCATCAACTATACGAGCTACAGGAACGTCTTCCCCATCTGGGCCCTTGGCCGCTTCTCCCGCCTGTACCCAGAGAGTGCTCTCGCCGGCCACCCTTGAGGCCGCCTGGCAGGTGGGTGGGTGGTGGGCGCAGGTGTCAGGCAAGTTCCCGTTGGAGCAGCTCGGGTGAGCTGCAGGAGCCCTGCCCAGGGGCCCAGTGCCCGTCACCACCCACTTCTGCAGGGCGGGGGCCAGGCCTGGGGCAGGGCTGGGGCTGGTAGCTTTAGATAGTTGATTTTCAGAATAGGTTTAGTTCTTGGAAGAGCTTGCGGCGCTCAGGTGAGGAAAGGAACAAGCTGAGCCGTGACCCTGGAGGAGGCGTGGCATGTTCTGCAATACTGGGCATGGTGCACGTCCTCGTTGTGGGGCTGCGGGCGCTTTCTTGACCAGTACCTGAGTTCTTGGGAGAGGGGGACCGTGCCTTGTCTGTCTCCTGCCAGGTGCTTCCCAGGAGCCAGCTCGGCTGGGCTTGTCCTTGTGTCTTCTGACTGTGGGGCTGAGGGATGTGACAGCTTTTCCGAACAGCCCAGAGGGAGGCTGGTCCTCCCTGTCCACCCAGGCACCCAGGGCTCAGGAAGGAATGGGGACCAGACTTGCCAAGTGTCTGTGCCTGCTCAAAGGGGAGCCAGACGTGGCCGCCAGCCCTGCCCTACACCTCAGGCCCACCCATGCTGCCTCACGGTGCTGCCCGTTGTGGGTGCCAGCGTCCTTCTGTCCTGAGTTGATAGCCTCTAGTGTCTGGTGCTGACAGAGCGCAGGCGGGAGGCTAAGCACGGTGAGGGACGAGGGCTCACGAGTGGTCTGGTGGTTAGCACTGTGGGGCACTGCCGTGTGGGGAGGGCAGCAAAGCAGTCCGTGCAGCTGGCCGGGTGGCCTGACGTCCTGGTATGTGCTCTGAGCCCAAGTGAGGGCCAGATTTCCAAGGCAATGCCTCTTCGGTGCTAAACTTCTGAATTCCCTTCTGGCTCTAAGTCTGTTTGGTTTGATGTGCATGGATTTGGGGCTCAGGCTGAAAAAACCTGGGTTCTGGATTTGCCTTTGACCTTTGAGAACAAGTGGCTCACATGCTCAGGGCTTCCCCAGGAGTGTGGCTGTGAGAAGTCACCAGGAGCTTTGATGAGAATAAAAGCCAGGCCTGGTGTTGCCCCTAGGCCCTGGCCTGCTTGCCCACCCCAGTGCCCCGCCCACCTGCTGTTCCTCTGTGCCACCTCCTGGACTGGCAGCAGCCCCTGGCTGTGCTTCCTTGGCTGACCATCCTCCGTCAGACAGCCAGATGTCTGAGTGCCCCCTGCTGCTGCCATTCTCTGCCCAGATCCCTGGAGGACCCTCACCGAGACTCTGCACCATGTGGCCTTGAGTGCTGTCCCTGACTCTGCCTGCGGCTCGCCTGCTTTGGGCCTTGGTCTAGCCGTTCCTCCACTGACCTCCTCTTGCCCCGAGGTGGTGCTTCTGCTCTGAGCCCTGCAGGCCTGGGCTGTGTGTGCACACAGACAGCCTGCCTGCACCACTGGCTGCCATGCCGTGTGGCACGTAGTGGGTATTCAGTGGGCGTCTGTTGAGTGTCAGCACTTCTTCCCAGACAGTTTAAGTGAGTGTTTATTTTGGCTGAAGGAACTGTTCAGATCTCTTCGAAATCTACTGGGTTTGCTCTTGCACTTCTTTTCTTGGCCCATGTTTTCCACTCACTGGGGCAGCAGGAACCCAGGTGGTGATTTACCACAGTCTGCTCCTCGAAGTGGCCACTGCCCCTGGGAAACTCCCAGCCATGGCCGGATCACTAGACAGAACATAAGAAATGAAAATCTGCTTTTCTCCTGAAAATGTTGTCACTTCTGTGGCCAGCTACCTTAATAAACAGACATGTTTCCCTTAGGCTGAAGCACGTCACACTTGTGTTTGATCTCATGTTGGGAATAGTCACAGATCTGGAGTTTTCTGAGACTGTCACTTGGGCACCATGTTGGACAGTGGGCCACCACCTCATCAGTTCAGGGGATAAGAGTAACTGCTTCAAGATGAGCAGGTGTGTCTCCAGTTATTTGAGGGGAAATTATGTGCCTCAGCCTGATTAAAAATCAAGTTCTCATTAAGGAGTCGATCCCATTTACAATTGCACCCAAAACCATAAGATACCAAAGAGGCAAAGAATCTATACTCAGAAAATTAAAGAATACTCATGAAAGAAATTGAGGAAGACACAAAGAGATGGAAAAACGTTCCATGCTCATGGATTGGAAGAACAAATATTGTGAAGATGTCAATGCTACCTAGAGCAATCTACACATTCAATGCAATCCCCATCAAAATACCATCCACTTTTTTCAAAGAAATGGAACAAATAATCCTAAAATTTGTATGGAACCGGAAAAGACCCCGCATAGGCAGAGGAATGTTGAAAAAGAAAAGCAAAGCCAGTGGCATCACAATTCTGGACTTCCAGCTCTATTACAAAGCTGTCATCATCAAGACAGCATGGTACTGTCACAAAAACAGACACATAGATCAATGGAACAGAATAGAGAGCCCAGAAATGGACTCTCAACTCTATGGTCAACTCATCTTTGACAAAGCAGGAAAGAATGTCCAATGGAACAAAGACAGTCTCTTCAACAAATGGTGTTGGGAAAATTGGACAGTCACAGCAGAAGAATGAAACTGGACCATTTTCTTATACCACACACAAAAATAGACTCCAAATGGTTGAAAGACCTAAATGTGAGAGGAATCCATCAAAACCCTAGAAGAGAACACAGGCAGCAACCTCTTCGACCTCAGCTGCAGCAACTTCTTCCTAGAAACATCGCCAAAGGCAAGGGAAGCAAGGGCAAAAATGAACTATTGGGACTTCATCAAGATAAAAAGCTTTTGCAAAGCAAAGGAAACAGTCAACAAAACCAAAAGACAACCGACAGAATGGGAGAAGATATTTGCAAATGACATATCAGATAAAGGGCTAGTATCCAAAATCTATAAAGAACTTAATCAAACTCAACACCCAAAGAACAAAGAATCCAATCAAGAAATGGGCAGAAGACATGAACAGACATTTTTCCAAGGAAGACATCCAAATGGCCAACAGACACATGAAAAAGTGCTCAATATCGCTCGGCATCAGGGAAATCCAAATCAAAACCTCAATGAGATACCACCTCACACCAGTCAGAATGGCTAAAATTAACAAGTCAGGAAACGACAGATGTTGGCGGGGATGCGGAGAAAGGGGAACCCTCCTACACCGTTGGTGGGAATGCAAGCTGGTGCAGCCACTCTGGAAAACAGTATGGAGGTTCCTCAAAAAGTTGAAAATAGAGCTACCATATGATCCAGCAATTGCACTACTGGGTATTTACCCCAAAGATACAAATGTAGGGATCCGAAGGGGTGCGTTCACCCTGATGTTTATAGCAGCAATGTCCACAATAGCCAAACTATGGAAAGAGCCCAGAAGTCCATCAACAGATGAATGGATAAAGAAGAGGTGGTGTGTGTATATACACACACACACACACACATACACACACACACAATGGAATATTATGCCGCCATCAGAAAGACCCGAAATCTTGCCATTTGCAACGACGTGGATGGAACAAGACAGAGGATCATAGGGGAAGGGAGGAAAAAATGAAGCAAGACGAAACCAGAGAGGGAGACAAACCATGAGAGACTCTTAATCTCAGGAAACAAACTGAGGGTTCTGGAGGGGAGGGGGGTGGGGGATGGGTTAGCCTGGTGATGGGTAGTAAAGAGGGCACGTTCTGCATGGAGCACTGGGTGTTTTACGCAATGAATCGTGGATCACCACATCAAAAACTAATGATGTATGGTGACTCACATAAAAAAAAAAATCAAGTTCTCAACAAAACAGAAACAGACTCATAAATATAGACCAAACTGGTGGATGCCAGAGGGGAAGGGGTGGGGGGACAAGTGAAATAGATGAAGGGGTTTAAGAGTACGAACTTCCAGTTATAAAATGTGTAATTCGGCGGTGAGAAGTATGGCGTAGGGAGGATAGCCAGTGATACCGCAGTCCTGTTGTGTGGGGATGGGGTTACTGCGCTTTGCGTGGGGAGCGCTAAGCAACGTACCAAGTTGTCGAGTCACCGTACTGTACGCCTTGTGTCCGCTTACTTCAGATCAAACAAAATCAGGTTCTTCCCTGGGCAAATCATTAAAGACGTCTGAATTCAAATTACTTTTTGGTATTGGGCGCAGATTTTGAGTATTACGCTGGGAAGTTTTTGCTAGAGCCATATTAAGATTTCTGTATTCACCATGATGCAAATTTCAGACCTTCCCTTTGAGGAATTCTCTACCTAGAAATCCTTAATTCACAGTGAAAATTCATCTCTGAGAAAGTCCTTTTCCTTACTGGACAGAATCAGTATTGGTACATATATTTATGTTTTACTTAGGCAATAAAATATTTCAAAAATTAATGCTATCTCTTTTTGCTTCATTCTTTTCTCAGCTCTGCAGATAGTCTAATTATAGGTTAATTGGTCAGCTTGATTTATTTTCATTTCCATCTGCAATATAAATTTTTATTCATGATTCACTTTGCTTGAAAAAGGAATTAAGGGTCGAAACAGGAGGCAAAGGGGAGTCGGTGGGACCAGAGGTACATGCCGGGGTTGGATCCGTTTGCTGTTGTGGCCTCGGCTTTAGGCTCAGCTTTCTAGGAGGTGGCTGGAGCTTACACACGATAGCCCTGTGATCCCACGGGCTGTGGGTGGGTCACAGCACCTCCCTGTAAGGCGTCTGCTCGCAGTGGGATCCCATAATAGCTGCCCACACAGGTGGCAGTGGAAGGAGGTTAAGGATGCCACGGCCCCTCTGTGGGGTGTGACCTTCATGCCTGGCATTTTCACCTGGGATTTTGGGTGCTGTCTCAGAGACACTCCCCTAACCCCTTTCCTCACTCAGGAGGATGAGGGTGATAACTTCAGGTTTTCTTCAGTGAAAATAATTGAACCATTAGTTTGTTTTTGTTGTTATTGTTGTTAAAGATTTTATTTATTTGACAGAGACACAGCGGGAGAGGGAACACAAGCAGGGGGAGTGGGAGAGAGAGAAGCAGGCTTCCTGCTGAGCAGGGAGCCTGATACCGGACTCAGTCCCAGGACCCCTGGATCATGACCTGAGCCGAAGGCAGACGCTTAACGACTGAGCCACCCAGGTGCCCTGAGCCATTAGTTTCTTTTCTTTTCTTTTTTTTTTTAAATTTATTTATTTGAGAGAGAGAGAATGAGAGAGAGCAGATGAGAGGGGGGAGGGTCAGAGGGAGAAGCAGACTCCCTGCCGAGCAGGGAGCCTGATGTGGGACTCGATCCAGGGACTCCAGGATCATGACCTGAGCCGAAGGCAGTCGCCCAACCAACTGAGCCACCCAGGCGCCCGAGCCATTAGTTTCTACTCAATGCCTACTGATAGGTGATTTCCAGCCTTTCTCCAGGGACAGTGATGGCCCTGGGGGCGTCTGAAGCCCATGCTTGAGACAAGTGGAGAAGAGCTAGCTTGCATGGCTTTAGGCAGCCTCAGACACCTGCCCCACAGCCAGGCCTTCTGTGGGTGTGAGATGCACTGGGCTTGACACCCTCTGTCTTTGATGCCCCTCTGGTTCTTGGGAGGGTAGAGGAGTGGGGGCTGCTCTTGGGCCATCCAGGAACAGGTGAGTGTTGAAACAGCCTATGGTGGCCAGAATACTTAAAAGACAAAACAAACGACCTATTGGGTGATCTTGAGTGGTCTAACATGCATATAATTGGAGTCCCACAAAATTGGGATGGAGGGAGGCAGGAAACCATCTGAGTAGTGGCTGAGGTTTTTCCAGATATGAAATATGTAAGCCCACAGACCTGTGAAGCTCAGCAGACACAGAAGAAGCACTAATTAGCTTTCAGAACTGTAAGAAAATAAATTTCTGTTGTTTAAGCCACTGTGTGTGCTCTTCTGTTATATAGCCCTAGAAGACTAACACACCAACCATTAAAGAAATTTTACTAACTGTAGAGGGCTAAGCACTCAAGTTAAAAGGCAGAGACTGTCACATTGAATGAAAAAGCACGAGCCAGCTATGTTGTCCATGAGAAATTTTAAATGTAAAAATACAGACAGGATAAAAGTACAAGTTTAGAAAAATATATAACAAAAACAATCATAAGAAAGCAAAAGTACTGTCTCAATATCAAGGTAGGTTTCAGGAAAAGGAACGGTACTAGAAATAAAGAGATTTAATAACAGTAATGTGTATGCACCTAATAACAGCTTCAGAATATGGAAAAAAATGTGCAGCTGGAGAGGGAATTCGATAAATACACAAAGTGGGAGATTTCAACATTGTCTC
This sequence comes from Mirounga leonina, assembly GCF_011800145.1. Classification (NCBI taxonomy): domain Eukaryota; kingdom Metazoa; phylum Chordata; class Mammalia; order Carnivora; family Phocidae; genus Mirounga; species Mirounga leonina. Next base: position 564,500 of record NW_023270699.1, read on the forward strand.
TGCAACTGCAGACAAAATCTTGAGCCAGCTAGAAGTAACGGGCACTTATGGGACACTTCACCTCATTCTTTTCAAGAGCTTATGGACCATTTACTAAGCCCACGTGCGGGGTCAGGAGATGGTCTCGAGAAATTCAAAGGATTGAAGCCAGAGTATTCAATGGAATTAAATTAGAAATCAGTAACTAAAAGAGATAGAAAATCCCAAATATTTGGAAATTGAACAATACACTTCTAAATAAACAATGGTCAAAAATGGAAGTACAAGGGAAATGTTTCAAGCTAAACGAAAACAATGAGATAAGAGTTTGTGGGATGTAGCTAAAGCAGTGCTTACAAAAATGGTTGCAGGCTTACATGTTAATGCTGTAAATCAGATTTCAAACCAGTGAGTGATCTAAGTGTCCACCTTAAGAAACCTAAAATCAAAGTAGAAGGAAGGAAATAACCAGATAAAAGAGTACAAGTCAAATGCTGTAGGAGGCTTAACGGAGAAGATCAGTAAAACCAGAAGTTGATGCTTTGAGAAAATTAACAAGCCTCTGGTCTGATCAAGAAAGAAAGAAAACCTACCACAGGCATAGAAAAGGTGCGTCGCCTCAGGTCCTGCAGACATAAGCCGGCTGTCCAGCCTGGTCACCAGCCTGCTGCCCTGGTGTGGTCAGCCTGAGTCCGCCATCCCGCCCCCCCCTGCATCCGCCCACTCCCACTGCCCCGCTTGCGGATCCTTACATCCTGCCGCACCCACCTGCCAACGCTGCTGCTCCGTGTTCGCGCTCCGTTTCCTGCCGTGGCCGCGCATCCGTCTGCTCAGAGGCGTGAGACCACAGAGCCGGTGTAAGGAGGGAATGTCCCGGGCTGCTCGCCAGCATGCCGCAGCACAGACGGACAAACGCCCCGAAAGACACAGTTGCCATCTAGGTGGTCGTGGAAAGAAGTGGGGAATTTAGATAGCCCTGTATCTGTTTTAGAAATTGAATTTGAAATTTAAAGCTTTTCCAGAAGAAAGCTCTAGGCTCAGATGGCTTCCCGGTGAATTTTATCAAAAAGTGAAGAAAGCAGTAACAACCTAACACAAATACGCAGACATTAGAGGAGGAGGGACTACTTTGCAACTCCTTTTATAAGGTCAGCATGACCTTGATAGCAAAACCAGACCAGGACGTTACAGGAAAAGGACATTCAGATCCGTTTCCCTCACACACAGAAAATACTTAACACACTAGTATTAAGTTGAATCTAGTGATAAAAGGATGTTGCATCAGGATCAGAAAACTGGCAGAGGGTGATGGGCCTGTGGCTGGAGGGGATACGGTGTCCAGAGGGTTTTCTAGGGGTAGTAGGAAGTGGCGTTTAAATGCCACGGGAGGGGCCGGTGTGGGGGGAGGCCTTGCTCTCCTCTGGGAGTCCTGGGAGCTCCTGCACACCTTGCTCAGTGGGGGCTGTCCACATGCTGTCCTTGTCTGGTGTGAGAGGCTGTGGGTCCAGACACCGGGTCTTTCTCGGGTTGTATAAGGTACGTTTGGGACGTAGAAATCCTCTTTTCCGCAAAACCCGACTTTCTCTTCTTGAAGTGACCTTAGGCTAACTTGGCAGTCTGGCGGAGATAATGGCTTTGTTCGGCCTGGAGCCCAGCCCCTGCACCGAGTGCCCTTGACGCCGCGTGGTGTCGGGGCTGAAGGGGATGGAGGACGTGCCTTCTTGCTTGGATGATAGCCCGTCCCAAGAGGGTCAGGAGATGACCCCTCTGTTGCTTCACGGCTGCCGAGAAGCTCGACCAAGAACTTTGGATCCAGGAGACCGTGCTGAGTTCACTTACCCTCCTGAGTAGTTCGTTGGCAGAGCAGGTGCTGGGGTGGGCTCCGCGGTGGCCCCACTAACCGGGGCCCGAAATCCACACCCTGGCAGGACTCTGAGCACAGGTCTGCGTGTGATTGGTCCACACGGCCCTTGGGCCTGGTCAGGCGAGCCTTCAGTTAGGTCCAGTAACGGTCAGTGTTCCAGACACTCAGGGCTCACAGCCTTCTTTCCAAGGGACGTGTGGTCAGCAGGCGGCCTCCAACTGCCAGCCCCTCAGAGCCCGCCTGGAGTCCACAGGTCTGGGGGCTGTTGGGGGCACCCGAGCTCATCTCCCTCGGCCCCACTGCCCCTCCTTCCTTAAGTGTGCATCCCAGGTGTGCACCCTAATACCTGTCTGCACGCCAGACACCGGGCCAGGTTCTGGGGGACCCTGCCGGTCCCACAGAGTGCGGAGCCACATGAGAACCATGGGAGGGCTGATGGCTCATGGGGAGGGACGCCACAAGTCACGCAGAGTGAAGGCAGAGTCCCCTGAGGCCTGTGCACGCCACAGGGCGTGGATGGCCTGCCCTGCGCCTCAGCCCAGTGCTCTGGCTGTTCCTAGGAGGGGCTGGAGCATTCCCGTCTCGGGCTGAGCTGCCCTCCCCACGAGCCCCGTCCCCACTTCTCCCATCCGCTCCCTGTGTTCTGCTTGGCAGCCCCCTCGGCCGGAGGTGTCGCTCTGTGGGCGCTGGCCCCGGAGGCAAGGTGTGCGGGTGGAGTGGGTGGCCCGGCGCTGACCGGCTCTTTAAGGGCGGGCGACATCACAAGGCTGCGGAAGGCCGGACAGCCGTGGAACTCCGGGGCCTTGGGCTGTTTCTGGAGCGCCTGCGGGCTCTGGATTTCCACCTCCATGGGGCCCCAGGCCCACACGTGAGCACCTGAAGACATGGCCATGGCCGAGGGCAGCGAGCTGATGAACAGGCTCATGAGTGAGAACGCAGACCTGAAGAAGCAGGTGCGCCTCATGAAGGAGAACCAGATGCTGAAGCGTCTGCTCAGTGAGAGCTGCCAGGAGCGCTGTGGTCTCGGGAGCCGAGACCTCCTCTTCACCAAGGTGCCCACCTACCCCGAGGACTGCTCGCCTGGGAGTGCAGGTGAGGCCAGGGGCCTGGGCAGCCGGGGCCAGCTGGCTGCGGGGCTCCCGGGAGCCGAGGGAGCCCGCAGGGCACAGGCAGGGCCTGGCCTGCTGACGCCAATGCTCTCGGGCCCACTTCCGTCCCTCAGGTCTGAGTAAACCAAGACCCGGTTCCCCATTCTGCTGTGTGTCCTCAGGTAAGGCCCTTCTCTCTGGGCCACTAAGTCCACACCTGGAAAACGGGTGGGGGGTTAGCCCCCCCAGCAGTGGCTGCCACCCACCAGCCCCCCGCATGGAGCTCATGGGTGCAAAGCCCTGTGAGCAAGCATGTCCCTGGGGTCCTTCATGGCACCTGGACTCTTTCAGCCTCAAGGGGGACCTTGAAGAGGGAGCTCAGGACAAGCAGAGGGCGGCGGTGGGGGGGTGGAGGTGGTTGGGGGGATGGCGGGAAGAGGACCATGATGCCCAGAGGGGCAGCTGGAGAAACCCCTAGTCCCTACCAGTCCTGAGCTCCCACCAGCTGCCAAGGCACATGCTTGTCACCAGAAACTTGCTGAGGAGGACTGGCCTCACAGGGCCTTGTCCCCTGTGTGACATCCCACAGCAGGGGGCCAGGGCTGCCTTTTTGGGCCACCGGGGATGCCCTTATGCGGTGGCTGCCAAAGGCACTTGTCCCCAAGCCTTATTGGCTGTGACTCCTGCCAAGAGTCACAAACGCAGTGTGGCTCCATCGTCCTTTGGAGAATCGGGTCAGGCTGGGGCCTCCTCCAGGGGCTCAGAGCTACCCCTGCGTCCGCAGTGGCAGGAGCCCTGGGGCCTTCCCACCTCCCCGTCCCTCCGGCACCTCGTCGGGAGAGGTGCAGACTCTCACTCAAGCCAGGCTGCTCCTAGGAGGACCCTGGTCGGGGCCCAAGTCAGGGTGGCGTCTCTGGGATGGCAGCCGGCACCCCTGTGTGTCACCACCAGCAAGCCCAGACTTTGCAGGACACCAGGCTTAGCAGGAGCTCCAGCCCCTGGCCAGCCTAAGGCCACCAAGCCTTGCACAGAGAGGCTGGAGCCCCTGCTGCAGGGTGTGGGCCAGGGTCAGCGAGGCCCTGGCCATCCTCGGGGAGGGGCCAGCTCCACTGTGGTCAGGGCCACCGCTGTGCCTGGGGCTCTGGGACGCTGCCTGCAGGACTGGCCCTGGCCCTCAGCCTTCTTTGGGGACTGAAGTTTGGAACTATTCTTGCACAGTGGCAGGAGTTTGTGAACCCAAGGGAGCTCCCCCTGCAACAGCTCACGTTTCTCACAGTCCCTTAGCGTCTGCCTTCAAAGCAGGATGTGCTTTAAGACCCGTTTTCTTTGTTCAACAACACGTACTCATGGCAAACTTACAAATACCCCAGGAGGATGTAACGTACCAGGCCGGGCCCCAGCTCCTGGCCCCATTCCCAAAGTCAGCCACTGTCAACGTTTTCCCGGGTCTCCCTCTGAAATGTGTGGTGGGTATGTTCATGTGCCCGTCCCAGGGGGTCGTTTGGGTTTCCCTAAGCGGGGTTGAGCTGTTGTGCATGGTGATGGCCCCCACCGTTTCCCCCCACGGCAGCCAGGGCAGGGCAGACCTGCCGCAGGGGTCACGGCGGGAAACCCTTGGGTCAAGGGCCGGGTGCTGTTAAACTGTTGAGATAGAAGCTGCTGGACGCGCTCCGCCAGGCTGTGGCCTCGGACCCTGCCGGCCCCGGCACCTTCGCGACCCCAGGGCCACACACAGCCGCGCTCCGGGGGAGGGTCCCGGGCTGCTAAGTTTCTCAGTGTGTTCTGTTCTGAGTCTACAACCACACTGTGTACCAAGGACCATTTTAAACGAGATCGACAGTGTGTGTGTACTTGTTAATTTTGCCTTTGTCTTTGCCCTTGGAACTCTCAGAACCCTGGCATCGGCAGCCAGCGGGTGGGCCTGGGGGCGGGGGGCACGCAGGCTGTGCACTGGGAGGACCCTTCTAGTCCTTTCTAAAGAACAAGAAAAATCGAGAACGAGCTTGTCGTGTTCAGTTTCCGTGACCCCGGTCCAGCCGGGATGGGGTGCCCTCGGCTGGGGCCCTCGGCCTGCTCCGCCCAGAGGCCTCGCAGCCCTGGGCTCCGGCTGGCTGCCCTGGCGTCTGCTGGGATGGGGCTTCGCTCAGGATCTCGGGACTCGGTTCCTATGTGAGTTCCGGTTTTGGTTTTCTGTCTGTGGGTTTTCTGTGTGGGGATTTGACATCAGAGTTGTGACCGGTTTATAACCTCGATCAAGCATCTTTTCATTTTTTTCAACCTTGTTCATGTGGCATAGGGATTAAGAATCATTTGGAATCTGAAAGAACTTGCTGTGAAGAGCATAATGGTTTTGTAACTTCTAGATTTTTCTTCTTTGCTTATTGGTCCATTTAGATTTTCCGCTTCTTACTGAGTCATTTAAAAACACCTTTGCGCGAGAGCCCTCCCATGACTGCGATCTTGGTGACGGGGCGGCAACTCTCACCTCTTCCTGGTCTTTCTGATGTTGCTTTTCTCATTCCCAGTTTCATCTCCCCATGTTTTCTGTTGCCCAGAGTCACTGTCCGCAGCTTTGCGGTCTTGTTGATGTTTCGTGGAGCTGCTTCCAGGGTATTCCTGCTGTCATTTCCGCTGTTTCTAGATTTTCTGTTTCTTAGGAGCTCCTCTTCATGTCTTGATCTGAATGCTTAATTTTTTGATGATTTTTAAAAAGTAATTAAAGCATTTAAATCACTAATTTCAATCCAAATACAGTTATAAATGTACTGATGTATATTTGTGTTCTGATTTAAATGCACATAGTGTTCTGATTTTCATTATTTCTCAATAATCATTTTTTCATTTCTTCCTTGATGTGATCATTATTTGGGGGAATGCTTTTACTTCTGAGGAATGGAATTTTGTGCCGATGCTTGTTATTCATGTATAGTTTCATTAAAATGTAGCCTGCAAATGTACCTACTTTTTGGACTTGACTGAAGATTAAACATTTTTGTTTTTTTCATGTTATCACAACTCTCCTGAAGGCTTGTGAGTAACAGAAGGGAATCACAGCTCACTAAATAAGAACAAGACAAAGCCCAAACCTGGCTGAGCACAAAGAAGTCCCTCTGGCACAGGCCCTTGCCCTCTGTGGGGAGGCCGCCTGCCCTCAGGAGGTCTGAGCCCCAAGCCCTGGGGCAGCCAGAGGTGCTCTTGTGTCGCATTCGTGGTGAGCTCTGGAAGGGTGCTCCGTGGGCCGTGTCTGGGCTGGTCAGGACACTGTGAGGCCCCTCAGCAGGCCCACGGGAATGGCCATTTTGGCCAAGTGGGCAGACAGGAGGCAGGACACATCCTGATGGCTGTTTTTGTTTTTGTTTTTTTTTTTTTTAAAGATTTTATTTATTTATTTGAGACAGAGAGAATGAGAGACAGAGAGCATGAGAGGGGGGAGGGTCAGAGGGAGAAGCAGACTCCCCGCCGAGCAGGGAGCCCGATGCGGGACTCGATCCCGGGACTCCAGGATCATGACCTGAGCCGAAGGCAGCCGCTTAACCGACTGAGCCACCCAGGCGCCCAGTGATGGCTGTTCTTTTTTTGAACATTTTTTTTCCTAGGAAAACATTGCTGGAGGTAGATTTGTTGGTTCCCAAGGAGGTATATTTTAGGATATAATTTTTCATTTTTTTAAAAGTTTTATTTATTTAAGTAATCTCTACCCCAACAACCCTGAGATCAAGAATTGCATGCTCCTCCAACCGAGCCAGCCAGGCGCCCCTATAATTTTTCATTATAACTCTTTTTTTTTTTTTAAGATTTTATTTATTTATTTGAGAGAGAGAATGAGAGACAGCACAAGAGGGAAGAGGGCAGAGGGAGAAGCAGACTCCCTGCTGAGCAGGGAGCCTGATGCGGGACTCGATCCCGGGACTCCAGGATCATGACCTGAGCCGAAGGCAGTCGCTTAACCAACTGAGCCACCCAGGCGCCCTAATTTTTCATTATAACTCTTAAAAAACACTATTTTTCAAGTATATATTTGCCTTATTGCTAAAAGAACAAGTTTGTCCTATGGGAACAGAAAAGGATTATTTTAAATCACAAAAAGAATAAGTTAAAGTTGATTACATTGTAATTTGAAAAATTCTGCATGACAAGTCACTATAAAAGAGATTAAAATATAGGCAAGGCACCCAATGGAAGAAGACATTTACAACACTTTTCATCAACAAGGAATTAGTATGCAGGAGACAAAAAGAGCTGCTACAAATAATTTTCAAGACTACTCACCTCCCCCCGTCCCCCCGCACTCTCCCCCAAAATCCTAAAACGAGCAGAGAAAAGGCAAAGATAAATCACCTAAAGAAAACCTGAGGGGCTAATAAGCATATATGACAGGATGTTCAGTGTCCCTGGGGATTAGGGAAAAGCCATGTGATGTCATCAGCTTGGCCTGTGCTTACCTAGGACCGGGGCAGCTGCTGGAATGTTCTACATTCTACTAATGTAGATCACAGAGAAAGTTCGACAGGCACACACCTGAGCCCGGTATAGATGGTGGAGGGTGCTCACTGTGAGCAAGGAGGCAGGTTATGGGACGCTGATTATAGCTTTGCTTTTTCAAGGAAACCAGGAATTATCCTCATGTCTATCAACAGAGCAACAGATATGAAAATTGCTCTGTGTGTGTGTATAACACATGTGACATGAAACGGTTAAATGTGTCAGGTAAGCTACCCGACAACTCAACACGGATAAATTCCCAAAAAAGATAGCACTGCAGAAAAAGGTATGTGGCAGAATAAAACATGTATAGGATGACACATTTATGTAAAAATTTACAAGCATATACAAGTCCCTTGGTACTGTGTGTGGGGGCATGGGCGGGTAGGAAGCGCATGGAGGCAGGCACGCTTGCCTTGCTCATGAACGTGAGGCTGGTGGCGTCCTTGGATGGGGTGGGCACCCACAGTGCCATTTTCTGCAGAGGGAGGAGGAAAGCTCTGAAGCACAGGGGGGGTATCACAGCCTGAGGCTGGGCATGCAGGTGTTCTTCAGTAATCTCTCCCTCCTTAGGGATGTTTCAGGAACACAGCCTAACTTCCCCTCCCTCCCCATCCCAGTTGCAGACTTTGGAAGGTTCTCCAGCGCCCCCGATGCACCCTCTCAGCTGCAGACGTCCTCCCTGGAGGACCTGCTGTGCTCGCACGCCCCCATCTCCAGTGAGGACGACGCCTCCCCTGGCTGTGCAACCTCCACCCAGGTGCCCTTCAAGGCTTTCCTCAGTCCCCTCGAGCTGCGTGTACCCCGAGGCACTGACAGGAAGCTGTCCCCACTCCTGAGCCCCTTGCAGGACCCGCTGGCGGACAAGACCCTGCTGGAGCCCAGGGAGATGGTCCGGCCCAAGAAAGTGTGCTTCTCGGAGAGCAGCCTGCCCTCTGGGGACAGGACCAGGAGGAGCTACTACCTTAACGGTATGGCCCAGCGGGGGTGGGCACCAGGGTGGGCACCGGGGTGGGCACTGGGGTGTGGTGGCGGGCAGCTGGGGAGGGTGGCCTGGTGGCCAGCTGGCCAAAGCGTCTCCATTTTCCAGCAGAGGGAAGAGAGTGTGGCTGGGAGGCCAGAGTCTGGGGCTCTTCTGTTAAAATTTTTTGCCTGTTAAAAAAAATTGAGTTGCTTATCTTCTTATGATCCAGTTGTCAGAGTTCTTCATATATTCTGCACACAAGTCCTTTTCTGGGCAAATGTTTTGCAAATGTGGTCCCCCAATCTGTGGCTTTTCCATTTGCATAAGTGTTCTTTAAAGAGCAAAACGGTTTCATTTGATGAAGTCCAGTTTATTGATTTTTTTTCTGTTATGTAGTTCATGCTTTTTGTGTGCGATTTAAGAAATCTTTGTCACACTGAAGGTCACAAAGATTCTCTCCTGTGTGTTCTTCTAGAAGTTTTATGGGTTTAGGTTTTACATTTAGGTCTCTGATCAATTTCAAGTCAGTTTTTGTACGTGGTATGAGATTCACATTAGATGGCTACTTCTTCCAGAATCAGTGTTCAGAAAGATTATTTTTTCTCCATTGAATTGCCTTGACACTTTTATCCATATATGGATAAGTGTATTTCTGGATCCTCCATGCTATTCTATTTATCTGTCTGTGTTGATTCCAATGCACAGTGTCTCGATTACTGTAGCTTTAAAGTAAGACTGTTAATCAGGTGGTCTACGTTCTTCAACTTTGCTCTCCTCTTTCAAAGTTGTTCTGGCTATTGTAGGTCCTTTGCATTTCCATATGAATTTTAGAATCAACTTGTCTTTTGTTTTATTTTATTTTATTTTATCTTATCTTATTTTATTTTATCTTATTTTATTTTTTTGACAGAGAGAGACACAGCGAGAGAGGGAACACAAGCAGGGGGAGTGGGAGAGGGAGAAGTAGGCTTCCCGCTGAGCAGGGAGCCCGATGTGGGGCTCGATCCCAGGACCCCGGGATCATGACCTGAGCCGAAGGCAGACGCTTAATGACTGAGCCAATCAGGCGCCCCTGTCTGTTTTTTTTTTTTTTTTTAAAGATTTATTTATTTTAGAGGCCGGGAGAGACAGAGTGAGAGGGAGAGAGAAACCCAAGCAGACACCCCACTGAGCACAGAGCCAAATGTGGGGCTTGATCCCAACACCCTGAGATCAGACCTGAGCCAAAATCAGGAGTTGGACACCCAACTGACTGAGCCACCCAAGTGCCCCTCAACTTGTCTGTTTTTTAAAAAAATCTTGCTAGGAGTTTGGGATTGCCCTGCATGTACAGATTGATTAGGTTAATTTTCAGGGAAAGGACACTTTTAACAATATTGAACCTTTAGATCCATGAATACTGTATATCTCTCTGTTTATGTAGTTGTTTAAAAATTTCAACAATGTTTATAGTTTTCTAAGTTTAGATCTTGCACATTTTTGTTAAATTGACCCCTTAGTATTTTCACTTTTGATGCTATAGGAAATACTATTGCCTTTATCATTATCAATTTCTGATTGTTCTTTTCTAGTATATAGTAGCACAATTGATTTTTGTATATTTATTTCTGTGATGGTTAATCTTATTTGTCAACTTGACTGGGCCATGAAGTACCCAGATATTTAGTCAGACATTCTGGGTGTTTCTGGGAAAGCGTTTTGGGTGAGTTTAACATTTAAATCAATAGACTGAATAAGCACTTTGCCCCCCCGCCCTACCCTGCCGCCCAGTGTGGGTGAGTCTCATCTAATCAGTTGAAGGCCTGCATAGGACAAAATTATCCTCCTCTATCCTGAGGAGGATAGAATTCCTCCTGTCTGACTGTCTTTGGACTTGACCTGAAACATCACTTCTTTTTTTTTTTTTTTTTAATTTTATTATGTTATGTTAGTCACCATACAATACATCATTGGTTTTTGATGTGGTGATCCATGATCCATTGTTTTCATATAACACCCAGTGCTCCATGCAGTACGTGCCCTCCTTAATACCCATCACTGGGCTAACCCATCCCCCCACCTCCCTCCCCTCTAAAACCCTCAGTTTGTTCCTCAGAGTCCATAGTCTCTCATAGTTCATCTCTCCCTCTGATTTCCCCCCTTCATTTTTCCCTTCCTTCTCCTAACATCCTCCATGCTATTCTAGCCTTATGTTCCACAAATAAGTGAAACCATATGATAATTGACTTTCTCTGCTTGACTTATTTCACTTAGCATAATCTCCTCCAGTCCCATCCATGTTGATGTAAAAGTTGGGTATTCATCTTTTCTGATGGCTGAGTAATATTCTATTGTATATATGGACCACATCTTCTTTATCCATTCATCTGTTGAAGGGCAACTCAGCTCTTTCCACAGTTTGGCTATTGCAGACATTGCTGCTGTGAACATTGGGGTGCATATGGCCCTTCTTTTCACTACATCTGTGTCTTTGGGGTAAATACCCAGGGGTGCAATTGCTGGGTCATAGGGTAGCTCTATTTTTAAATTTTTGAGGAACCTCCACACTGTTTTCCCAAGTGGCTGTACCAACTTGCATTCCCACCAACAGTGTAAGAGGGTTCTCCTTTCTCCACAACCTCTCCAACATTTGTTGTTTCTAGCCCTGTCCATTTTTGCCATTCTAACTGGTGTAAGGTGGTATCTCAGTGTGGTTTTGATTTGGATTTCCCTGATGGCTAATGATGATGAACATTTTTTCATGTGTCTGTTAGCCATTTGTACGTCTTCTTCAGAGAAGTGTCTTTTCATATCTTCTGCCCACTTTTTGACTTGATTATTCGTTTTTTGGGTGTTGAGTTTGAGAAATTCTTTATAGATTTTGGATACCAGCCCTTTATCTGTAGTGTCATTTGCAAATATCTTCTCCCATTCTGTGGGTTGCCTCTTTGTTTTGTTGACTGTTTCCTTTGCTGTGCAGAAGCTTTTTATCTTGATGAAGTCCCAGAAGTTCATTTTTGCTTTGTTTCACTAGCTTTTGGAGATGTATCTTGAAAGAAGTTGCTGTGGGCAATGTCAAAGAGGTTATGTTCTCTTCTAGGATTTTGATGGATTCCTGTCTCACATTGAGGTCTTTCATCCACTTTGAGTTTATCTTTGTGAATGGTGTTAGAGAATGGTCGAGTTTCATTCTTCTGCATGTGGCTGTCCACTTTGCCCAGCACCATTTATTGAAGAGACTGTCTTTTTTCCATTGCATGTTTTTTCCTGCTTTGTCAAAGATTATTTGACCATAGAGTTGAGGGTCCATATCTGGGTTCTCTATTCTGTTCCATTGGTCTATATGTCTGTTTTTGTGCCAGTACCATGCTGTCTTGTTGATCACAGCTTTGTAATATAGCTTGAAATCGGGCAACGTGATGCCCCCAGCTTTGTTTTTCTTTTTCAACATTTCCTTGGCAATTCTGGGTCTTTTCTGATTCCATACAAATTTTAGGATTGTTTGTGAAACATCACTTCTTCTTGAGTCTCAAGCCTGCAGTACTCTGGACTGAAATCATACCATTGGTTCTCTTGGTTCTCAGACCTTCAAAGTTAGGCTAGAGCAATATTTTCAGTCCCTCCAGGTCTCTACTTGCTGACTCACCTTGCAGATCTTGAGATTTGTTAGTCTCCGTAATCACGTGAGCTGATTCCTTACCCCCTACCCCCAACACACACACACACACGCACACACACACACACACACACCCCATATTGGTTCTGTTTCTATTTCTCTGGAGAACCCTGACAAAACACGACTTTGTATCTTGCAACCTTACTGAATTCATTTACTTGTTACAGTAGCTTTTTGTGGATTCCTTAGGATATATGATTGTGTCATTTGTGATAAAGACAAATTTATTTTTTCATTTCTAGTTTGTATTCCTTTTATTTTTTTTTCTTGTCTTATTGCATTGGCTAGAATTTCTAGCACATGTTGAATAGAAATGGTGACAGTGGACATTTTTGTCTTTTCCTAATTTAGGAGGAAAGCATTTAGTCTGTCACTGTTGGGTATTATGTTAGCTCAGGTCTTTGTAGGTGCCCTTTATCAGGTTGAGGAAGCTCCCTTTAATACCTAGTTTTCTAAGAGTTATAATGAATGGATATTGGATTTTGTCAAGTGCTTTTTCTGCATGTATTAGGATGAGCATTTCGTTTTTATTTGTAGTCTATTTCTGCTAATATGGTTAATTACATTGATTTTTTAAAAAAGACTTTCTTATTTTTAAGTAATCTCTACACCCAATGTGGAGCTTGAACTCACAACCCTGAGATCAAGAGTCACACGGTCTACTGACTGAGCCAGCCAGGCGCACTGCATTGATTGATTTTTGAATTATAAACCAACCTTGCATTCCTGAGATAAACCTCACTTAGTCATCATGTATTATACTTTTTTGTATTGTTGGATTTAATTTCCTAAACTTTTGTTGAGAATTTTTACTGTCTGTGAAGGATATTGGGCTATAGTTTTTTTAAAATGTCATTTTCTGGTTTTGGTACCAGGTTAATGTTGACTTCAGTGAATGAGGTGGAAAGTGCTCCACCCTTTTTAATTATCTAGAAGAGTTTTTACAGTATTGGTATTATTTACTCTTTAGACATTTGGTAAAACTCACCACTGAAACCACCTGAGCCTTTAATTTTCTTTGTAGGAATGTTTCCCCTGCTGAAAATTCAATTTCCTTTGTTGATACATGGCTATTCAAATTATCTATTTCTTCTTGAGGGAGCTTTGGCCTTCACTCTCAATAGTGAACTTTTGTGTTTTTTAAGGAATTGGTCCATTTCATCTATCTTGTCAAATTTATTAGCATAAAATTGTTCCTAATGTTCCATTATTATCCTTTTAACATCTGTAGGATCTGCAGTGATACCATCTCCATTTTCTGATAGTGGTAGTGTTTATCTTCTTTCTCTTTTTCCCTAATATGTCTGGCTGGAGGTTTGTCAATTTTATTGACTTTTTTCTTTGAAGAATAGATTTTGGCTGGATCTTGGAAGGCCCAGGTTGGACTAGAAATGATTTCTAGAACATCTTAGGTGTATATCACTTCTTCCATCTAATTTATGCATTAAAGACAGGGGTGAGAAGAAAGGCTGATTCCTGGTGAGAGAGGTATATTAATGTAGAAGGGAGTTTGCACCCTGCGCCTCGTGCCCCTCATGTGCCTTGATGTGTTGCTGGGCAGTCAGTCTGGTTCTCAGCCCTAACTCCCAGGTAGCTTCTGCAGCTTTGCAAAGTGATCAGGGAAGGAACACACTGAAACTACAATGCACTTTTGAAAGAAAGTGAAGAGAACTCAAATAAGTAGAAAAATGTCTTGTGTTCATGGGCCAGATGAGTTCATATTATTAAGATGGCAGCACTCTCCAAATTGATCTGCAAATTCAACACAAATCCCTGTCAAAATTCCAGCCGGCTTCCTTGCAGAAATTGCCAAAATCATCCTGAAATTCAGGTGGAATGTAAGAGACCCAGAAGAGGCAAAACAGTCTTGAGAAAGGAGAGCAAAATTGGAGGACTCACACTTTCCAGTTCTGAAACTTACTATAAAGCTACAGTAATGCAGACAGTGTGGCAGTCTTAAGGACAGACGTACAGAGATGAGTGGAGTAGAATTGAGAGTCCAGAAATAAGCCCAAGCATTTATAGGTTTAATATGCAACAAGGACACCAAGACAATTCAATGGAGAGAGAATAGTCTGCAACAAATGGTGCTGGGACAAGTGGACAAACACATCCATGAGAATGAAGTTGGCCCTCACACCACAAACAAAAATTAACTCAGAATGTAGAAAATCTAAAAGAGCTCAAGACATTAACTCAAATGTAAAAAATCTAAAAGAGTTCAAGACATAAAACTGTTAGAGGAAAACACAGAGATAAAACATATGACCTTGGATTTGGCAAGAGATTTTTAGATGTGACACCAAAAGCATGAGCAACAAAAGGAAAAGTATATAGTCTGGGCTTTATCAAAAGTAAAAACTTATGTATTTCAAAGAAATTGAATTCAAGAAAATGAATTCAACCCACAGAGTGGAAGAAAATATTTGTCAAACAGATGATAAGGGACTAGTATCCAGGATATATAAGAACTCTCCACAGCTCAACAGTAGAAAGACAAACAATCCAATTAAAAATGGGCAAAGAACTCAAAGGAACATTTCCCCAGAGAAGACATACAAAAGGAGAATAAGCACATGAACAGATGCTCAATATTATATTTATCAATATAAACCACAATGAGACACCACTGCATGCCCACTGGGATGGCTGTCATAAAAACGAGGGACAAACACAGGCATTGGTGAGGATGTGGAGACATTGGAACGCATATATGTTGTCGCCGTGGAAACAGTTTGGCTTTGCATCAAAAATTAAACACAGAATTACCATGTGTCCCAGAATTCCACTCCTAGGTATATATCTAAAGCAACTGAGAACACTTGACCACACAAAGTTTTTTATATGAATGTTCATGGCGGCATTATTCATAATAGCCCCCAAGCCTGTCAGCGGACAAAGGCACAACCGGAATGCAGTCCCTGCACAGCGTAGGTAGGAGCTCAGTGCCAACGCGGCTGCAGTGTGGACGGACCTCGGGAACAGCAGTGTGGGGCCAGATGCAGGGCCACATGCTGCGTGACGGCGCTGGTGGGACATGTCCAGCATAGATGTGTCCCAGGGACAGGACGTACGTTGGTGTTTGCAGGGGCTGTGGGAGAGCACCGTGTGACTGCTAGTGGGTACGGGGTTTTGTTTTGTTTGGGAATTTGGTTGTGGTGACGGCTGTACAACTCTGTGAATATAGAAAAACATCTGAATCGCATACTGGAAGAGCGTGAATTTTATACTCTGTGATTATGTCTCAGAAAAAATTTTAAGTAAGGTGCAAGGCTGTGTTGGGAGCCACGGCCTGTCCTGAGGCTCCAGCTCCGTGGCCCCGTCTCCCCAGCATTTCACACCAGCATTTCTCCTCCGCCTCAGAAACCTGCTCTGCCTCAGCTCATATCCTGCTTCCCCCACCCTGTGACCCTTTGGCCTCAGGCCCCCCCCCCCCCAGCTCCAAGGCCCTCATGGGGTTCTGTGGGGAAGCACGTGGCTCTGGGCCGTGTGGCTCAGGCGGGGCCCTCTGCCTGGGGCACCCACACCCTTGCGGCCCCTCCTGCTCCCCATCCCCACCTGCAGAGCCACGCTCCCTGTTCAGTGCCCGCGGCGCTCAGTGCCCGAGGTGCGTGGCTGAAGGAGCTAAAGCACAGTGCCCCCCGGGCCTATCCTCCATGGCCATCTGATGGCCCTATGTCAGCCACCTGCCCTCAAAGGAGCTGATAAGCCCTTGCTGACGGGCTGTTACATGCTGGGAGAGGCCACCATTCTCCTGTGGTGTGAGGGACCTGGCAGCTTTCTGGGTCGAGTGGTTAGGTGGACCCAGGCACAGGATGGGGCCAAGGAGGGCAAACACCTGCCCATGGCCACAGGCACAGCTGGTCCTGGAGCCCCGCAGCATTCATGGCACAGACAGCTGTGCAGGGGGTTCTCCAGGGCTGCTGTGGGGTGTCCTGAGTGTTGGGTCACCCAGCCCAAGCATGCACAGCCTGCCCACCGGATGGACCCTGTAGGCTGCACCCAGTCGATGCCCTGGAGGGTTTGCATCATGCTCAGGTTCGGAAAGGCCCCGGGGGCTTTAGGAAAGGCTCTGCAAATGGGGCTGTTACTGTCTCTTGGGATGAAAGAGCAGAATGTGGAGGTAGCAGGAGTCTGGGGTGCTGTCGGATGGAGGGTCTCCGATGCGGAGGCTCTGCCTGACTCTGACGCAGGCTCAGCTCACTTTGGATCTCTCAGTGTCAGAAGCATCTGACCGGGTGTTTTCGGAGAGCACATGGTTCCAAAGGGTGCTGGTGCATACCTGCTGTTTAATGCACAGAGGCTGCCGTGGGGGGGCAGGTTGGGAAGCAGGTTTGGGAGGGGAGGGTGGGTGATGTATCCGGTAACATCAGGGAGATCATTAAAAATAGGATCTCCTGCCAACCCAGCAATCCTCTCCGCAAACGTGGGGAAGACTTTTATTATCAAGTACCCATGAAACCAGCCTGCAATGCCCGGGCTGCCAAGACAGCCAGGCAGCCTGGACCCGTGACCTGGGTTACTTATGCGTTCCCAAGTTAACTGGCACCCCGCCCTCAGGAGGGGAGGGGACACGTCTGGCCCACCGAACATACCTGGTCACAGGGGTGGGGCCTGTGTGATAAGCAGGGGTCACCCTTGACCCAGGTGCCTGGGCAGACTCCCCTGGTGCCGGGGGACAAGACAATCTGGGCTGTAAAAACAAGCTTTAGAGACATTTCTGCCCATCTCAAAGGGGCAGAGAGAGAGGACTTAGGATCATCGGTTACTCAGGTTGCTCTAAGAGGGAGAAGAGGACAGGTCTCTCTCCCTTTTGGCAACAGAAAAGTCAAAGTTTTCTTCTCCATTTGTATTTACCCTCACCGTTGGGGGTAGGGGAAGCAACGATGGGGGAGGGCCCCAGCGGCGTCACCCCAAACCTGCAGGGGCTGCGTTTAGGTTGGTCCTTTCCCTAAAATGGATCCTGGGGCGCCAGCAGGGGGAAGGCAGGTGGCCCCTGACCGTCCATGTCCTGGGACCCATGGCCCATCTCACTACCTCCACTCCTCACAGAGATCCAGAGCTTCTCCAGCACTGAGAAGGATGGGCGCATAGTCGGGGAGATCGCCTTCCAGCTGGACCGGCGCATCCTGGCCTATGTCTTCCCGGGGGTGACCCGGCTGTACGGTTTCACTGTGTCCAACATCCCTGAGAAGATCAAGCAGGTATGCCTCTATGCCCTGGGGTCCCCTCCCTGCCCCAGATCCCCTCCCTGCTGTGGACCCTGGCATCCCTCCCTGCCCTGGGCCCTCCCACTGCCTCCGGGTCCCCTCCCTTGCCACGGGGCCCCCCTTGCTGCCCTGGGGGAAGGGTCCCCTTGCTGCCCCATCACCTGTGGTGCTCGCACAGCTGAGGACTGTGGAGGGTGTGACAGAGGGTGATGAGCCCGCTGCCGGGAGCGTCTCTGTTGGCACCCAGCCGCTCTGTGGCCTGGGACAGTCTCGGCGTGGCTCCCGGGGCCACAGAGCCTTGCGCGATCCGGCCTGTGCGCTAGGGGCGGAGCTCCCCGCTCTGGTCCCGGACACTGTCTGCTGGGGGGCACCCGGGACACTGCGCTCCGCCAGGCTGGGGCCTCGGCTCTGGGCGCGCGTCCCTGTGCCAGCGGCCTCCTCCACGGAAACCTGGTCGCTGTGCCCGCAGACGTCCATCAAGTCCCTGGACGGGTCGGTGGACGAGAAGAAGCTGCGCGAGCTGACGCACCGCCACCTGACGCTCACGGCGCGCCTGGAGAGGCTGGGCTACAACCGGGACGTGCACCCGGTGTTCAGCGAGTTCCTCATCAACACCTACGGCATCCTGAAGCAGCGGCCCGACCTGCGCGCCAACCCGCTGCACAGCAGCCCGGCAGCGCTGCGCAAGCTGGTCATCGACGTGGTGCCCCCCAAGTTCCTGGGCGACTCGCTTCTGCTGCTCACCTGCTTGTGCGAGCTCTCCAAGGAGGACCACAAGCCGCTCTTCGCCTGGTGAGCCTGCCCGGCGCGCGCCGCGCCTTTCCTGCAATAAACGTGTTTGTTCCAATCCTGGGGGCCGCGTGCCTCCTGCGTGTCCCCCCGGCCGGGGGAAGAGCCGCGTCCGCCGACGGAGCGCCCAGGGCCGCAGGCGCCGGAGCAGGCGCCTCTCTCGGCCCGGGCGCGCACCCCAGGCGCCCAGCCCGCCCGCCGCCCACACCGCGCGGCACTGTCGCACTTGATTAAAATAATCTGTTCACCTGTGTACCTTTACCTTTGGCTCTTTGAGGCATGGAGAACACCGCAGGAGGTGCCCGCCGGTATTTGTGGAGTGAAGCCTGGACAGAGCCTCGAGGGGAGGGGCCGGGGCTCGGGCTGGGCTCCCAGACCCTCCAGCCCTCAGACCTCCCCCGGGAGGTCTCGGTCTCCTCCCCTGAGGGGGCCAGCAGCTGGTTTCCCCAAACGCAGAGCCTGAGGCAAGGATTCCGTCTGGGCAGGACAGCTATAGAATCTGCAGAGCCTGGTGCAAAATGAAAACACAGGTCCCTTGTTCAAAAGTAGGAATTTCAAGACAGCCAGGGCAGCAGGTTGGATAGAGAGGGGGGCCCATGCAGCTGTGTGGATTCCGGGGAATCTGTTTATTTGGGAGATGATTTGACACACACACAACCCTGCCCCCAGTGGAGCCATCAGGTCGCTATCTCTCCTGAGGTCTTGAGGACAGGTGACCTCCTAGGCCCCCAGTCAGGACCAGGGCCTGGCAAAGGCACCTTCCTGGGCCTTGGCTGTGAGTGGAGGGTCTCTGGTCACTTCTCTGCTGTGGGTGTGAGGATGAAAGTATTGGGGTGTCTGGACCAACTTCAGTTGGGGCAACCTGTCCCTCGGTCCTCACAGCCCCATGTGTCCCAGAGGCCCCAGCACCTTAGGATACTCTTTCATCAGCTTGGGCAGCCAGAACGTGCACCACAGAACAGGGTGGTTCAGAGGACATGCTGGAGGCTAGACGTCGCAGGTCAAGGCGTTCACAGGGCTGGTTCCTCCTGAGGCCTCTCTCCTGGGCGTGTGGATGCTGCCTTCTCCCTGTGTCCTCATATGCTTGTCCCTGTGCATGTCTGTGTCCTGCTTTCCTCTCACTATAAGGACACCAGTCAGAGGAGATTAGGGTCACCCTACAACAGACATAATTTTAACTTTATTACCTTTTTTTTTTTTCAAAATAGATACTTTTATTTTAAAAGGCTTTAAAATTCATTGTTAATGACTGTTAATTATTTTTAAATTTTATTTTATTATGTTATGTTAGTCACCATACAATACATCATTGGTTTTTGATGTGGTGATCCATGATTCATTGTTTGCCTATAACACCCAGTGCTCCATGCAGAACGTGCCCTCCTCAATACCCATCACCAGGCTAACCCATCCCCCCACCCCCTCCCCTCTAGAACCCTCGGTTTGTTTCTCAGAGTCCATAGTCTCTCAGGGTTCGAAGATAGTAGGAAGGGAAAAATGAAGGGGGGGGGGAGTGGAGGGGGAGATAAACTTTATTACCTTTTTAAAGACCCTGTCTCCAAATATAGCTGCATTCTGAGGTGCTGGGGGTCAGCGCTTCCACATATGATTTTGGGGGTGGGCACCATTCAGTCCATAACTGACTCCAGCCTCCCCTTCCAACCACTGGACACCAACCCCCAGCGGGGGGACTCTGCCACCCTGGGGGCCTGTGGAGGGTGTACAAATTTGGTGCTAGGGCTGCTTGTTGGAGGAAGGACTGGTGGGCACTCCTGGGCACCGCCGGGATGCAGGCTCTCTTGGGTGAGCCTCGGTGTTAGGACCCAGGTTTGGAAGAATGCTTTTGTTGGGCCTCTGCTCTCTGCCAGGTCCTGCTAGGCTCCCCAGCCCCCTGTGGGACCTAGAAGTGGAATAGCTGTCCTCACATTCTCCCAGGGGAGCCGGCTGGAGAGGACCTGGCTGCCCCCAGCCTCCAAGGGTCTCTGGGCTTGTCTGGCTGCTCCAGGGGTGGCTGCTGGAGGGCTGGGGCCCCAGGGCCCGTGCAGCCGGGGGTCTCCTCACCTGTGCCCTGTGGCCGCCCCTGCATTGCCGTGGCTGTGAGGGCGCCCGGGCCGGGAGGATGACAGGTGGGGTCTGCTCTGCCTCTGGGAGGGCCCTGCGGGGTTTTCAAAGTGCCCTGAGAGGCGGGGCGTTGAACCTCAGGTCCGAGGCGTCCGTGCACTGCTGGGGTATAGCCACGTGAAGGAAGCTCTGCAGACTGGAAGTGCTGCCCCATTCAAGACAGTGTTGACCCGCTGGCTCTCTGGGTGCAGGGCCCTGGGCTGCTGGCCTGGGCACGTCAGTCCTTTGTGAGGAGCCACCGGCCTCAGGGAAGAGCAACTGGGAGAGCTGGGCTTCATCGTGACCACTTGCCCTGCAGGCCCATCCACGTACAGCACAGACTTGACCCCTCCCCCCACTCTCCTGCCTGACCAGGCCGAGCTGACCTCTGCCGAGGGCCAGGTCCACCAATGGGGCTTCACACACGACCTCTCTTGTCTTCCTGCTACCTCAAGCTCCGAAGCTGACATGAAGAAATTTAGCGGGTCACATGGAGGGGCACATGGAGGGTCCCTGGAGGGTCACACGGAAGGTCACTGGAGAGTCACTTGGAACATCACTGGAGGGGCACTTGGAGGGTCACAGGAACAACCACCAGGAGTCCCTGGGCCAAGCTGGGATTGGAGCCTGGGCTGACCCGAGTCCACCCCCCCCGGGGAGGACTTTTACCCCCTGAGGGCCCTGGTCACATGTGCTGCTTTCAGGGGAGCCGGCCGGCCCCCAGCTGGGTAGGGGATCCCTCCTCCTCCATTGTCCGGCTCACAGGGTCTGGCCCCCTTCCTGTTCTGCTCCATGTTTGCACAGGGACCACAGCCTGTCCCTCCTTGCCATGACCGGTGGTTAATCAGCAGCCCGGCCACCATGGGAGGGCCCTGGTGGGTGGATAAAGGCCCCACCAGGCACTGGAGGGCAGTGTCCCTCCTCCCCTGCATCCACCCTGTGAGAGGAGCGCCAGGATCAAGGCCCAGATCATGTCCCAGCTGGTGGAATGCGTTCCCAACTTCTCAGAGGGGAACAACCAGGAGGTGAGGTGCAGGGGGCTAGGCAAGGGGCTCGGGGCAAGGAGAAAGGGATGTGCTTGGTGTGGGGTTGGGGAGTATCTTCTCTGAAATGGAACCACTTCCTGTCATCAGCCCACAGGGAGGTGCCCCATGAGCGCAGGGACTCAGAGCGGCTGAGCAGGGGAGAGGAAGAGGCTGTGGGCTGGGCAGCCAGGCAGGGGTCCTGGCCCTGGGGCTGGGCCACAGGGCTGGTGGAAGGTCCCCAAACCTTATCAGGTGGGCTCCCCATGTTACCGATGAGGAAAATGAGGCAGAGGGAGTGGGTGCAGGCCACTGAGGGCCATGGAGCCCCTGCTGCCTCAGAAGGCTCTGGGCCCTTCGTACCCCTCCCCTAGTGCAGATGGTCCCACTGGGGACCGCTTGGGGGGCCAGGGCCCTGACCCTCTGTGCCCTTGGCCTATAGGTCACCTTCTTGGAGGCCCAGCAGTCCCTCCACCAGGGTTCTGATTCCTGCCTCACTTTCTCCTGGAGGGTGCCGCCTGTTTCCCTTTTCTTGGCGATCAGTGATGGTCCTCCTTGGGCTTGTGCTTTTTGAGGAATTCCCAAATGCTCAGCACCAGCTCCTTAGGCCCATGTTTGGGTGGTGGTTGGGGGCGGCAGGAGAGGCATGGCCACCTCTGAAGCTCCTGTTCCTTCTTCTAAGTGGGGAAACTGAGGCACAGGGTCGGGCTTTTGTCCCCAGGTGATTGACGCCATCTCTCGCGCCGTGGCGCAGACCCCGGGCTGTGTGCTGCTGGACGTGGACGCTGGCCCCTCCACCAACCGCACCGTCTACACGTTCGTAGGGCAGCCCAAGGACGTGGTGGAGGGGGCCCTCAATGCCGCCCGGGTTGCCTTCCAGCTCATTGATATGAGGCAGCACCAAGGTGAGGGGTCCTCCCCCCCAGGGTGTGGGGGCTGCCTGGCCTACAAGCTTGCCCTGGGAGGACCCCAGAGCCCCCCGAAGGGTCTCAGGCGCAGCCCGCAGAGGCTGCTGTGCCAGGCTAAGGTCCGTGGAGACCCCTCTGTGTTTCAGGGGTTCCCAGGAGTGACTGGCAGTGAGGCTCAGGCATCCTGTGCAGGCCTGGGGCGCTTGGGGGGCAGGGAGTAAAGACACGGAAACCGGCCTGGCAGGGTCAAAGGTTGGTGGACACGCCGGGGGCAGGTCAAAAGGGCAGGGGCTCTGGCCACTCACAGCAGGGGGGCTGGGCGGTCAGGCCCATGTGATTCCAGCTGGTAGAGAGTTAGCAAGCCAATCTCAAAGCCAGAGCTCCCAGGGGGAGCGGAGTGGTCAGGGCTTGAGAAGGACGCTCGGTAAGCTGCGGGGGCAGGGAGGGTTGGGTGGCGGGAGCCGGTCAGGACTCCGGCCGCTCAGCTCGGCGGGCAGTGTTGGGCAGTGAGCTCTGTGGCTTAGGAGACGGAGAGGCTTACCGAGGCCAAAATACTTGGCCTGCTGCTTCTCCCGGGATCCCTGTGGTCAGCGGGAGCAGCGGCGTGTGTGGATGGAGGGCAGGGTGGGGGCAGGGAGGGCGGGATCCACGAGCCCGCTGAGCCCACGCCCACGCCTGGGCCCCCCTGGCCTCCCCTTCATCAACCCCCTCTCTGTGCAGGGGAGCACCCTCGGATGGGCGCCCTGGACGTGTGCCCCTTCATCCCTGTGAGGGGCGTCAGCATGGATGAGTGTGTGCTCTGTGCCCAGGCTTTCGGTCAGCGGCTGGCCGAGGGGCTGGGTGTGCCAGGTGAGTGCCCCGAAAGGGACGCTGCAGGACAGGGGCTCCCCCTCACTGCACCGCGGCGTCCTCAGGTTCTCTGCAGATAGAAGCTGGGTGCGGTGTGGGCAGTGCGTGGCCTGGCCGTTGAGAAGCACTGGATGCCGCTTAGCTGCTCCGAAAAGTCAAGTCCATGCTTCCTAATGGAATAATTTCACCTTGGGGAATTAACCGAATCAAGAAATTATTAACCTGAGACAAACGGGGGGCGTCTACACTCACGGGGCATGGGCTCAGGCAGACGGGGTGCGTGAGGGCAGGGCCTGAGCCCCACCCCCTGCGGGTACAGGCCAGTGTTCCACGCCCTCATCATTGTCGCGGGGATACTGGAGTCGGGGTGAGTTTTGTTTTCTTTTCTCTGTGTTTCTTAATTTGTGGGCCTATTTATTGTACAATGAAAATACACTTTAGAAAGAAAGGTGAACATGCTTCCATCCCGAACGTCTACTTCTAACTCTTAGCATCTCGGTGATGGCTTTTTCGGGGGCATCTGTGCAGGGGGAGTAGCAGGGGGGGCTGCCCTGGCCCTGGGTGGGCAGAGGAGTGTCCATCAGCAACCACCCACACCCATCCGATGAGGCGCAGAGAGATGGGAGCCAAGGGAGAGGGAGGTTGGTCCCCCGGGCTGAGCCTGGCAGGAGCGGCTGCCTCGTTTCTCCTCCAGGAGTGGGGGTCTTGGGCGGCCCACCAGCTGGGACCCTGACCAGCCCGGCCCCCTTACAGTGTACCTCTATGGCGAGGCGGCGCGCACAGCCAGTCGCCGGACCCTGCCTGCCATCCGGGCTGGGGAGTACGAGGCCCTCCCTGAGAAGGTGCGTGTCTCCTCACCCGGGGGGGCAGGTGGAGGGGTAGACCCTGCAAGGGTGGGTGCCCTCCTCCTTCCCTGACCTTGGCAGGGTGTCCCTCCTGTGGGGGACACCACAGCCTAGGGTCAGTCTCCCCACAGCTCAAGCAGGCTGAATGGGTGCCCGACTTCGGCCCCAGCTCCTTTATCCCCAGCTGGGGGGCCACTGTCACGGGGGCACGGAAGTTCCTCATTGCGTTCAACATCAACCTGCTCAGCACCAAGGAGCAGGCCCACCGCATCGCCCTCAACATTCGGGAGCAGGGGCGTGGGAAGGACAAGGTGAGCAGCCTCCTGTCCCCGCGGGGGCTTGGCACTGGCCCCGAGGAATCCTGAGGGGCTCACGGGAGAGAGTCAGAGGTGGGGTGGTGCTGTGGTGTGGACCTGCTGACCAGCCCAGCCTTGGTGTCCATGACGAGTGGGACGAGGCAGGTGGGGTTCCAGGGTTTGAAGTGGGGGGGCACCTGCTTAAAAGACCAGGGCAGCTGGCAGGGGTAGAGCTGCTGCTAGAATATTGCAGTACTTCCATTCTTCTAGGAAAACAGCTCCTTCTGAGCCCCAGGGGCCCTCCTTACCTCCAGGGGCCCCAGGGGCCCGGAACCACCATGTCTGCCACAGGTGCTGTCCCCTAGTTTGAGCACCGATCTTGCAGAAAGTGTGATTTGGACACACAGGCACAGAGACCCCTGGTGAAGGAGGTGGAGGGTGACATTTTGCCTACCTGTCAGCCCCCCAACCCCCAGAGACCTGGGTCCTGCCAGACAGCTGAGGGCCCAGGAGCCTGGCTTCCCGGCCTGCACGGGCTGCAGTGTGTAAGCACAACAGAGAAGCAGGGCGAACCCCAAATCCTTCTTTTTGTTCCTGCTGGATTCGGAGGTCGGAGGTCCCTCCTCAGGTGGACTGGGCCACCCTAAGGAGTGAGGAGTGGAGAGCCAGCCTCTGGGGTGAGGAGGGACGGCAGGGACCAAGCACAGGAGTTTAGGGGTGGGTGGGGGTGGCCCCAGGCGGGCTCCCAGCACATGGTGTGGGCGAAATGCTGGCCTGAGCCTGGTGCCCTGTGAGGGGGCCTCAGTTTCCCTGTGGTGGGCGGGGCCCTCCACAGCTGGCTCTGGAGCGTGAGGAGGGCCTCCAACCAGCTGTCCAGGCAGCACTGCAGGATCTGCAGGCCGTGGCGTCTGTGGGGAGGGAGTCCTCCAGCCAGCTTACGGGGGGTGGGGCGGGGGTGGGTGCAAGAGGCTTTCAGTGCAGGGGCACTAGGAGAGGCTGGGCAGGGCCCAAGCTGGGAAAGACTTTTCCTTTGCAGCCAGGACGCCTGAAAAAGGTTCAGGGCATTGGCTGGTACCTGGTTGAGAAGAACCTGGCCCAAGTGTCCACAAACCTCTTGGACTTTGAGGTCACAGCACTGCATACGGTCTACGAGGAGACCTGCAGAGAAGCCCAGGTGAGCAGGGCGGGTGTCCCCTGCTGGCCGGGGTGAAGTCCCTGCAGGTGAGCAGGGCGGGTGTCCCCTGCTGGCCGGGGTGAAGTCCCTGCAGGTGAGCAGGGCTGGTCCCCAGGACACCCTTCAGGGTGTCTCAAGTCTAGCTCCCCTGGACGTTGATGCCACTGGACCTCTGCAGGAGCTGAGCCTGCCGGTGGTGGGCTCACAGCTGGTGGGCTTGGTGCCTCTGAAGGCCCTCCTGGACGCTGCCGCCTTCTACTGCGAGAAGGAGAACCTCTTCATCCTGGAGGAGGAGCTCCGCATCAGGCTGGTGAGCCGGGCTCCTGGTGAGGGGCCAGTGGGGAGGCGGGAGCGAGCCTGACGCTCTGGGAGCAGGCCCGGGGCACCCTGTCTGCCAGCCGGGCCCCACTCCTCCTCCTCCTCTGTTTTAGGGTCTGTGCTTAGATGACGTCACACTATTATCATATCAGGGAACTGTAGGAGTTTTTCTTAGTGATCTAGAAGATGTTCAGTCTTGTGAAATCCCTCAGAGAGGATGCACGCCACTTCCCCATCCCTTCCGGTGTCTGCCGGGGGCGCCGGGTTGTGGCGGACATGTGTGCACTCCCGGGTCAGCCCTGTGCCCGCCATGGGGTGCGGGCGTGTGGACCATCCACGAACATCGATGGGTTAGAAGCTGGTGCTACAGTCCCAAGTGACAGCTTTAGCTGGAATTCCTCCACAACGAGCACACGAGTGGGTTTCTCTGAAAGTGTTTCTCTTTGCCGGCTGGGTTTGTATCTCCTGATTCCACAAATACATCTGGACTGCTTGTCCTGTTTTCAGGCCTGTGGGATGTTGGGCGTGGTTCCTTCCAGTTTAATGGAAGAGTCTACTTTTTAGGTATTCTGGTGATTACCTTTATAACTTAATACACTTACCCCTGGTTTTGATTTATTGGTTTTAAAATTTTACCCAAATTTTCAAATATATAATATGATTTATCAGTTTTTATCAGCACACTGACAGCCTACTATGGAAGAGAGAAAATAAACCTACTTAGCATTTACTCACATCTTTTCTTCCTTCTTTATTTCCTGATTTTTTTTTTTTTGAGTTACAGTAGTTTTTAGTGGGGGTGGGAGTTCTTTTGATGGTTAATTTTTTTTTTCAATGTTTTCTTTTGTAGTAAAATACACAATGTGAAATTGGCATCTTAACCATCTTTTAGGTATGCAGTTGGCGATATTAAGTACATCATAATGTTATGCAGCCCTCATAACCCAGGGTGGGCTTTTACTGTGTCTGCAAAAAACGCCGTTAGGGTTCTGATAAGGACTGCACTGATTCTCTGCGTTGCTTTGGGGAGTACGGCCATCTTAACAGTAGAAGTGTTCTAATCCATGAACATGGGCTTTCCGTTTATTTACATTTTCTTTATTTCAGCAATATTTTGTAGTTTTTATTGTACAAGTCTTAATCCTTGGTTAAATTAATTAAGTCCTAACTATTTTATTCTTTTTGATGCTATTATAAATGGAATTGTTTTTGCAATTTTTTTTTCAGAGTGCTCATTGTTAGTGTATAGTAACGCACTGACTTTTGGTGTTGACTTCGTATCCTGCTTCCTTGCTGAATTCATTTATTAGTTCTAGGTGGTTAAATTATTAAGTTTAAATAATATACTTAAATCCTTTTGCTCTTTATCCCTGTTAGACAGTGTCTGTTGACTCTTGGTGAAGACAGACAAGAATATTAGTGCACTCCTGTGAGTGGTCATCATCACTGCTCTTGATCTAAATTGTTATTCGCTATTTTCACATTGTCAAATTTATGACATTTACCTTCTGTAAATGTTCCACATGTCTTAAATACCCACAGATATTTAACCTTAGCTCTGTACACAGGTGAGGTCATCTCTCTTCCTACTTGTCTGTCTGTTGCCTGAATCTCACAGTCAAGCAGATTTTTTAAAGAAAGGCTCATGGTGCTTTACTCTGCGGGATATGGCATGTTTGACTATGTCTTTCTGTGAATTTATTCTTGCAAGATAGACAATCAAAATCCCAAGTCACTTGTTTTCACCTGAGAATATTGCAAACATATCTTTTTTTAAAAAAAATTTTTTTATTTATTTGTCAGAGAGAGCACGAGCACACGAGCAGGGGAGTGGCAGGCAGAGGGAGAGAGAGAGAGAGAGAGAGAGAGCATGAGTAGGGGGAGGGGCAGAGGGAGAAGCAGGCTCCCCGATGAGCAGGGAGCCCGACGCTGGGCTCGATCCCAGGACCCCCGGATCATGACCTGAGCTGAAGGCAGACGCTTAACGACTGAGCCACCCAGGCGCCCCGACTCTTCCTAATTTATTTTTATTTTATTTTTTTAAAGATTTTATTTATTTGACAGAGACACAGCGAGAGAGGGAACACAAGCAGGGGGAGGGGCAGAGGGAGAAGCAGGCTTCCCGCTGAGCAGGGAGCCCGACGCCGGGCTCGATCCCAGGACCCCCGGATCATGAGCTGAGCTGAAGGCAGACGCTTAACCGACTGAGCCACCCAGGTGCTCCTGCAAACTCTCTTTACCATCTTCTGGAGTCACATGTCCCTTGGGGAGGTCTAAGTCTGCCTGGTTATCTCCCCAGTCTCCAGGGACTTGTTTTACTCCCTGATGCCTGAAGTCCCCTTGTATTCACTGTGGTTTTCTCCAGCCTAGCTTTTAAGTGACTGATACAGTTTATGGCCAGGTCTGTTCTCTTTCTAGCTGTTCCAAAATTTTGCGTAATTTTTTTTATGTTGATGCACACAGCAAAGGTGTAGGAATGGTACAAGGAGCCCCTCACGAGCTCCAGATCCTCCAGTTGTTTGCATCTGCCCCATTTGCTGTATCTTTCCCTCTCTGTATCCACGCATAGTCATATATATTTTTTGGACCACTTCAGAGTACGTTAAAGACATTGTACCATCTTACCTCAAATTTATTTAGGTTTTATTTCTTAAGAACAAGGACATTTCTTTTGCACAACCCCAGTACAATGATCAAAATCAGGAAATTCAACATTAATACTGTTCTAGTATCTCATCTGCAGACCATAATCAAATTACGCCAATGTTTCCGTAATCCCCATTATAGCCACTTATCCTCTCACCCAGGGTCCAATCTGATGACAGTCCTTTTCTGCCATGTCTTCTATTGTCTTTAATTGGGAGCAGCTCCTTGTGCTCTTGCCCTTCAATGACCTTGACATAGTTTAAAAGGACAGGAAGTTGTTTTGTGCAGTGTCTCACAACTACTGGGGTTGTGGGCTTCTGACAGGAGCAGGGCGCGGGGGACATGCTGTCCTCAGAGCGCAGGGTGGGGGGGGGCACTCTCCCTGTTGCCTGGGGTCCTTGGTTCAAGGTGCTGTTATTCACTGCCATGTTTTTCCTTTTGTAGTGAGTGCTGCGTGGGAGGTACTGTAAGAATATGTAAATACCCTGTTTCTCTTGAAATTCCAGCCATAAGTTTTAGCAGCCTGTAACGGGTTTCTAACTTTACCCTTTTTCTTTAAGAAAATGCTTTCATTTTTTGCCCCCTCAGGAAACAGAATTTGTTCACAAAGTTTAACAAGTAATGTGTACAAGTATTAACCAATGCATGTTTTTATGTATGTTACAAATATTAAAAAATGCCTTAACTAGTTTCAATGCATTGTCTTTACGAATATGTGGCTTTTTAAAAATTCTTTTCTTTTTTTTTTTTTAAAGATTTATTTATTTATTTGAGAGAGCGAGAATGAGAGAGAGGGAGCACACGAGAGGGGGTAGGGTCAGAGGGAGAAGCAGGCTCCCCGCTGAGCAGGGAGCTGGATGCGGGACTCGATCCTGGGACTCCAGGATCATGACTTGAGCTGAAGGCAGTCGCCCAACCAACTGAGCCACCCAGGCACCCAAAAATTCTTTATTTAAATTTAGTTTAGTTAACATATAGTGTATTGTTAGTTTCAGGGGTAGAATTTAGTGATTCATCAGCTGTGTATAACACCCAGTGCTCATTCCATCACAGGCCCTCCTTAAAGCCCATCACCCAGTTACCCCATCTCCCCACCCACCTCCCCTCCAGAAATCCTCAGTTCATTTCCTATGATTAAGAGTCTCTTATGGTTTGTCTCCCTATTTTCATCTTATTTTATTTTTCCTTCCCTTCTCCTAAGCTCCTCTGCTTTGTTTCTTAAATTCCACATATGAGTGAAATCATATGGTATTTGTCTTTCTCTGATTGACTTATTTCACTTAGCATAATACCCTCTAGTTCCATCCATGTTGTTGCAAATGGCAAGATTTCATTCTTTTCGATGGCTGAGTGATATTCTATTGTATATATACCACATCTTTATCCATTCATGTGTTGATGGACATCTGGGCTCTTTCCATACTTTGGTTATTGTGGACATTATTGCTATAAACATTGGGATGCAGGTGCCCCTTCGGATCACTCCATTTGTATCTTTGGGGTAAATACCTAGTAGTGCAATTGCTGGGTCATAGAGTAGTTCTATTTTCAACTTTTTGAAGAACCTCTACTGTTCTCCAGAGTGGCTACACCAGCTTGCATTCCCACCAACAGTGTAGGAGGATTCCCCTTTCTCCACGTCCTCGCCAACATCTCTCATTTCCTGACTTGTTAATTTTAGCCATTCTGACTGGTGTGAGGTGGTATCTCATTGAGGTGTTGATTTGTATTTCCCTGATACCGCCTGATGTTGAACAGTTTTTCATGTGTCTGTTGGCCATTTGGATGTCTTCTTCAGAGAAGTGTCTTTTCATATCTTCTGCCCATTTATTGATTGGATTATTTATTCTCTGGGTGTTGAGTTTGATAAGTTCTTTATAGATTTTGGATACTAGCCCTTTATCTGGTAAAACATTTGCAAATATCTTCTCCCATTCTGTCGGCTGTCTTTTGGTTTTGTTGACTGTTTCCTTTGCTGTGCAGAAGCTTTTTATCTTGATGAAGTCCCAAAAGTTCATTTTGGCTTTTGTTTCCCTTGCCTTTGGAGACGTGTCTAGCAAGAAGTTGCTGCCTGTTTTCTCCTCTAGGATTTTGATGATTTCCTGTCTCACATTTACGTCTTTCATCCATTTTGAGTTTATTTTTGTGTGTGGTGTAAGGAAATGGTCCAGTTTCATTCTTCTGCATGTGGCGGCCCAATTTTCCCAACACCATTTGTTGAAGAGACTGTCTTTTATCCATTGGACATTCTTTCCTGCCTTGTCGAAGATTAGTTGACCATAGAGTCGAGGGTCCATTTCTGGGCTCTCTATTCTGTTTCACTGATCTATGTGCCAGTACCATACTGGAAAAAAAAGAAAGAAAATCCTTTCATCTCTCCCACATTTATTTATTCCTTATTAATGTGTTTGATGCTCTCCTGTACTTCTTAACATGTTGTTTTATTTTCTTTATCTGAAAGTTCTGATATCTGCAGTCTTTGAAGGTCTGATTTTGCAAATTGCTGCATCTGTTGACTTTCTCATGGTGACTTGCTTCTTCATGTGTTCTGTGATTTTCGATTGTATGTGCATGTTCTTTGCAAATTTATCTGTGGTAATTCTTGGACACCTGGGTTTAAAGTTTGGATTTGCCTCTGTTAGGTCTCAGGTACATGATCACACAGGGCCCCCCAGACTCAGTCTTTTGCTTGGAGCTTTAGAACTACACAGGTAGAGAGTTCTGTGTGAACCGTGGCCCACACCTCCTCAGCGTGGCTTGTGGTTATAATTCCAGGAAGGGTTTTTCCTGCTTCACCAAAGGGAAGGCAGAAACTGAGGAGTACCCCAACTACATCTTTCAGTGTTTTTTGTTTTCTTAATCCTAGTTCATCCTTGGAGAGGTCACCTTTCAGGGGCCTCCAGTCTGACCCTCACTCTTTAGGACTTGAGACCTCCCTGCTCATGAGAGGCTGCCCGAGGCTCTCAGATGTCCCAGGGTGGACCCAGCGTTAGGGTGAGCAGGCCTGTCTGGTTCCCTTTCTGGTCATTTCTGGCCTTGAACGAGCACCTTTACTTTCCTCCAGCTTAGCCAGGCATTTAAATTCGTGTTTAAATTTCTGTTTGTCTTTCTGAGGTCTTCTGTGCCAGGAGGGCTTTGCTTTATTGCTTGCTGAAGACTCTCAGGTGGGCTCCCAGGAGGCACTCTTGCCCATCTCCATGTCCTCGGGGAGACCTCTCTGCCACCCCCGCCCCCGGGACTCTGCTGGCTTGTTTCTGTCAAGAACGACCTGTCACTTTCCGGTTTTGTAGAAAGTGTCAGCCTGCTTGGCTCAGAACGCGCTGGACTGCATCACTGGCACATAGCACCGTAAAGTGTTTTGAGTACTTTTTGGTGGAAAGAATCCCAATCTTAAATGGAGATTTTTTCCAACTTTATTTTGAATTTAAGTAAAATCCATTTTGCCTCATAGAACAAATCTTATGTTTAGGTCAACCAGGCAGCTCCTGGGCTTTAAAAGTTGTGAGAACTGACACCGAAAGAATTAGGAATCTTGTCCAAAGGGGTAGTTTTGTGGGTCCCTTTCCATGATGGGCTCAGTGTGTGGTGTTGTCTGTGGGACGCATGTGGCTTAGAAGGAGGGCACCTCCTCTCTCTGGGTCTCAGTTTCCCTGTGGGGGAAGATGGGTGGGTGGATGTGTCAGGGAGTCTGTGGGGGGCCTGCCCTGGGCTGGGGGCTTTCCCGGAAGCCAGCAGTCACAAGCTCGTGGTGGGTGGGCATGCGGCCAGCTATGCCTGGCTCCCCACACAAGGTGGACCAGAGCAGGGACACCACCGTGAGCTCAGGTGGGACCCCACCATTCACTGGCCTGCCTTGGGTGGGGGGGTCAAGGTGGCTCATCATCACCAGCCCCTCTTTCCAGGTGGTGAGCCGGCTGGGCCTGGACTCTCTGTCCCCCTTCAACCCTAAGGAGCGGATCATCGAGTGAGCACCTCCCCTTCCCCCACAGAGACCTGCCTTGATCCTTCCAGAGCCTTCTGTGTGGTCACTTATTCATCAGTAAATACCAGGGTGTCTGTGCCAGCCATGAGGCTGGGGGCCAGTTGGGGGGACACCGTGAGACCCCGACAAGGTCCCACCATACCGTCATGGGGGCTTCTGTGTGGTCAGGGCCACTCTGCACACTGGGACTGTGTCCCCTCCCCCGTGTGTGGGGAGAGGCCTGGGGTCAGGGATCAGGGTCTGAACCAGCCCTGCCCTCACAGCCTGCGGTGGTGACCCTGAACCCTGCCCGCCATTCCCTGTCCCCCAAAGCCCCATCCCCTGTCCCTAGCCCTGCCCAACCCAGGAGGCATCCCCTGTCCTGGACCTAAGGCCTCCCCGCCCCGAGCCTCGCTGAGCCAACCCCTCCCCACAGGTACCTGGTCCCCAGTGGCGGGCCTGGGCAGAGCCTGGTGGACAAGCCCCTGCGTGCCTTCGTCCGTGAGGTGGGCGCCCGCTCTGCAGCCCCGGGGGGTGGCTCTGTGGCAGCTGCCAGTGCAGCCATGGTGAGTGTGAAGCGAGAGGCAAGGGGTGAGGCGCCTGGCCTGGGGTCCCGAGTCGCATGCCCAGCACCTCTTTTGCCCAGGGCGCCGCGCTGGCCTCCATGGCCGGCCTGATGACCTACGGGCGGCGGCAGTTTGAGCACCTGGATGCAACCATGCGGCGCCTGATTCCGCCCTTTCACGCGGCCTCGGCTGAGCTGACCAAGCTGGTGGACGCGGATGCCCGGGCCTTCCAGGCCTACCTGGTAAGTGCTCAGAGGGCCCACCACCAGCCTGTGGACAGCCCTGAGTGAGATGGGGTCAGCCGACAGTGGGGGGCATCCTGGCGAGAGAGGGCTCCCCCAGGGTCACAGAGAACTGGCACGGAGGGTAGGGGCTGTTGTAAGCTCAGGTGTCTGGAGAATAGGGGAGGTTGGAGGGAGGGGATGGTGGTCTGACCGCTATGGCCCCCTCCCCTGACTGTTAGGCTGAGTTCAGGGGTTCTGAGGGTTTGGCCCAGGCGTGGCCCCACGCTCACATCCACAGCAGCGGGTGGGTGGGGTGGGAGGGAGAGAGGGTCCGCCCAGGCTCAGCGCCCCTGCCCCAGCTACCCTGAGTCTCGGAGTTGGGTCAGTGCCCAGACCTACAGATGCTGGAGGAAGGCCAGTTCCCGGAGAAGGGCTCACATCCCAGGACGGACGGGCCACAGAAATCCTAAAAGAAGAGCCATTGACTGATGGTCTCAGAGGCTGGAGAAGACATTCCAGCCAGAAGACAAAGAGAGGACCATGGGGAGAGCTGGGAACTCTTCACACGACGTTGCAGGCCGGTCAAATCGGAACCGGCTCGCCCACCCAAGAGGGAGTCTGTGCGTCAGGCCGTGGGCGCCAGAGAAGGGGTGTAGCTCAGAACCCAGGGCAGGGAATGGAGCACTCGCAGGAAGATCCGAGACGTGAGTCCAGACCAAGCTCTGCTGTGCGTCTGTGTCCCAGAGCAGTTCATGGTGGAAGGACCGGGGAGACGCATGAGCTCACAGCCCCCAGCAGCCCCACAGGCTTCAGGGCAGAGCCACCTCGAGGGCCGAACTGCGCTGAAGGGAAGTCAGGGCTCCAACGGCCACCGGTGGCCTCCAGGGCATGCCGTGCACCCCCGAGTGAAGACTGTATCCAGATGGGGACAATCAGAGTCTCGCCTAAATAAGTCACCATCTGGAGCTAAAGTTCACGTCCTCTGGGCGGGAGGTATGGATACTGGTCATCTTTTTCCATTTGTGTTTTTACACTTAAATTTCATTTATTTGCTAAAGTAGGTAAAACCTTCAAGCAGTTCAGAATTCACAGGACAAGAGGATAGTGGATGAGAAGTCCCTGTGCTCTGCTCCCCGCTGCCCCCCTGCACATCCCAAACAGGCACAATTTCTAGGGCAAGCATCAGGAGATGTTTATTTATATTGGCGTAGATCCAATTTTCCTTTTTCTCCTCATTTCTTACACAAATGGCATCATATGTGTTCTTAGTTTGCCTCCTGGGCTCGTCCCTTGACGTTCTATTAGAGATCTTTCTACATTGGTGCATAGAGACCACACGCCCCAGTTGCTAGTACAGATCTGCCCTGACTTACGGTGGAGTTATGACCCTCAAACCCATCGTAAACTGAAAATACTGTACGTCGAAAATGCATTGACTACACCGAGCCTGCGGCACCTCACAGCTTAGCCTGGCCCGCCTCAGCTGCTGAGAACACTTCCGTTGGCCGACACCTGGGCAGAATCAGCTCGCACGCGGCCTGTCTTACGAGAGCGTGTCGAATAGCTCTGTAACTGACCGAATACTGTACCCAAAGTGACCGACAGAACGGCTGTGCGACCGCGGGGCTGCCCGGCCCCAGGACAGGACCGCACATCGCTAGCCTGGGCAAAGACCCACACCCCAAATTCCAAGCACTGGTTCTCCTGAATGCATGTCCCTTTCGCATCACCACAAAGTCAAAATATCTGACGTCGAACCGTGTAAGTTGGGGACTGTCTGTACTGTGTAGACGTCTGGGTCTCAGCACCTTTGGCCAACTCCCCTGGGGGATCGTAGGCTTCTTCGTCTGCAGCTGGCATGCCTCTGTGTGAACGCCTCTGGTGTCTGTCACCAGGCATGCGGTGGGCAGCCTGTGGGAGTGATTCGTAGAAGGACTTGCTGCCAAGTGGCCCTTGGGGGGCTGCATGGATGGGGCTCCATGGTCCGAATCTGAGGGCTCCTTCCTGGGACCCCACGCCATGGACGTGGCAGTCACACGTGGTCTGCATCTCCGTGCTGCCCGGGGTGAGCTGCTCGCTGTGCGCGGCAGGGAGCGTTTCTCGGGCTCTGCACAGTGGTGTTGTGTGCCTTCCGGAAAAGCAAGGCTCCCCTCCCTCCCAGAGCTCCCGGACTGCGGGCTACACTCGGGACTCGGGCTGGCAGCTTCCGGCGTGGTCGTGCCGGTTCCTGACGGAGCAGCTTTGAGTTTTCCGTCCTTGAACCCAGAGTCTCCCAGCTCTTCCCTGGGGCTTGTGTCTCGGTTTACAGGGCCTCCCCCAGTGGAGTTACTGAGCTTCTCCCGTGGTGCTTCCCAGACTCCTGTGCTCTGATGACCTTCATACATAGAGACGCTTTTAGGGGGAAGCATCAGTTTTAATATAAACACAGAACATTTCAGGCTAACCACTAGCGATTAGAAATAAGGCGAATAAGTAGAAAACAACTGGCGCCTGGGTGGCTCAGATGGTTAAGTGTCTGCCTTCGGCTCAGGTCATGGTCCCAGGGTCCTGGGATCGAGTCCCGCATCAGGCTCCCTGCTCAGTGCAGAGCCTGCTTCTCCCTCTACCTCTGCCTCTCTGTCTCTCTGACTCTCATGAATAAATAAATTTTAAAAAAAATTAAAAAAAAAAGAGAAAACAACTGGAAGGAAGTAGAAAAACAAATATCTAATCAGAAGGCAGGGGAGAAATGAAAGATGACCGGCAAAGGTGTCTGGTTCAGAGCCTGAAATGTGACTCAGAGATGCACAGTCAAAAGTCACACGCACGAGGGGAACGTGGTGCTTTACCCTTCCTGGGGCAACAAGAAGATGGAGATCAGGAAAAGGAAGCATCTTCATCTTGGGCCAAATGAGGAAGCGATTTCCAGCTGGGGAAAAGCAAAGCTTACGATAACCTAACTGCAGGTGGGTGGGCTCCTCCACTGGACGCAGCTGTGACTGTGGGAAGGACAGCCCTGACTGAAACCAGCCCCGTGCTGCCCGGCGGAGACCCCGAGCACCCGGTCGGGCTGCCTCACGGGACAGGACTGATGCCCCCGTGTGTGAGGACTGCTGTGGGGTCGCATGCGGAAGACTGGGGGGAGGTGGGCGCCGCCCCCGCGGCCCAGGCAGCCCCTGGGGGACTCGGGATGGTTTTGTCTGCCAGCAGGAGTTGGGGTGCTGACCCGGCGGGTCCAGGCAGGGCTGGGGCCCCCTTGCTCTCAGGCATGCTGACAGAAGCGTCGACTTTTGGACGGAGATTTAGCCAAATCCAGGACGGACACATTCCCCACCTGGCCAGGCCCTCGGCCCTTGCAGGCGGGCAGGGCGGGGCCTGGGTGTGTGAGGGACAGGCCTGGGCAGCCGCAGGGGCGCGGATGGGGGGCTGTCCAGGGCGGCGACCAGCGTGACCACTTGCGGAGGAGGGCCTGCGCTGGTTCAGGCGGGAGGGGCACGTACCCCTAACCCCGAGGCCCAGGGCTGTGTCTGGAGCGCATGCCGCGTGAGGGGACGCCCGGCCCCCGGGTGTGGACACTGCCCAGACTCTCCATGTCGCCCCGGGGTACGGCCACTGCTCACCCCGCATTCTGTGATCTCTTCTGGCAGGAAGCCACGAAGCTGCCTACCAGCACACCTGAGGAGAGGGACAGGTGAGTGCCGCAGCTGCCTGGGGGAGGCGCCACCCCGACCGTGGACGCCCAGGCACGTGACCTTAGAGCCATCCAACCCCCCCTGTGGCGTGTTTGTCCCTGTTGTCCCCCCTCCTGTGTCTGCTGGGGTGGAGCCGGGGGGCGGTCCAGGTGGCCCCTGGGTGCCCTGGGCTCTGACCCTTGACCCGCTTGGATGCAGGCGTGCGGCAGCCCTGCAGGAAGGGCTGAGGCGGGCAGTAGCCGTGCCCCTGGCACTAGCAGAGACGGTGGCCTCGCTGTGGCCGGGGCTGCAGGAGCTGGTGCAGTGTGGGAACCTGGCCTGCCGGTCGGACCTGCAGGTACGGGAGCGGGGGCTCGGCCTCCTGCTGCAGGGGGAGCAGCGTGGAGGGTCCGGGGACGCTTATGGAGCCAGCCCGGACAAGAGCGCTTCGCAGGGGCCCTTGGCCAGTCTCAGCCAGCAGAGCCCATTGGTTTATCCCGTTTTAAGAGTGGGAAGTAAGGATTCCATTTAAGCTTGCACGGCAGAGAGGCAGAAACTCAACCGTATCTCGAGTCCACCCCTAACCCCCGTCCCCCAGACCCTCCCGGCGACCCCATCTCCTCCCGCTCCCTTGTTCTCTCTTCCCTCCTGCCCATGGCCCCTCGTCCTTCGGAAAACCCCTAAACCAGCTCACAGAGGCGCACCTGTCGCCCTGTCCACAGCCCGTGCGTGGAGGGCTCAGGGTCGGGGACATGGAGTGGGTGCTGAGATTTCTCAGCCCATCCTGAGCGCCGCAGCTGTAGGGCTTTACAAGAAAGACACCCGTTCCCAGTGGTCGTCCTGAGGCTCCAGACAAGCGTCCCCTCCTTTCCTGGAGAGGCAGCCGTGTGCCGTCTGGGCATAAGCAGCTGCTGCCGTTCTGGGTTCGTCCCTGAGCCCGTGCTCCCACCTGCTCTCCCCACCCCGTGGCCTGCATGTGGGAAGCCGGGAGATGACTCGGGAGCATCGGCTGTAGGCCGGGCCTGAGGCTGGCATGCCGGGAAGCCTCACCTCTCCCAGGGCTTCGTTTTCTGTGCTCAGAGATGGAAGGCTGTGGTTGTCCTCTGTCTGGAGGGGCCAGGCCGGAGCCCACCCTTCTGCACGTCCACTGCTGGGGCCTCTGCAGACAGGCTGGCCCTGGGCCTCCTGGGGACCCCTGGGCGCTCAGTGCACCATCCTTACTGATGAGATGTGAAGGCCCCGGCTGTGGCCCTAGGTGGTGGAGAGGGCAGGGTGAGCCCGCCCTCCGCCCAGGTCACAAACGGCCAGCTCTGCTCCTGGCACCTGCTGCAGGTGGCGGCCAAGGCCCTGGAGACCGGCATGTTTGGTGCGTATTTCAACGTGCTCATCAACCTGAAGGACATCACCGACAATGCGTTTAAGGACCAGGTGAGCAGGAGGCCCACAGGGGCCGGGTCCCGCAGCGGGACCTGGAGGTTGCCCTCAGGGCTATGGTCCCTCAGTGTGGGGCTGGGAAGGGTCCATCTGCTGGGAGGTTCTCTGGCCTCTGCGGTGGCTATTGTCCTCTCGGGGGGTTCTGGAGGTGGGGGGCTGGGCATCATCCATGCCTCCACCTTCTAATGGCTGGGGGGCTGGGGAGCTGCTGGGATTGGGGGCCCCCATACCCTTGACTCTGAACCTGCCCGCCTGCCCAGCGGGGGCCACCCAGGGCTGGGGCGCCCAAGGTAGGCCCTTAGCACTGACAACACGGGGCCTCAAAGAGCAGTTGCCCACCCACGAAATGATCTTAGCTTCAGCATTTGTTGTAATTTCATTGCTACTGCTATCGAGGTAAATTTGAGGAATATACAAGTCACCATTTTAAAGTGTACCACTCAGGGCATTTTGCACACTCGCGATGTGTGACCACCACCTCTGTCATGTTCCAGAACATTCTCACTGCCCCAAAGGAAGCCCCCCACCCATTAGAAGACCCCTGTTTCCCCGCCTCCAGCCCCGGACACCACCCATCTGCCTCTGATTTTGTGATAATCTTTAAAAACTAACAGCTCAGAATGAAGGCCTTTTCGGGGACTGAGCTTGGCTCCTTAAGGGAAGTCACTGTCTACCATGTGACCACATGTGTGTTGACTTAAAGGATGGGCTTCATGAACCCCCTCTGGGCTCGGGGCCACAGCCCTGCCCTCTGCAGTTGTGACTACCATGGGAAGACCAAGAGGGTGGGGGTCCTGGGCCTGGTTGTCCTCAAATCTCAGGACAGACAGAGGGACTCTCCCATCCTCGCTGAGAGGCCTGCAAGGAGTTGGGGGTCCCCAGGTCGGGGCCTTGGGATCACCCCAGAGAGGACAGGCAAGGGAGCATGGCCAGAGGGCACAGGGAGGTGGCAGGGGTCCGGGGTTGGTGGGGATGGGCTGTGGGTGCAGGGTGACGCCTGGGCCTGGGCTGGTGGGGGTGGGCTGCAGGGGCAGACTGACGTCTGGGCCTGTGTCTGTCAGACCCACCAGCACATCTCTAGCCTCCTGCAGGAAGCCAAGACCCAGGCAGCCCTGGTGCTGGAGCACCTGGAGGCCCGGCGGGAGTGACGGCAGGTGGGGAGACCGCGTAGACTCCGCAGCCCTCGGTGCCCCTCCCCCTTCCTGGCAGCCTCCAGACACAGTCCCTGTGGGGCCCAGAGGGGGCTGGGGGATCAAGGGTCCGCTTGGGGTGGTGGAGTCACCCCCCCATCACTTGCAGCTTTTAGTAAAGTCATGACCCACCAGTGCCTATGTAGTGTGTTTGGGGCTGGAAGAAGGGAAGGGCCAAGCTAAGTGGGCAGGGATGGGGGACTCGAGATGAGTGAGCATGGGGAGAGGTGGTCAGAGGAAATGGGGGTGCAGCATGGGGGTGACACACTGGTTCTGGGGTTCCACAGATGCATGTGAGATGCCCCTGGAGCTGAGCCGGGCCACAGGTCACTGGGAGCTGTGGGGGTTATGGGTAGGGTTCAGGGCAGGGTGCCTGGGGCTTAGTGGCCTAGGGTCATGCATGGGACAGAAGCCCCCCACCAGATAGCAGGGCTCCCCCATCATGTCTGAGGAAGGAGGTGAGGCCGGTACTGCCTGAAGTGTGGGGGAGCTGTGGCCAGCACCTGATGCTGTGGGGGTGGCCAGGCAGGTGAGGATGAGGGGGAACAGGGTGCCGGGAGTTCCTGGGGAGGGGATGAGTTCCCCTGATCTGGCTGGGAGGTGACAAAGCATCACACCCAGGGGTCCCAGGAGGGATGGACCCCGGCCACAGACTTCTCTCACAGTGGACGCTCAGGGGGCCGAGGCCCAGTGATGGGGGTCCCAGGAGGACAGCTCCCCCATCTCCCAGCCCACAGCCCCTCTGCCTGCTACTGCATCCCCCCACAGAGCCTGGTGGCGAGGGACAGGGAGGGGGTGTGGTGGAGAGCCCCCGACAGACAGCCCCAGATTCAGATCCTGCTGAGCCAAGCATGACTGCGGTGGCTGAGGGAGGGCCGTGGGGTCCTGGGTGGGAGCTCCAGGAGGAGGGGGGCAACAGGGCTGTGGTGGGCATGAGGCTGCTGTGGTCTGGTCCTACTGGGGGCTCCAGAGAGGCTGTGCGCAGGTGGCTGTGTTCCCCAGGGGGCTCTGAGCCTTGAGTGAGTGCACGTGGGCTCTGCCACAGGCTGAGGTTTTCCCAGCTTAATCTTCCAAAATAGGCAATGAGTTACGTGCTCCCAAGCTGGAGTGACACGGATTCCCTGGGGAAGCCTCACCACCCCGTCCCCGCCAGGCCCCCTTCACACCCTCCTAGGAAAATCACTGCGTTCTGTTTCATACCCACTTCGTGCCTATTTAAGCAAACACAAACACATGTGAATATACTTAATTCTTCCTTCAGTGTGTAAAGAGAACAGGTTACATGCTGGATTTCGAGTCTACTTAGCAAGAGCACCTTTCTTATCGGTATTTAGAGAGACTCCTACTCAAAATGGGTTTTATTCACTCATCCTTTCCCCATATTTTCTTAACCATTTCACGGTGAAATGTAAGAAACATTCAGAAACCACAACCAACTTCTCAAGGGTTTGTGACCATGTCCTGGGTGACCCTCTCCCGTCACAGAACATCCCTGACTCCCACAATCTTACTCTATGGTGACTGGACCCCTGTTTTCCTGTCGGTCCAGCTGGCAGAAGCAAGCATGGCGGTTTGCTGACCTCAGAGTCCA
This sequence comes from Mirounga leonina, assembly GCF_011800145.1. Lineage (NCBI taxonomy): Eukaryota > Metazoa > Chordata > Mammalia > Carnivora > Phocidae > Mirounga > Mirounga leonina. Next base: position 605,305 of record NW_023270699.1, read on the forward strand.
TCTGGTCCAGTGTGTCATTCAAAGCCCTTGTTTCCTTGCTGATCTTCTGCTTAGATAATCTATCCATTGCAGTGAGGGGGGTGTTAAAGTCCCCCACTATTATTGTATTGCTGTCAATGTGTTTCTTTGATTTTTGTTATTAATTGGCTTATATAATTGGCTGCTCCCATGTTAGGGGCATAGATATTTACAACTGTTAGATCTTCTTGTTGGATAGACCCTTTAAGTATGATATAGTGTCCTTCCTCATCTCTTATTATACTCTTTGGTTTAAAACCTAATTTGTCTGATATAAGGATTGCCACCCAGCTTTCTTTTGGTGTCCATTAGCATGATAAATAGTTTTCCACCCCTTCACTTTCAATCTGGGGGTGTCTTTGGGTCTAAAATGAGTCTCTTGCAGACAGCATATCAATGGGTCTTGTTTTTTTATCCAATCAGATACCCCGTGTCCTTTGATTGGAACATTTAGCCCATTTACATTCAGGGTAACTATTGAAAGATATGAATTTGGTGCCATTGTATTGCCTGTAAGGTGACTGTTTCTGTATATTTTCTCTGTTTCTTTCTGTCTTTGTTCCTTTTGGGCTCTCTCTTTTTTTTTTTTAAAGATTTTATTTATTTATTCATTAGAGACACAGAGAGGCAGAGGGAGAAGCAGGCTTCCCGCGGAGCAGGGAGCCCGACGCGGGACTCGATCCCAGGACCCTGAGATCATGACCTGAGCCGAAGGCAGACGCTTAACCATCTGAGCCACCCAGGCGCCCCTGGGCTCTCTCTTTGCTCAAAGGATCCCCTTTAATATTTCTTGCAGGGCTGGTTTAGTGATCCCAAATTCTTTTAGTTTCTGTTTGTCCTGGAAGCTCTTTATCTCTCCTATTCTGAATGTCATCCTAGCTGGATATAGTATTTTTGGCTGCATATTTTTCTCATTTAGTGCTCTGAATATATCATGCCAGTCCTTTCTGGCCTGCCAGGTCTCTGTGGACCAGTCTGCTGCCAGTCTAGTGTTTCTACCCTTGTAGGTTAAAGACCTCTTGTCCCAAGCTGCTTTCAGGATTTTCTCTTTGTCTCTGAGATTTACAAGTTTCACTATTATATGTGGAGGTGTTGACCTATTTTTATTGATTTTGAGAGGGGTTCTCTGTGCCTCCTGGACTTGAATGCCTGTTTCCTTACCCAGATTAGGGAAGTTCTCAAGTATAATTTGTTCAAATAAGCCTTCTGCCTCCCACCCTCTCTCTCCTTCTCTTCTGGGACCCCTATTATTCAAATATTATTTCACTTTAGGTATTATTGATCTCTTGAATTCTCCCCTCGTGATCCAGTAGTTGTTTATCTCTCTTTTTCTCAGCTTTCTTATTCTCCATCATTTTGTCTTCTATGTCACTGACCCTCTCTTTTCCCTTGCTTATCCCAGCAGTTAGAACCTCCATTTTTTACTGCAACTCAGTAATAGCATTTTAATTTCGGCCTGATTAGATTTTAGTTCTTTCATTTCTCCAGTAATTTCTCTTCTGTGCTTTTTTTCAAACCCAGTTAGTATCTTTATAATCATTGTTTTGAATTCTGGTTCTGACATCTTACTTATTTCCATATTGATTAAATCCCTGGCCGTGAGTACTGCTTTCTTTTGGGGTGAGTTTCTCCATCTCATGATTATGTACAGAAAAGAATAGATGAAAGACAGAGAAAAGGCAAAAACTGCAACAACAACACCAGAAAAATACAAACAAAACAAGTCAGAAACAAAAGTAAGAAAAAAATCAAACAAGAAGTAAAACAGAATGAAACAGTAAACTAGATCCTGGTGTATTTTGGTCTGTTAAAAGAAACTAGATCTCAAAATAGGAAAGAAAGAAAAACTGCATATACACAAATAAAATATAATGAAAGGAAACCAAGAATAAAAAAATTATATATAATGTATATATAAAAATTAAAAAAGAATTTAAAGAAGAATTGATAAAATAAGATAACTGAAAAAAAAAAAACAACTGAAAGACTCAAGAATGATAAAACCACAAATGCTACATACTGTTTTCCCCAAGTGCTGAAGTTGCAGTTCTGTGTGATCGTGAACTTGATGTTTGCAGGTTCCTGCAGGTCTTCTGGGGGAAGGACCTGTTGTGCTGGCTCTCAGGTGTCCTTGCCCGGGTAGAAGTGTACCCCCCTGCCAGGGGGCCGGGCTCAGTGTAAGCGGCTCTGGATCACACTGTGTGGCCCCGTGTGCTCCCTGAAAGCTTTCCGCACCTTCCAGAAAGGGGTCACCTTCCTAGTTGTAGAACTGAAGCAGTTCTCTGCTCAGATCTCCCATTGATTCTGCAGGTGTTCAGAATGATTTGAAAACTAGCTAGCTGGATTCCAGGGACCAGGTGAAATTAGGGTCCCCTACTCCCCCGCCATCTTGACTCCTCCCCCCAACAAACATTTTTAAAGCACTTTGGCTTAGTCTGGGGATAGAGGGAGACTTCCCTGATGCAACAGCATCCTTCTCAGCTCAAGGCCAGCTAGACAGGGGCAGATTCCATGGTCAAGGCTGTCCAGTCTATACACTTGGGATGGTGTGGACGGCCAGTGCCTGGAGTCAGAACCTGCCCCAGGAGAGCAAGGTCGGGGGGGGGGGCACCATGGTCAGTCCTGGTGGCACATGAACGGTCTGAATGTCTCCTTGGCCACCATAGGGGTCTCTGGTGGGCACAGACATAAGGAGGTTGAGAGCAGGAGGCAGTTGAAAGCCTTTATTTTACTGGGGCGTGTGCATACAGGAATGTGCAGGGCCTGCTGTCATGGCTCAGTCTGGGGCAGGTGACCTCCAAGGGCCAGGCAGAGACCTCAGAGCAAGCCCAGTAGAGCTGGTGGGGCCCACAGAGAGCCTTTGGAGGGCACTGGAGGGGCTGAGGAGTCCAAGGATGAGGCTGGGCTGAGGAAGGCCAGGGGAACTGCAGGCCGTCCATGAGGCTCTGGAGCACTGGCCACCAGAGTGCACCCTGCAAAGCCTCTGGGATCCGGGGAGGGTGTGGAGGGCAGGGTGTGAATAGACTGACAGGAGTGTAGCGTGGTGGGACGCTCTGGAGGAGCTGGAGATGGGTGGGGGTCCTCTCTTCCTGACTTCACACCCACACCTGGAGATGGAGTCTGCAGCATGCGGGACCTCGAGTGAGTCTTCGTAGCACCACGGACTGAGGACAGTGCCCACAGGGCTGGGGAGCCTGGGGCACGAGGCTGAGGGCGCAGGCAGGGCGGCGGGCTGGGAGTGCGAGATGGGGGCTGGAAGCGGGGCCAGGGGCCTGAGGCTGGGGGCCTGGGTGTGGGTCTGGGGGGCGCGGGGCAGGAGCGGGGGGCGCTAGCAGATCCAGCGGATGAACCTGTCGAAGAAGCCAGGCTGGGCCAGGCTGTCGTAGTCCTTCTCGCGGAAGACGGCGGTGGCGTCGCCCAGGCTGATCTTGGACAGCACGTCTGTGTCCACGTCGCCCCCCACGGCCACCACAGTGGGCACCACGTTCTGCTTGCGCATGGAGTGCACGGCCTCCTCCAGGCTGTCGTTGCCCGTGACGCCATCGGTGAGGAACACGAAGGCCAGCTCGGCGTGGCGGCGCGCCCCAGGTCGCGCGCCGCGCACCACGTGGTTGATGGCATACACGATGCCCGCGCCCACGTGCGAGAAGGAGTTGAGGTAGCGCGCGCCTTGCAGCGCCTGGTGGATGAGCGTCAGGTTGGAGGTGAGCGGGAATTCCACCTGCTGCTCGCCGGGGCCCCCGAACTGCAGCAGGGCCACGCGCGCGTTGAGCGGGTCGTCGTCCCTGCGCGCCAGCGTCAGCCGCCGGGACACCTCCTCCACGAAGCGCCGCGCCTTGTAGAAGTTCTGCTCGCCCAGCCGCTCGGAGCCGTCCAGCAGGAAGACGATGTCCACAGGCCGCTGCGTGCACTGGGCCACGTACAGCTCTGGGGGCAAAACGGGGTGGTGGGCAGGCGACCTGGGTGAGGCCCCCCGCCCCGCGGGCCGGGCCCTGCCCTGGCTGCCCCTCCTGGCCACTCCAGGCCCTGGCACAGTCTGTTTCCTGGCCCTGGCCATGCCCTGCACCCATCTCTGCGCACACCCCTCCCACTGGAGCCCTGAGGACCACCGGGGTTGTGGGGTTGCCTCCAAAGGCACGCATGACCGGGAGCCCTCACCACCGTGGGCCGGGGTGGGCCCCATCTTCTGGAACCTGTCACTGTCTTTGCTGGTTTTGCCTCCACCAGGAAATGTCCCCAAACCTGAGGACTCAGGGGTTTATTTCCACCCTCCAAGCACCATCTCTGCTCAGTGGCCTCCTCCAGGCCCTTCTGGGGCAGGAAGGGGACCCCAAAAGGGCCTCAGGCCACAGTAGGGGTGGGAGAGAGGATCAGGGAGGCTGTCTTTGCATTTGTAATTGACAAAAAAGATCTCATAAAGACCTCCAGCCCTGAAGACCCCAGGATGCAAGGACCCACATCTGCCACGACCCGCTGTTGTCCCAGAGCTGCCCAATGCTGGCTGGGCCACGTCTCTCCCAGCTTTGGGAGCAGCGGAGAAAGGAGCCTGTGTCCTCTGGGCCTGGACATCTCTCTGGTAGGCAGTGAGCCCTGGGTGGCAGGCCCCTGCAGCCTCTCCAGTGACTCACTATTACCTGCAGAGAGCCCTGCTCCCATCTGGGTGGGCACCAGCCCTGGGCTTGCCGGACAGCATTGGGGGCGAGGCTGCGGCCAAGGCTGAGGCCAAGCCTCTGGGGGATGTGGGCACCCCAGCACAGGCCGAAAACCCACTCTTTGCATATGTGGGACATGGTCCACCCTCCGCAGACACACAGCCAGGCCCCTCTGCCGTGGCCTTGCTGGAGACTTCACCTCAACCACAGCTGGGGCTGGGGGAGGACAGAGCTGGTCCTCCTGCTTGCATCCAGTTTCTCAGCCCTGCGAGCCCCACTCTGGGATGTGGGTCCAGGCATGCTGACCCCTGGGGCCAGGAGTGCGGGGATCCCATCAAGGAGGAGGTCCTGACTCCTGGCACCGATGGGCAGGGCCTCAGCCCAGGTCCCAGCCTTGGGGCAGTCCTGCAGGCAGCATCCCCCAGCTACACAGGTGCCCGCTCCAGACCAGTCCCCAGCCACGGCATGTCACCCCAGCACATCACGTGACCACAGCAATGCGTTCACACTCTTTTTCAGCTTTTATAGAATGTTTAAGATGTGCTCACAGCACCTGAAGGTCGCTCCCTGGGTGTGTCGCCTCGCGGTGTGGGCGCCAGGCTACCCGCAGATGGAACAGCTATTTCTGGCAGGCAGGATTTTTTTTTTTTTTTTGGAGCTTATATTAATGATGTAGCTTATTTTGGTGGCTGTGCAGATGAAAAGCAGCTTCTGCTTTAAATCCACGTGGCCAGAACTTGCTGAAAAGGTCTAGCAAGCAGTCTGGGTGCCCCTGTGCTCCCAAGTCACCACCAGCAGAGACACAGGTGGGGGGGCGGCTGGCTTGGGGGGCAGTTTTCCTCAATGCACCAACCAGGGAGGCCGAGAAAAATGCATAAGGGGTGGCAGGAGGCACGGAGGCTGCAGGGGAATCGAGGGATTATGAGGCTTTGCTCTTCTCTCTTTTCTGGCCAAGTAATGTCTCCCCCAAAGATGCCCATGTCCTAGTCCTAGAGACTGTGAATATGACCTTATGTGCAAAAAAGATTGCATGTGGAATTAAATTATGAGCTTGGGACTACTCTGGATTCTCCAGTGGGCCCCAAGTGCCACCACAAGGTCCTTATAAGAGGAAGGCAGGGGGGTCAGTCTCCAAAAAGTATGGGCTACGTGACCACAGAGGCAGAGACAGGGGCTGGAGGAGACAAGAAGGGTCCTCCCTGAGCCCCCGGAGAAAGCGTGGCTCTGCCACACCTGGATCTTGGGTTTTCGGCCTCCAGACTGAGAGAGGATAGATTTCTGTTGTTTTAAGCCCCTTCTTGTGCGGTAGGCTGCCCCAAGGAGCTAAGAGGGCTGGGTGGGGGCAGCTCTGGCCAGCCCTGCATGCGGGCAGCCTCTGTGGCTTAGCAGAGCGCCAGCACGGTCTCAGGGTCCCCCACGATGTCCCTGTGCACCAGCTTAAATGTGTCAATGAACAGTTCCATCCAGTCCTGCCGCTCGCCTCCTGTGGCGAATTTGGCTCGCTCGGCGGTGTAGACCATCACGGCCACCAGCCTGGAGTAGGCGGCCGGGTCCTGCGTGAACTCCGTGGCGTTTAGCAACTGTTGGATCAGGGGGATGGTCCTGGGGAAGGAGGCATCCGGGCCCTCTTCCGTGCGGAGGAAGGTGACCGGGGGCTCGCCGCCAGGCCGCGGTCCATCTGCAGGGGCATCCAGAGAAGGCTTTAAGGGACTAAGTTGGCGTGAGTGGGCCTCCAGCCGCCCTCCTGGGCTGAGTGTACTGAGAGCCGAGGGCCTCTCTCCTCCGGGATGACTTAGGACCAAAGCGAGGAATGGGTGTTAGGCTCAGCAAGGGGGTTGGATGAGGAGGCTGGGGGGGGGCTACAGCGCCCCCATGTCAGCACGCGGGTGCCTGAGCTCATAGCAGCTTGGGGAGCCAGCAGCAAAGCACGTTGCTGAGGAGACGGGGAGTAGAAGCACCTTTGGGGTCCCCACAAGACTCTTGGCACAAATGGTGGCACTGAGACTTGACCAGTCTCGGGGGCGGCTTCTAGCCACTCAAGGCTGTGTCCCTGGACCCCCCTCAGAACAGCTTCCAGAAAGCTTGCAATTCTAAATCCTCTGCACTTCGAGATGCCCATCGCCCACCGCCCAGAACTGTCCCCTCGAGGACCCGGGAGCGGCCGGGCCGCATACACTCAGGGCTCCGCTCTCCCTCCCGGCCCCCCTGGGAGGTCAGGGCCCGACCCCGTGGGCGCCTTGCTCCGAGTGCATCACGGCCTCTGTCCTAGGGGTCCGGGAGTTTCTTTCTCCTCCGGGAGGTGCCAGGTAGCCAACCCAGGTGACCTGGTCACACGGGCCCCCCACCCCGGCACACACAGCGCCCTCTGAGCCTCTCCTCTGCACACCCGGCCCCGGAGAGTCTCCAGCGTCTGTCCCAGGGAAGCAGGGCTCGGGTCATGCTGGGGCCCCTCCCTCCTGCGGCAGCTCTCCAGAACCAGCTCAGTCTTTGCCGCCTCAGCCCCTGGCCAGCTCTGTTGCTCCCGGAAACCCTCATGGCTCTGACCCAATCGAGCAAGCTGCCCCCTGGCCGGGTCCAAGCCTAGGAAGGTGGGCCTCTGGGTGGACGGGGCCAGATGGCCCACAAGGTCAGTGTCATGTCCCAGCCAGCAGCATCCACCCAGCCCCCTGTCTGCGGCCTCGAAATGCTGAACAGCACACCCACCCCCTGGCGTGCCAGGTTTGTAAGATCTCATCCCCCAGAGACCTCTGCTTTCTTCCTCTCTGGTCACAACGTCTACGACACTTGGAAATTTTCATCACTTTAAAGGATAAGCTTGTGAGTTCAGCAGAGAAGGTAACTAGGGGGCCACGCCCTCCCACTGTTGGGTCTTGGAGGCTCAGGGGAGGCAAGGTCACCATCCCACCAACAGCAAAACCACACGGAGACATCACAAGAAAGGGAGCTGTGGCCGGATAGCCCTCATGAACACAGATGCAGACGTCCTCAGCAGAATATTAGCAAACCAAACCTAACACACATAAAACGATTTATACACGGCAACCAAAGGGGGTTAATCCCGGGCCGGCAAGGTTGGCTCACCATCTAAAAATCAACGTCATCCATCGCATCAACACGGCAAAGAAGGAAAACTGCCGAAGCAGCCTGCGACAAAGCCCCACACTCACTCAGGATGAAGTCCTCAGTAACTAGGAGCAGAGGGGACCATCTCAACTTGACAAGGCGCATCGGTAAAAAGAACCTCGGCTCACTTCGAACTCAGTGGTGAGAAACTGGAAGCTTCCCTGCCAAGATCGGGGCGAGGATGCCGGGTCCCTACTGGGCCCGGACACCAGGGCTCGGGGTCTGGAGTCTGCCCTCGAGGGGCCAACCTGACTGTGGGGCCCACTGCAGGATGACTGGGGGACCCTGCGGGACAAGCAGAGGTACAGCCCGTGGGGTGCTTGGCCGCTCCAGGTGGCCTCTGGCAGAGACCGCACTGGCCCAGCTCTGAGGCTGGCACCTGGGGTTTGGGCGGCACTGTGTACAGCTGTCCCCAGTGGACTCGAGGGACCCCAGGCCCCCAGAGGTCCCCAGAGTGAAGCCCAGAGCTCACAGGCAGCCACACAGTGGTACACAGCGTACCACTGTGATGACCTCTTTCTGGGAAGCTCTCTGCCTGACCCAGCTCAACACAGTTCCTTCCCTCGGGCCGCCTCTGTGCCTTCGGACCTGCCCAGCGGGCCCACCTGACGCCCCATGAGGAGTACGCACGCAAGCCCAGGAAATGCTGACTTCGCCCGGCAGAGCAAGGGGTGGACGCGGGCCCCGCGTTTCTTATCTGTGTCCTCTGTGGGATCTGCCAGCACAGCCCAGCCTGCCCGCTTCGGCGGCCCCCGCCACACCAGCTCCTGAGAGGGTACGGGCCTGCTACCCACGTCCCAGCCGGAGGGCCTGGTGCTGGTTCCGGGCCCCCGGCTGGCGGGGAGGTGCACCAAGGGGACGTCTCGGCTCCCGGCTCACCCAGGCACTTCTGCGGGCGTCCTGCCCCTTCCCTGGCCCCGCAAGCCCCCTGGGACAGCTTCTGCATGTCCCCAGCACTGCAGCCGTGTCAGGCAAGGGGCCTGGGCCCCCCGACCCAAGCCGGTGTCCGCTTCCTGAAGCAGGAGCTCAGGGCCGTCGGGGGGAGGGGGACAGCGCATCAGCCTGAGGCTGTGTGGCCACTGCTGCTCGCACCTCCTGGGCGGTTGAAATCGGCCACTTTGTTTACTGCGTCTGGGGCTCCTGCCTGTGGGGGCTGAAACGGTTCTGGGGTGTCTGTCCCTCCGAGGGCAGTGGTGGTGGTGGGGGACCACAAGATGCTGAGGCTGTGAGCCTGCATTTCAGACCAGGGCCCGCCAGAAACATGCAGGCCTGGACGGGAGCCCCCCCCCAACGAGTGTGCGAGCTGGGTGGGCGGGCTGAAGGGCTCAAGACGTCAAACCTCACCCCCAGCCCCCTCTCAGACGTGCCAGGGTCCTGGGGCTGAGTCACCCATCTGAAGGTTTCTTGCCAGGGAGGGCTCCCGCAGCAGCCCCTCCTCCCCAGCCCTGGGCCGCTTGTGAGTCTGGGGTGGGGGGCTCGGCAGCACCCGAGTTACCTGTTTGGCAGGGAAGGTCCGGGCACACGATCTGAGGGTCTAGGAGCAAGGAAAGAGGCCAGGCGTCCCAGTCAGTGGCCACCGGCCGGGCCCTTGGAAGTCCCGGCCACTTCCGCCCCGCCGCATGTCCTCCTTCCCCTGGCACGGACCCGGGCTGGGCAGGCCGCCGCTCACCTGGGCACAGGACGTCCTCCATGTCGTCGATGAACTTCTCGGCCACCAGATCAGAGAAGAGGGTCATGTTTCGCACCTGCTGCGGCTTGTCGCATGCGATGGAGTAGAGGTTCTCGCTCTCGTGCCCCTCGTGGAACATGTCCCCAATGCCGATGGCTGTCACCGTGACATCGTGGTTGCACAGCGCCCGCAGGTTGAGGTCGTCGTCCCGGGGGTCGTGGCGGCCGTCCGTGATGACCACCGCAAACACGCGGGTCTTCTGGCGCCGGCTCTCCTTGATGAGCTGGTTGTAGGCGAACTTGAGGGCTGAGGGCGTCCAGGTGCCGCCGGCGATCCACTCCAGGTTCTTGACGGCCTCCTTGAAGCTGGATAGCGAGTCGATGCGCTCATCGTCCAGCTGGATGGCCTCAAAGGTGCCCTCGTGGCTGTACTGCACCACGCCCACGCGGGTCCCTGCGGTGGCCGGGCCGGGTGTTAGTGCCGCCCGCTGCCCCACCCTGCACGGCCCGCCCCCCTCGAGCGGGGCCTCAGCGGCTCTGGGCAAAGCTGACGCCATCCCCTGGATGTCTGTCTGTCCACCGCCTCCCGCCCGCCCGGCCTCCCTCCCTGCCGGTGCGTGGGGCCTCCCAGCTCCCCTCGCCCCACGGCAGGCACGGCTGACCCGTCTCTGACTTGGGGTCCTTGGCAATGGCTCCCAGCCTGTTGACCACGTTGATGACGAAGTTCTTCTCCAGGGTGAAGTTGGTGTAGCCAATGCTCTCGGAGCTGTCGATGACGAACACCACGTCCAGGGCCCCGCACCGCTTCTCACAGTCTGCCGGGAGGGGCAGGGTCAGCGGCGGGGGGGGGTGGTCAGGTGGCTGTGTTTACTGACCCCGGGCCCTGGGACACAGGCCCGAGGCCCACAGCCAGGTGCACGAGCGGGAGGGCGTGACCCAGGCGGATGACCCTGACCCCCGGACCAGAGCCCTCCAAGGACACTAGGGTCCTAGCTCCTCCGCCACGTGGGGGCCGAGACTCACCGCAACACCCGCACGTCTCCCTCACGTAGGTCATGACATCGCACTCCTGCAACATAGGGGCGTCAGTCCCGGCCCGAGAAAGCGAGTTCCTTGGAGGGGCCGAGAAGGGGCTCCTGGGAAGTCTTCAAGCAAGCTCCTGCTGACCTCTGGCCTCACCCCTGCTGCCCTTGCTTTCCCATTTTAGGAGGGAGGGGAACGCGGATTCCATCCCTGCCTGACACTTACCGTGAGGCCGGGGTCTCCAGGGGGGCCGGGCTCTCCCTGGAGGAGGAAGGGTGACAGTGGGAAGTGGCCTGGGTCTGGGCTGAGGCTGGGCAGCCCCCCACACCCTGTGCACTGGCATGACCCTGAGGTTCGGGGTGGCCCAGGGCTGTGACCTGAGGGCTGGAGGCACCAGCAGCTGACCTACCTCGGGTCCTGGGGATCCTCTTGGCCCCCGAGGGCCGGGCTCACCAGGGGGACCGGGATCTGCCTGAGGAGCGAGAAGGGCAAGTGGGCGGTGCCTTCAACCTTGGGTGTGTGCCCCCTCCCCCCCCGCGGCTCCCCTGTGCCCCCGGCCCGGGGTACTCACAGGCTCGCCCTTCTCGCCTTTCCTCCCGGGCTCTCCTTTGGGACCAAAGTCACCTCTGCCCCCCTGAGACACAGAACACGTCAGCCCGGGGTGGGGAGCTCGGCATGGCCCCCCTCCCCCAGCCAAGACCTCCGGGGGGTCTGCCATGGGAACGGGCGTGCTCTTGTCAGAATGGCCTGTGCCTGGCGGTTGGGTGGGTTACAGGCCGCGTTTCGGGAGAGGCGGGGTTTTCGGCTCGAGAGTGGCGAGCGCGCTCAGAGCGCAGCACAGGAAGCTCGCTGGGGCCGAGTGTGAGCTGAGGGGCGTGCAGGCCGCCCCGCGGTGGGTGCGGAGGAGGCCCGTATACATACGTACCTCAGGGCCGGGTGGGCCAGCCTCGCCTTTCTCTCCCTGGGAAGCAAGCACAGGTCACCGTAACTCAGCACAGAACCCGAAGGGCTGTCCCTGGGGCGGGAGGCTGGCTCTCCTGGGGACCCCGAGATCTCTGGAAGCCCCCTCCTGCCCCCTTAGGGTGGCCTCAGTTACACAATCTGTGTGAAGCCGTGAGCGCCATGGGTGAAGGCTACACCACCTGCCCTGTGTCTGGGACAATAGGATCCTGGGGGTCTCTGCCACAGACGAGTGACCCCCAGGCCCACTCACCCTCGCCTCGACCCCCAGGAGGGAGGCCCTCGCAGGAACTAGTGGGAAGCTTCAGGGCCTCCCAGGGCCCCCCGGCCCCTGCCAGGACTTACGGGTGTTCCTCGGGGTCCTGGGTAGCTAAATCCAGGCCTGCCGGGGTCTCCCTGTGGGAAAGGAGGCTGGTCAGCGAGGGTCCAGTGGGAAAGGAAGAGGCTGAGCTGGCATTCGGCTGAGGATGAGGACGGACGGGGCTGGGCTGTTGGTCTGGGGGGCTGTGTGTGCAGTCCCAGCCTCGGGACGTGCTCCCCCCGAGGGAGACACAGGAGGGGCTGCCCGGCCCCCGCAGGTCCCCCACACCAAAGGGGCTGGCCCGGCATGCTCCTGGCAGCCTTGCTCGGGAGCTGAGAAGGGGCTCAGCCTCCCTGCGGCCAGTCTTGCCCAGCGGGGTAGGGGATGTACCTTGGGACCAGGCTGTCCTGACTCTCCACGGGGACCAGCGTCACCGGGGTCTCCCCGAGATCCCTGAGGGCAGAGAGAACATGGAGTCGGCACAGGTAAGGACTGACCACGTCCAGCAACACTACCCTTCTCCCCTGCTGCCCTATGGGGACCGGGCAGCCGGGGTTCACTTCTTTCAGGTGCCCCATCTTGGCTCCCAGGCCCCGCACCCTGCCTCCCCCTCGCTGCCACCTGCCTGATATAGCTGGACCCCTCAGGGCAGGACGACCGTGGGAGGTACGGTCCCCCCCCATGCTTCTGCCCAAGCGTGTCATGGGGACCATGTCCTGAGAACAGGAGACCCAAGCAGCACTATGTGAGATTGAAGGGCAGCGACGGGCCCGAGCCCCAGAGCCACGGGGCCCTCCCAGGTGTCCTGCTACTGACCTTATTCCCGGGCTCGCCCAGAGCCCCCTGAGGGCCTCTGGGTCCAGGCAAGCCTCGGTCTCCCTGGAAAGAAAGGACATCCCTCTGTCAATCACTGCAAATTATGCGGGAATGGGGGGGTGCCCCTGCTGGGTGGGTGGGGGCAGGGGGTCCCAGTTACCCCCCACAACCGGGGAGCTGGGTGCCTGCCCCAGGAGGACGAGTGGCCTCACTTACCTTGGCTCCTTTGTTGCCAACCTCCCCAGCCAGACCCCGGGGACCCTCAGGGCCAGGGTCTCCCTGTGAGCAGAGAAGACGAGTCAGTCTTGGGCATGTGGAGGGAGTGGAGGGGAGGGGATCATTTAACTCCCTAGAGAGGGTGATACTGGAACTCAGCCCTGCCCACTGAGTCTCATGCCCCAGGAAAGGGACTGCCACCCATTTCCCGGAGGGGAAGCCCCTCCTTCAAACCCTTGACCCACATCTTGCAGGGAACTGTCAGTCCTCTGATTTGCCGCAAAGACGTCCTGAGTCAGCTACAGGTCTGGTGTGTCTACAGTGGGAAGCTGCTGGGTGGAGCTGTGCATGGCACTCATGAAGCGGGCCTTACCCTGCCCCTGCCCCTCGGCAGGGAGCGTGGACGGGGGTCACCTGTCTGCCTCCTGCTTTCTGAGAACCCACAGGGGGTGCCTCTGCTCCCACAGGCGGCTGGGTACCAGGGGTCACTTTTTTTTTTTTTAAGATTTTTATTTATTTGAGCGAGAGCAAGAGTGAGAGAGAGCACAAGCAAGCGGAGGGGCAGAGGGAGAAGCAGACTTCCCACTGAGCAGGGAACCTGGCGTGGGGCTCTACCCCTGGACCCTGGGATCATGACCTGAGCGGAAGGCAGACGCTTCACCAACTCAGCCACCCAGGTGCCCCTGGGGTCACTTTTGTTTTCCTGGGTGGACCGTGGTGGGGGGATTGTTGCTTGTCCCTTGTCCCAGGGCCCTGTCGACCCCTTGGTGAGACCCTGGTGCAGAAGCAGCCACGGCCAACGGCTCTCCCTCTCAGCCACTCACCTTCTCACCCTTGGGGCCGTTGCTGCCTGGGCTGCCCTTGGCTCCTGGGTCCCCCCTGCGCCCCTGCAGAGAACAGGTATGTAGGTGCGGGGCCTGATGGTGGGCCCATGTGGGGACCCCCTGCTCTGCTCTCCTCACTCGGGCTTTGGGGGAGGGGCCTGGTCCTCTGTCGGGTAAGACTAGTTGCAGTCAAGGATTTGGGAGATGAGGGGCTCCGGTCAGCGTGTAAGACCGGGTCAATTAGGAGTTTTAGTTGATGTGACTGGGGCCCAGCTTGGACCGGCTCTCAGCATGGTCACTCGGTCCACTTCCGGGCCAGGCCTCGGGATATTTCCCCTTTGACGTCCAGCCCTGCCATGAGCCACAAGGGGACAGGTGACGTGGGGACACGAAGTAGTTCCCAGGCAGGGTTGCAGCCGAGCCCGGCCCTGGCCAGCAGGGGTTCTGCCCTACCCTGAATGCTTCACCGGTGGTGCCAGAGCAGGGTCTGCAGGAGGGGCGAGGCAGGCAGGCCGGGGCCGGAGGGGACAGCCCACCCTGGCCAGCAGCCACTGAGCTCTGGGCCCCAGGCGCCAGCAGCGGGACAGAGCATGAACTCACAGGCTCGCCTTTGGGTCCTCGGGGCCCAGGTCCACCCTTGGCTCCTTTCACACCGGGACTTCCCGGGGATCCGTCGTTGCCTTGGTAACCCTGCAGAGAAGAGCCACGTCGGCCCCACAGGGGAGGGCCCTGCGGAGCGCCTTCGCCCCCAGCCCGGCCACCGCTGGGTGGGAGCAGATCTGCCTCAGGTCGCCCAGCAGCAGGGCCGGAGGGCCTGGCGAGGGTGCCCACGCCCCTTACTGCCCCTCCCCCGTCTGGGTCAGCGGGCACGGCTGGTGTGTGGCCGGGGGCACTTGCCTTGCTTCCTTTGGCCCCGCTGTCTCCTGGGGGTCCTCTGCGTCCTGGGCGACCAGCATCTCCCTGGAAAGGTTGGAGAAATCAGGCTTGTGTCCCTGAGACGTTGGCAACAGGCCCGTGCGGCTGCACAGGTCAATCTGTCCCATAGGTGCCCCGTCCGAGGGGGCTGCCTTCTTGGGAAGGGCGGCCATGCCTGCTCCTCCAGAGGCCCGGGCAGCCAGGACCGTGGATGCAGAACAGCCAGGGCACCCGAGAGCTTGGCAAAGGGGCCTGCGAGGCCTGGGTGGATGGTGGCTTGGCTGCTGGGGCCACTCAGGCACTGCAGAGCCCCTGACCGGACACATAGTCCTGAGCTAGCCACACACTGGCCTTTCCGGGCAAGGCACCCCACGCCCCCGGGCGTGAGCGCCACGACCCCTCAGGCAGGGCACTCCTAGGCCTCCTACCCCGAGCGCCAGTTTGCCGGGCTTCTTGGCCAGGCTGCCCCCTGCACAGCCCCCTCCCCCCCAGAGGCCTGGCCCTGCCCTCAAAGGCCCATCACCTTGGCCAGGCAGCCTACCTTGATGCCCTGGTCCCCTTGCTCCCCAGGGTTGCCGGCTTCCCCTGCGTATCCATCGGGGCCCTGCAAGACAGGGTGACAGGGCCGTGCTGGGCTTTCCCCAGGAGTCCAGATGAGCAGAAGCCTCATCTGGACTGAGGCTCCGCCTGGGTCTGGGCTTCCAGAACCCACCGTCAGGACTCCCAGGGGCACTGCCCCCGACCTGCCCCAGAAGCCCCCGAGAGTATTTCCTCATCGTGAGACCACAGCTCTGGCTGAACCCTGGGTGGGGGTCAGGGAGGGCAGGGAGAGGCTGAAGGAAGGGTCCACTCCAAGTGACTCCCAGCTTCCTTGCTGCAGCTCGAGGGGCTGGCCGCCACTCTGCCCCCCCCCCGCCACGACCCTGTGTCCCCCGGAGCTGGGGTTGAACCCGAGGAGGAGCACCAGCTAGCCTTACCCGACTCCCTGGGTCTCCCTTGCAGCCCGGAGGCCCGATGCGCCCCAGCTTGCCCTGGAGGAGAAGAGGGGGGCAGAGGGTGGGTCAGGGTCGTGCACCAATGATGGGCGAATATGCAGGGCAGTCCCCTCCGCTTCACACCCAGCGGGCACCCAGCTGTGTGTTTCAGGGCCTGGACAGTATGGCGGCCTCTCTGTGGGTGGCAGGGAGTCCTTGGGATGCAGCTGCAGCATGCGGGTGGCCTGCCAGTCAGGCCAGGCTGGGGAATTCCTGCGAGCTCGTCCTCAGAAGCAAATGTCCACTCTGGCTCTTGCCATGCTCTTATTTGTCCTGCGTCCCTGGCTAGGTGCCAGTGGGGGCCGTCCAGCCACAGGCTGTGGGCAGGGGCCAGGGGGGCCCAGGGACCCCAGGTAAGGACCCAAGGGTCTCGGGGAGGCTCTGCTCACTCCTACGTCAGAAATGCTGACGTGCACCCGGCCCGGGGAGGGGGCCCGAGACGCACTCTACCTTCTGTCCATCGGTCCCGTTCTTGCCGGCCAGGCCAGGGGCCCCCTGGAGGGAGAGGTGTAATCGTCAACCCATGGAGCAGCAGGAAGGTGGGTGCCCTGCCCGCCGGCCCACACGGCCCGCTTACCTTCCGGCCCTCAGCTCCAAATTCACCCTGTGCAGGAGGAAAGCGAGGCCGGTTAGCTCGGCGTCCCAGACACCACTGCCTCAGGGCCCAGGTCTGCCTCGGGCCGAGCAAGAGGCCAGAAGGACCCCAGAGAGGGCCGCCCCCCCGCAGGACGCCTGCGCCCCAATCAGGGCCACGGACTCGCTGACGGACGCAGACTGGGGGCTGGTGCCGAGCTGGCGCCACGGCCACGTCACAGTCTCACCTTCTCTCCTTTGAAACCAGGAACACCCTGAGGTTGGAAGGAAGGAAGAGCAGCGTTACTGCGATGCCCACCGGCTCGGGGGACAGCAGGGCTGGTGGCCAGCCTCCGGGGAGAGGCATGACCAGGACTCGGCGGGGGGCTCGGTTCAGGGACAGCATTCAGGATATTGAGGCTCTTGGCTTCTCGCGTTGGGGGTGAAGGGGGCGGGCGGGCCGGAGACACCCTGACCCTGTGGGCCAGCCCCACCTGGCCCAGGCAGCCCTTGGCTTGTCCCCCGCACCCCCCTCAGCCACGGGGGGCAGGGCTGGCAGTGACTTGCCTTGGGTCCTGGGAATCCAATGGGGCCTTCGATGCCTGGGTCTCCCTGTGGAAGAACGAAGAGCCGCGGCTGAACCCCAGTCCTGGGGACTCGGGGCCAATGGGGCAGGGGTGCAGAGGGCACTCACCTGTCGTCCCTTCTGCCCGGGCTCTCCTGGCTCGCCCATGTTGCCCTTGGCGCCCTAAACGCAGATCATGGAAAAAGGGGTAAACTAAGGCAGGAAGCAGGCAGGCGGGCAGAGGCTTCTGAACTGGTGTGTGTCCTGCTTTGGGGGCTCCTCCATGGCCCCTCAGATGCTGCCGTGGGCGCCCCTCCCCCCATGGGAGGGCCACTGCAGCGAAGCTGCCTCCGTGGGCACCTCCACGCCTGGGCCGTGGCAGGTGGCAGAGCCACAGAGGACTGGGCGCGCAGCAGCATCCGGCTGGTGACCCGGCGGGTGGGCGTCTACAGTCCCACTGGTCTAGACGGCTCCTTCCAGATTTAGAAAGAGGGAACAGGAAGCTGCGTAGGGATAACCTCCAGACGGGCTCGTCTTCCCAGAGGTCCCTTCCCTCCTCTGCCTTCACGTTCGGCCTCTGACCAGAACTACTGGTCGGTCAGGCACCCTGGTAGTGAGTTTGTAAGAAGTGGGTGCTCCTGATGGATTAGCAGACGCCTGTTTCAGGTTTCCTGCACGAGCTTCCTTGCTTTACCAGGGCGCTGCAATGGGCAAAGCTAATAATAAAAAAGCATCCCTGCTTTTCTCAAAATGCCATTTAGGAGGGAGATAAAAACTGAATTTTAGTTCATCCAGGATCAGAAGGACTGAGGTCATTCCAGGGGCACGTGGCCCCATGTCTGGAGCTGAAGAGAGGTTGGGGCTTCCTGGCAACTGACCCCGTGGGCAGTCTGGGCGGCTTACCTTCTGTCCGCGGTAGCCCTTGGGGCCGGGGGGCCCGGGGATCTCCAGACAGCTCACCTTGTAGCACTGAAATGAGAAGCAAGTGGTGTAGAGGAAGTGGGCGCGAAGAGCCCCAGGTGGGGGGCCGAGGACCCCTGGGCGGTGGGCCATCGGGAGCACGGGGCTGGATGGAGGAGCAGACTTGGGAGGTGCCCAGGAGGCCCCCGAGCCCTCAGGCACTCTGGCCGAGTCTGGGAGAACCAAGGTTACACAATGGCCGAATGCAGGAAGGATGGAAGAGCCCTCGGCCAGGCCCCACGAATGCTCGTGTGTGAGCAGCCGTGCCAGAAAAGGGCGCCTTTGTAGGAGCCTCGCTGAGTGGGAAGAGCTGGGGCCGGGGACGCACAGGGACGGGGGGATGCGAGGGGCCCTGAGCTGAAGTCCCGAGCTGGGTGCCACCGTCCCTGTCCTCTTGGCCCGGAGCTTGGAAGGTGACCCCGAGCCTCGCCCCTCATCCACTTGGTGTGTGCTGGGTGAGCAACCCTAACGCCGACCCCTGGGTTTAAAGAGCCTGGTTTTGGCTGGGAGCCCTTCATCCAAACGCAGGCTCTCAGGCCCGACATGGAGCAGAAGGGTCTTGCTCCCTGGCCTCCTCCCGTTTGTCCTAGACCCAGGGAGCAGCGGGGTGGCTGGTGCAGTGATCATCTCTGCGGGGTGAGTGCCTCAGAGGCCCAGCGGGCAGCACCCAGCCAGGGTGGCAGGACCGGAAAACGCCTCTCACCTCTCCATAGGCTTCATGTTTCTGCAGAAGAGACCAAGAAATGCTACTTAGCCAGAGCCGGAGATTTGGGTGAGAATGCCCAGGCTTACCCTCACAAAGGGGTAAACTGAGGCCCAGAGCAGGACACTGCCCACTGCCGTAGTGGGGGAGCGGGCCCCAGGGCTCTGGCCTCCACCCTCCACTCCTGGTGCCCAGTGGGCAGGGCGTGGCCCCGGGGGCGGCTCACCATGACCTTGATGATGCGGTTGATGGTGTCTTGGTCGATCTCCAAGTCAGGACGCACAGTGGCATAGTTGTTACGGTAGAGCTCAAGGGGCATGCTGGCCATGTCCCGCAGACCCTGCTCGTTCGGGTTCTGGTCGGGGGCCACGGTGAAGATCCGGATGCCCTCCTCGCGGGCTCGCTCAGCCCGCAGCTTGATGCCCCCGCACGGGCTGCCAGTGACGTAGCCGTCGGTGATAACCACCGCGAAGTGGACCCCACCCTTGCCCTTGAGCTGCCGGATCTCCTGGGTCATGTTGGCCAGCGCACAGTCGGTGAAGGTGCCCTTCCGGATGGAAACGATGTTCTCCAGGCTCTTGGTGAAGGAGGCCCGGTCGCTGTCCGGCGGGCTGAACACCTTCACCACGTCGGAGAAGTGCAGGCCTCCGTAGCGCCAGCTCAGGGCTACCTGCTCCAGGTAGGTCTCGTCCTGCAGCTGGCTGATGAACTGGCGCACGAACTGTCTCATGTGGTAGAGCAGGCTGTCGATGGGGGACTGCATGGTGACACTCTCCGAGGTGTCCAGCACGAAGTACACATTGATGGGGCAGTCGGCCTTCTCTGGGGGGGCACGGGACGTATCACGGGCCTGCCTGTGTGGAGGGCCTGCGGTGCGAGCCCGTCGCCAGGCCTTGTGCATGTGGGCGATCTGGGCTCTGCCCCCACCGTGGCCCCGCCGCACCCCTTTCCTACCCACACCGGGCCTCAGCCCCCACAGCCCCTACCTGGGCAGCTGTTCCTCTCAGAGGCACTGGGGGTGATGATCTGCTGCTGGGCACGGAGGACCCCCAGGAGCCCCCAGAGCAGGAAGGCGGAGCAGGGGCCTCGGAGCATCTTGGCAGCACCCATGCACCCTGACGTCCTGCAACAGGGAGAAACAGCCACTGCAGACCGCGCCCAGTGCCCCTCCGGGACCCCAGAGCCCCCTCCCCAGATGGTGGAGGCAGCCAGGGAGACGCCCTCTTCCCTCGCCCTAAGTGGGTCCCATGCACACTCAGTGGATGCACAGACTGCAAGCTTTGGGCTTGGTTCCGGGTGGGTTTCAGACATTTGTGGCCCGTCCCTGCGCTAAGCAGACAGGTGCATTCTCGGAAACTGAAATGCCAGTGGTGGGCGCTGGTGACAACAGAGCCCTGCATGGGGGGCTCAGCGGGTGGTGACTGGGGACGGTTGCCAGGGGAGGGGAGAAAGGCCCGGGCTGGGGTGGGGTGGGCCTTGGCACTGGATGCCAGCCATCCACGTGACCCCATGCTGACAGACTGGGGGAAGGACCTGGGGATGCAGGATGGGGGCTGGGATGCAGACAGGCCTCAGGGGCTGGTAGGCAGCGAGTGCCAGGGTCCTGCTCGGATGGGGGGGTCCTTCCCCAGAGGGGGTCGCCGTGCCCTGACACATCTCTGTGGGAATGGAGGGTTCCCTGCTGCTGGCTGCCTACCTGGCAACCAGATGGGGGGAGAGGACCTGGGGCATGGGGAGGGGGGCTGGGCGGGCGCTGGGGACCAGGAGGGACAAGAAAGGGCTCGTCCTGGTGGGACTCTTGGTTCACACAAACGCCTCACGGCTTCCTGGAGTCCCCAGAGCAGAGGCCAGACCCAGGGGAATATAGGGACTCATGGCCTGCAAGTGGGGCGTGCAGGCAGGCTGGGCCCTCAGGGGACTGGGGGAGAGGTGGTGCCTGGAGACCTTTGGGGGAAAGCGAGGCATGGGGGCACTTTGGTGCTGTTTTCCTGGTGATGCCCCTCAATGCATTTTTGAGAGGAGGTAGATGGATTTTGGGGGGCAGATTTAAGTATCACTTGAGTTTAAGGTGAGAGGAGCTGGTCCTGGCATTGTTAGGGGGTGAACAGGACATGGCCCTGCCTCCCCAGCGTAGGTCATGGTCAGATCAAGAGGCCATGACCCTGGAGGTAGGGGCTGTGACCCAGCAAGGTCGTGACAGTTGCCCAGACAAAGCAAAGCCCAGTGGGTGTGCCAGGGAATCCAGGCAGGCTTCCTGCATGAGGCGACGGAAGTGTCCAGACTGAGGGGACTGGCCAGAAGGGGAGTGCCTGACTCAGGGAAGGTTCATTCAGGGAGGGCTGGGATGGAGCTGAGAAGATGGTGAGAGACAAGCCAGGGGCCCCGAAGAACCTGGAAGCCAAAAGGATGTTGGTGGCAACGGTCAGAGAAAAGAGGTCCAGAGCCATCAACTCCGCATGACAGCCAACGTGGGGACTGTGGGAGCTCAGCAGGGCGGGGTGGGGGCCGGTCGGGGCTGAGCCCTGGGATGTGGGTGCAGTTTTGTCCTCCCCTGCCCCTCATCCTGCTGGCCCACAGTGGGGGAGCTGTGAGTCCCGTTCTGCTGTGGGAGGGAAGGGGTTGCCGAAGGGCCAGGGACTCTGCAGCTACCTTGGCACCACTCCCCGTGCGTGTGCACCCACACCAGTCACACATATCACACACACCCTCGCACACACTGCCACACACACAATCAATTCAAAGAGGCCCCCGTACTAAAGTGTACTGCTGGAAAATGCCACTCTCAGAGGAAATGAAGAATTCTAAAAATAATCTACGCAGAAGAAAAACACAACAGCAGCAACAAAATATATATATATAAAAAACAACACCTAATGGGAAGAATGATTTTGGTGTCATGGTGGGCAACCCCCGAGGTGGGCCCAATTCCTCCTGCTTCCTGGTGCCACCCTCTCACGAAATCCTCACACACTCAGCTGTCACTGGTCTGCCTGTATGACCAACAGCTCGGCACGCAGATGACGGTGTGTGCCTCCCGAGATAAGCTCACAGAAGACATCATGGCTGCTACCTGGCCCTCTCTTGGGGTCCTCACTGGGAGGAAGCTGACGGCCATCACATGAAGGCACTCACGCAGCCTTCCAGAAGCCCAAGAGGGAGGGACCGAGGCCTCCAGCCAACAGCCAGGTGAGTGAGCTGTTGCAGAAGCACATCCTCAGCCCAGTCGAGACACCAGCTGAGCGAAGCCCTGGCCAATCCCCTGGACTTTGACTGCACCTTATTAGGGACCCTGAGCTAGAGCCACCTAGCCAAGTCATTCCTGACCCAAATCAATTATGACACAGTAAACGCTTATGGTTTTTTTTTTTTTTTAGATTATTTATTTATTTATTTATTTTGACAGAGAGAGACACAGCGAGAGAGGGAACACAAGCATGGGGAGTGGGGGAGGGGAGAAGCAGGCTTCCCGCTGAGCAGGGAGCCCGATGCGGGGCTCGATCCCAGGACTCCGGGATCATGACCTGAGCTGAAGGCAGACGCTTAACGACTGAGCCACCCAGGCGCCCCACGCTTACGGTTTTAAATTACTAAGTTCTGAGGTAACTTACACATAGTAATAGATAACTAATTCAGGCACCAAACTTTTTCTCCACAATATTTTATACAGAAAAACAATGAGACAGTAACTAGAGAATTTTGAGGGGAAAATAAAATGACCCAAAGATGTCTGCCTAGTCAACTTAGCTTTCATGTAAAGGATAAAAGTCTCAGATGTAAAAGGGCTCACCTACATACCATTCTTAAAAAAATTCTGCAGACAACAGAGAAAGGAATAAAAGTAAGTAAGATAGCAAAGAAACTTGAGGAATACAGTAAAATATAAAAAATGAAGAAAAAAGGAACCAGAAAGCACAATTACTATCACTTGGATCAGCTATGACAATATATGTGAATGCTTTAAATTCTTCTGTTGAAGACAAATGTTCCCATGCACCCTGATGTTTATAGCAGCATTATCACAATAGCCAAACTATGGAAACAGCCCAAGTGTGCATTGACTGATGAGTGAATAAAGAAGATTGGTTCATATATACAGTAGAACATTACTCAGCCATAGGAAGGATGAAATCTTGCCATTTGCAATGATGTGGATGGAACTAAAGGGTATTATTGTAAGTGAAATAAGTCAGTCAGAGAAAGACAAATACCATATGATCTCACTCAAATGTGGAATTTAAGAAATGAAACAAACAAAGGGGAAAAAGAGAGAAACCAAAAAACAGACTCTTAATATAGAGAAGACACCGATGGTTACCAGAGGGGAGGTGGGTGGGGAGAAGGTTAAAGTAGGGGATGGGGAGCCAGGGATGCACTTGTGATGAGCACCAGGTGATGTAAGGAAGTGCTGAATCACTATGTTGCACCCCTGAAACTAATATAACACTATGGTAACTCTATTGGAATTAAGATTAAAAAATGGATAAAGAAAATGTGGTATATATATATGTATGTGTGTATATAAACAACACAGACACATATACACACAATGGTATACTACTCAGTCATAAAAAAGAATGAGATCTTGCCATTTGTAACAACATGAACCTAGAGAATATTATGCTAAAGACATAAGTCAGACAAAGACAAATACCATATGGTTTCACTTGTATGTGGAATCTAAAAAACAAAACAAATGAACAAATAAACAAAAACAAAAATAGACTCATGAATACAGAGAACAAACTGGTGGCTGCCAGAGGGAAAGTGGTGGGGGATGGGTGAAGTAGATAAAGGGAATGAAGAGGTACACATTTCCAGTGATAAATGAGTCATGGGGATGAAAAGTAGAGCATGGGGCACACACTCAGTAATGGTGTACTAGTGTTGTGTGGGGACGCATGGTGACGACACTTAAGGTGGTGAGCAGAGCTGAATGTGCAGAACTGTCGAATCACTATGCCATACACCTGAAATTAATATACGTCAACTATACTGCGATAAAAAAAGGAAGAAAAGAAAAAAAAAATTCCTAAATTGGATCACTAAACGAGACCCATCTGGATGAGGTCCGTGAGTCACACTGGAGGCTGTCACAGACAGTGCAGAGGAAAGCAGTGCAGGGTGAGACAGAGGGACAGTGGTGGGACAGCGTGGGAGCCCGACCAAGTTGAGACAGAAGGGCGAGGGATGGTGCCAAGGACAAGATAAAGGCTGCTTATGAGTCTAGCTATGAGTCTGTAAGTATCAGATTTCATAACAAAATTATATAAAGTAAAAGTGGTGAAAAATTGAAGAAAAAGCCGACAAACTGCAATCATAATAGAAGACTTTAACTCACGTTTGAAAGTTCTTGACAGATCACATAAACAACAAAAAAGAGGATGTGAATGTCCTCTTTTATAAAACTTTGATAGCAACAAGTAGGGAATACGTATTTTCCAAACATTTGGATTTGGATAATGTGCATGGAACACACACACACCTGCCTAGCTATCATCTATATCTATCTTTGAAACCTACAAGTAGGGAATGCATGTTCTTTTAAAAATTTTACAAAATTCAATCCTAGAGTAACCACAAAAGCAGCTTTAACTAATCTTTTAAAAAATCAGAAATTGGACATGAAATTTTCTGAACCACAATACAAAAGCAGTCACTAGTAAGACCAAAAAAAAAAAAAAAAAATCAGAACACCTGGAAATTTAAAAAACTCTCTCCTGCTAAAACTACATAGGAATTAGGGACAATGACAATGTTATACATATAAACAAATATGAGAAGGTCAAAGCTATAATTAGAGGACAATATATAGCCTTAGATGCTTTATATTGTAAGATAGGAAATTAGCGTAACAAATTAGGCACATAGTTGAAGAAGCTAGGGACAAAAATAAATTAACAACATGAATCTCAGGAAAACAAGAGAAAGAAAATAATAAGAAATAAACCAACTGATTAAAAAAAACCAACAGGAGAATTATAAATATATATATATATCTAAGAGCTGGTTCTTTGAAAAAGCCAATAAAGTAGAAAAATTTAATCAGAAATGAAAATGATGAAGCACAAATGTAGTAATACACAAATTTAGGAATGAGTAAAATAATATAATGGTAAGTAAAGAAGGTTTTTAAGAGCATACCAAGTGCAGCTCTAAGCTAACGAATGTGAAAGACCAGGTTCTGGGCAAATCTTGAGACAAGGTGGGGACCTGACTGGACTCTGCCCGGGAAGGACTGGAAACGCTGGCAGGGGACGTGCCCCAGGGCTCTGCTCACATGGATTTGGGAGTTCTTTTGCATCTTCAAGACAAATACTTCTCTACTATTTAGCCTGTTCCAAAACATAAAAAGATAAGCTTTTCAATTCATTTTTTCTTTTCTCTTTTTTTTTTAAGATTTTATTTATTTGCGAGAGAGAGAATGAGAGACAGAGAGCATGAGAGGGAGGAGGGTCAGAGGGAGAAGCAGACTCCCTGCCGAGCAGGGAGCCCGATGTGGGACTCGATCCCGGGACTCCAGGATCATGACCTGAGCTGAAGGCAGTCGCTTAACCAACTGAGCCACCCAGGCGCCCCCTTCAATTCATTTTTAAACTTGGAAAAACCCAAGACCAAAACTTGATAAAAGAAATCCCTAAAAGAAACTCTGTGGACAAACCCCACTTTGGAATACAGTTGCAAAAACCCTAACAGATGTTAGAACATAAAATCCAGTAGCATATCAAGGACAACTGCACCAGAACTGGACAAAGTCAGTTTAGAAATACAATGATGATGCAATACTACAAAGTACATTAATGTAAGGCACATTAATATAAAAAGAAAATCATGTAACTGCTTTAATGGTGTCTGAAACATCCATTGCTGATTGGAAAAAAAAAAAGGCAAAACTTGATAAGAAATTTAGGAGTTGAATTAACATTATAAAGCATATAAGTTTCAAATTGACAACCAAGATCATATTTCATACAAAAACTGATATAGGGGTTCTTCCTTCAAGAATCTGGACCATTCCACTTGATACAAATGCACACATACCCATATACTGAAATCACACCCTTCCTGATCTCACGGAGTCCACCGTGGACCTGACCCTGCATTAAAAACTGCTGCACTCAAAGAATGTCTACGAGAGCACAAGAAAGAGACACATAAGACAAAGAGTGCTGCTCTCACCCATTATTCAGAGTTGTGTTGGAAGCCAATGCAATACGACTGTAAAAAGAAACAAAGTATAAATCTTGGAAAGGGAAGAGGTGGAAACTGTCCTCACTAAATGGGAAATCGAAAACCCAATTAAATCAACTATACAAAGTTTAGGGGAAGGAGGGGGATTCAGTGAGACAATTATAAGAAAAATATATACAAAAAGCTATAGATTTTCTTCTATCAGCAACAATGAATTAGGAAGTTTAATGGAAAAATACTATTTACCCTAGCAACAAAAATGACATAAAGTTAAGGAGTAAACTTAAGAATCTAAGAAAGTGCAGGACTTACTAAAAAATCTCAAACATTTTCTAAGGAACACTTTGGAGAGACGAACCTTGTTTCTGGATGAGAAACACAATACTTAAGAATATTAGTTATTTCTAACGGAATCTATAATTGAATGTAATTTTGATTAGAATCTCCAAGGAATATTTTTGCCTTTTTGCTTGTACATGTGGACAGAATGAATCTAAGGAAGAATAAGTAAGAGTAGCTGAGAAAAACCAGAGAGAAAGGGTGCTGAGGGGACTTGTGCTCTCAAGGGCAAATGATAGAATAAAATCAGAGCAATAGGGCATCTGTGGTTTAGTGGTGGAATAGCAGCAACCTGCAAGACGACCCACAACTGAAGAGGCAAGATGGTGGCTCTTCAGAGCAGCAAAGGGGCTGGGGGCTGGGGGCTCACGACATGGCTAGAGGCAGGAGTCATCTCACCCACATCCGAATAAATCCCAGAAGGGAGTGCAAAACACGGACCAAAAAGTCTTTGAAAAGGATGGATGAAGTGATGAGGAAATATCTTCTGTGGTTACCAGACGCCAGCTACACCTTCTCCTGTAAGGCCCACACCACCCCCAGGCATTGGTACTGCTACACTTCCCACCTCACACAGGAGGACACTGACCCAGCACAGGGAGCTTGCCCAGGGAGCTCAGCTAGCAGCCACATGGCACGGCTCAGGGTCCACACTCTTTTTTTCTTTTTTTGAAGATTTTATTTATTTATTTATTTGAGAGAGAGAGCACACGAGCACAAGAGGGGTGGGGGGGGCAGAGGGAGAGGGAGAAGCAGACTCCTCGCTGAGCAGGGAGCCTGATGTGGGACTCGATCCCAGCACCCCAAGATCATGACCTAAAGTTATAATTTATACTGGTTTTATATATGTAAAGCCAGTATAAATTCAGGATGTGTGTGTATATATGTACACATACACACACGTACTGCTGTCACAAAACTACATTTTTATATATTGTGTGTTCAAAGCATAACCAAATATTATTTTTAATGCATTAGTTTCTTAAATTATGTAAAAAACAAAATGTGGAGTCACATACCATTACCACAATAAATTAGCTTTTATAATTGCTCATGTGTTGATCTTTACTGAGACCTTTATTTCTCCACATGGCTTCAAGTTACTGTCTAGTGTCCTTTTATTTCACCCTACTGGACCCCCTTCAGCATTTCTTGTAGGTCAGGTCTAGTAGTAATGAACTCCCTCAGCTTTTGTTTATCTGGGAATGTTTTAATTTTACCCTCACTTTTGGAGGACAGTTTTGCTAGATATAGAATTTTTGGGTGACAGGGTTTTTTTTTTTTTTTTTTTTCTTTTAGCATTTTGAATATTATCAGCCCACTGTCTCTGGTCTCCCAAGTTTCTGATGAAAAATCTGCTGATAATCTTATTGAGGATACCTTGAATATCACGAGTCACATCTCGTTTGCAGATTTCAAAATTTTCTCTTTGTCTTGGTTTTTTGATAGTTTGACGATGATATGTCTCAGTGTGAGTCCCTTTGAATTTATCCTACTTGGAGTTCATTGAGCTTCTTGGATTTTATGTTCATGTCTTCATCACCTGGGAAGTTTTGAACCATTATTTCCTCACCTAATTTCTTTGCCGCTGCCTCTCCCTCTTCTCCTTCTGGGACTCCCATACCATGCATGCAGGTTCTTTAGGTTCTGTTCACTTTAATCTTTTTTCTTTCTGTTCCTTAGACTCAATAATCTGCATTGTCTTATCTCCAGCTTCACTGGTTGTTTCTTCTGTCTGCTCAAATCTGCTTTTGAATTCCTCTCATGAAGTTTCCATTTTTATTTCCATTTTATTGTATTTTTCAGCTCCATTATTTCTTTTTGAATTCTACCATGGGTTTCTCTTTATTGATATTTCCATCTTATTCAGACATTGTTTTCTTGACTTCTTTAATGCCTTCCTTTAGTTTTTCGAGCATCTTTAAGATGGTTGTATTCAGGTCTGTGGCCACTAGGTCCACCATCAGGTCTTTTTCAGGGATAGTTTCTGTTGGTTTATATATATATGTTTTCCTTAGAATGAACCATACTTTCCTGTTTCTTTGTGCTTTGTGATTCTTTTGTTGAAAATGACATTTAAATCTAATAATGTGGCATGTCTAGAAATCAGATTCTTCTTCTTCTCTAGGGCTTGCTGTTTGTTTATTTATTTACTTATTTTATTGTTAGGCTGTCTCTGTGCCAAGGATCAGCCTGAAGTATAAGGTGTCCTCAGGTGTTTCCTGAGCACACATCTTCCCTGAACATGTGCAGTGCTCATCTAATTTCCCCCGTATATGCAGTTGCATTAGAATGTCCTAGTCTTCAATGTCTGGCTCCCCAAAAAAGAAAGAGAAAAGTGAATAGGGAAAAAGGGTGCCAATACTTTAAATCCCCTGGAGTAAATTCAGCCAGAGAAGGAAGGGAGGGGCTTGCAATAATGGGAGAAGGTGAGACAACAATGGCAGCCTCCATGGGTTTAAGAAGAAAATATCATAGAAAGTATCTTCTCTGATCACAATGGGATGACGTTAGAAGTCAATAACAGAAGGAAAACTGGAAAATTCACAAAATTGTGGATGTTAAAGACTCACTTTTAGGCAATCAGTAGATCAAAGAATAAATCACAAGAGAAATTAGAAAATACTCAGAGACCAATAAAAATGAAAATAAAACATGCCAGAATGTATGGAACACAGTGAAAGCAGTGTTTAGGAGGAAATTTACAACTATACATGTTTTCATACAAAACCAAGAAAGAGCTCAGAGGCATCTGGGTGGTTCAGTCGATTAGGAGTCCAACTCTTGATTTCAACTCAGGTCATGATCTCAGCGTTGTGAGATTGAGCCCTGAGTCAGGCTCTGCACTCAGCAGGGAGCCTGCTTTAAGTTCTTTCCCTCTGCCCCTCCCCCTGTTCATGCACAGGTACAGCAGGCACATTCTTTCTCTCTCTAAAATAAATAAAAAAATCTTTTTAAAAATTAAAAAAAAAAAAAAAACACAAGAAAGAGCTCAAATCAACAACCTAACTGTACAGCTTAAAGAACTGGAAAAAGAAGAACAAATGAAACCCAAAGCTAGCAGAATGAAGGAAATAATAAAGTTTAGAGCAGAATTACATGAAATATATGACAGAAAAGCAACAGAGAATAACAATGATACCAAAAATTCGTTTTTCAAAAAGATCAACATCGACAAACCTTTAGTGAGATGAACTAAGAAAAAAAGAGAGAAGACTCAAATTACTAAAATCAGAAATTAATGTGGGAACATTACTACTGATTCCACAGAAATAAAAAGGATCATAAGCGAGAACTATGAACAACTGTATACCAACAAGTTGGATAACCTAGGTGAAATGGGCAAATTCCTAGCCATGCAAAACCTCAAAACCATGAAGATATAGAAATTCTGAACAGATCTATATGGAGTAAGGAGATTGAATCAGTAACGGAAAATTTCCTGACAAAACAAAAAACAAACCCTAAATCTGATGGCTTCACTGGTGAATTCTACCAAACACTTAAAGAAGAACTAACATCGGGGCGCCTGGGTGGCTCAGTAGTTAAGTGTCTGCCTTTGGTTCAGGTCATGATCCCAGGGTCCTGGGATCAAGCCCCGCATTGGGCTCCCTGCTCCGTGGGAAGCCTGCTTCTCCCACTCCCACTCCCCCTTGATCTCTTTCTCGCTGTGTCTCTCTCTGTCAAATAAATAAATAAAATCTTAAAAAAAAAAAAAAAGAACTAACATCAATACTTCTCAAACTTTTCAAAAACAAGCTGAAGAGGAGGAAATATTCCCTCACTCATTCTATGATGTTGGCATTACCCTAATGCCAAAGTCAGACAAAGACACTACAAGAAAAAAAACTACAAACCAATATTCCTATTGAACACTGACACAAAAACCTTCAACAAAATATTAGCAAACAGAATTCAATAGGATAGTAAAAGGATTAAACACCACGAGTAAGTGGCATTTATTCCTGGAATGCAAGGATGAATCAACATATGAAAATTGATCAATGTAATATAATCCACACGATCTCAAAAAATCTTTTGATAAAATTTAACATCCTTTCATGATAAAAACATCCCAAAACTAGGAATAGAAAGAACCCACCTCAATATAATAAAAGTCATATATGAAAATTCCACAGCAAATATCATACTCAATGGTGAGAGACTGAAAGCTTTTCCTCTAAGATCAGGAACAAAGCAAAGATGCCTACTTTCATCCCTTCTATTCAACATAGTATTGGAAGTCCTCACCAGAACAATTAGGCAAGAAAAAGACATAAAAGGCACTCAAAGTGGAAAGGAAGAAGTAAATTATTCCTGTTCACAGATGATAGGATCTTACATGTAGAAAACCCTAAAGATCCCACAAAAGGAATTCTTAGAATAAACCAACAGGGGCGCCTTGGTGGCTCAGACGGTTGGGCGTCTGCCTTCGGCTCGGGTCATGATCCTGGAGTCCTGGGATCGAGTCCCACATCGGGCTCCCTGCTCCTTGGGAGCCTGCTTCTCCCTCTGCTTCTCTCTCTCTCTGTCTCTCATGAATAAATAAATAAAATCTTTAAAAAAAAAAAAAAGAATAAACCAACAGAGCAAAGTAGTAGAATACAAAGTCAATACACAAAAATCCATTGCATTTCTATATACTAACAATGAACAATGCAAAACAATTCCATTTCCATTAGCATCAAAAGAATAAAACATTTAGGAATTACCTTTACCAAGGAGGTAAAAGACTTATTCACTGAAAACTATAAAATCTTTCTGAGAGGAATTAAAGAAGATATAAACAAATGGCAAGATAGTCCATGTTCATGGATTGGAAGACAATATTAGGATGTCAATACCACCCAATGTGATTTACAGGCTTAATTCAATTTCTACGAAAAGCCCAATGATGATTTTTGCAGAAATAGAAAAAGCCAAAATGAAATTCGTAAGAAATCTTAAGAAACCTTGAATAGCATAAACAATCCTAAAAGAGAAGACCAAAGCTGGAGGACTCACACTTCCTGATTTCAAAACTTACTACAGAGCTATAGTAATGAAAACAAAGTGGTACTAGCATGAAGACAGACATATACACCAGTGGAGTTGGATAGAGTCCAGAAATAAACTCTTGCATACACATTCAACTACTTTTCAACAAAGGAGTCACGATCATTCAGTGGGGGAAAAGACAGTTCTTTAGAACAAATGGTGTGGTGAAAACTGGCTATTCACAAGCAAAAGAATGAAGTTGGACCCTTACCTCACACCATACACAAAATTTAATTCAAAGTGGATCCATGATCTAAATCTAAGACCTAAATCTATAAAAGTTTTAGAAGAAGTGTAGGGCAAAAGATTCGCAACATTGCAGTTGGCAATGATTTCTTGGATATGACACCAAAAGCACAAGCAACTAAAGAAAAAATAGGCAAATTGAACTTTATGGAAAATAACACATTTTGTGTATGAAAAGACACTATCCACAGAGTTAAAAGCCAACCCTATAGAATGGGAGAAAGTCTTTGCAAATGACAGATATGAACAGGGATTAGGGTCCAAAATATATAGAGAACTCCTAAAACTCAAAAACAAAAAACTTGATTCAAAAATGGGCAAAGGACTTGAACAGATCTTTCTCTACAGAAGACATACAAATGGCCAATGGACACATGAAAAGATGCTCAACATCACTAATTATTAGAGAAAAACAAATCAAAACTGTAAGGATATCACCTTACACTCATCAGGATGGCTAATATTAAAAAAGCCCCCAGAAAATAACAAGTGTTGGAGGATGTGGAGAAATTGGAAGTGTTGGTGGGAATGTAACATGGTAGAAACTCTGTGGACAACAGTATGGTGGTTCCTCAAAAAAATAAAAATAAAATTAAAATATGATCTAGCAATTCCACTTCTGGCTATATGCCCCCCCAAATTAAAAGCAAGATCTCAGAGATATTTGTATACCCATCTTCATT
Source organism: Mirounga leonina (assembly GCF_011800145.1). NCBI lineage: Eukaryota > Metazoa > Chordata > Mammalia > Carnivora > Phocidae > Mirounga > Mirounga leonina. Next base: position 637,149 of record NW_023270699.1, read on the forward strand.
GCTCACATTAGTGATTATTTACAACAGGCAAAACAGGGAAGAGTCCAAGTGTCCACTGACAGATGAATGGATAATCATAAAGTGGTACATTCACACCAGGGCATATGATTCAGCCTTAACGAGAAAGCACATTCTGACACCTGTGCCGTGAGGACATGATGCTCAGTAAAATAAGCCAGTGACAAAAAGTAAATACTGTATGATTCTAATTATATGAGATGCTTAGACTATCTAAAAAATCATAGAAAGTAGAATGGAAGCTCGCAGGGAGGGAATGGGGAGTTAGTGTTTGATGGGTATAGAGTTCCCGTTTTTCAAGATGAAAGGAATTTCAGAGATGAATGGAGGTAACAGTAGCACAACAATATGAATCCACTGAACTCTACACTTAAAAAATGGGTGAGATAACAAATTTTATGTCGTGTGTATTTTACCACAATTTTTAAGAAAACTGGGGGAGAAAGTTCCTACAGATTAGTAGAACTGAGGACTCATTAGGAACATGGGGGAAATGGTAACCAGGCAAATGGTCAGTAATCAAAAAATGCTGAATGCACAAAAATCGAGGACGTGCAGACAGACCAACAGCACGCCATTCCTCATCTAGGACACTGGCGTACAAGAAAGAAAAAACGAACAAAACCAAAGTGCAGTATAGGGGGCTGTGGGGAATACCAGGGTCCCTCTTCACTTTTCTGGTGAGTATCTGACCGCAGGCATGAAAGCCTCGACACTTTTCAGAGCTTTAGACCCTCTCCTAGCAGCAGGGGCCCCTCACAGCTGGATGCCCGCCCTCCACTTGCTTATTTCAGCCACTGCAACGGGCCACCACGAGGCTGACCACCGGTGTGGCGTGGAGTGCTGACATGTTTAGGTCAGCGGGGAGGGTGTGCACGCAGTCTGTGGAGAATGTTGCTCTATGATATAGCCCAATGCCTGCACTGATCCTAGGGTGGGGGTTGGGCCCCGCCAGGCCCTGTTCAGTGAGCAGCGTCCCAGGACCCTTGCTTCTCTGCAGGTGTGCCCCACACCAGGGTTCCCACCCCGCGCCCCCCACCCCCTGCCGGCTTTGCACAAATGTGTGAAAGAAGCCAAAGAAAGGACTGATCCACTGAAACGTGGAAAGAATCAAACTATTTGTGGTTTTCTTAAAATAATCACAAGAGGGGCGCCTGGGTGGCTCAGTCATTAAGCGTCTGCTTTCAGCTCAGGTCACGATCTCAGGGTCCTGGGATCGAGCCCCGCATCGGGCTCCTTGCTCAGCGGGGAGCCTGCCTCTCCCTCTCCCTCTGCCGCTCCCCCTGCTTGTACAGTCTCTCTCTGTCAAATAAATAAATAAATAATCTTTAAAAAATAATCACAAGAACTAGGTTTTTCCAGCATCATAAAGCATTTTGTGGGTGCAAACATGGTCTTCCCACACTCTGTGCCCTAGGAGACCCTTAGCAGTCCTGGCAGGTAGGAAGGTCAGGTGCTACTAAGCCCAGCCTGGTTCTGCAGATGAGAAAATGCTGGCCGGGCTTCGCCATGGCCCCCAGCTCCTTCTCCCAGGCACTGGCCCTCCCTTCTCTGACTGGCCCAGCCCAGGGAGCTCGTCTGAAGACCTCCCTGCTGCCCACAGCTCCCCTGCTGGCCAGTGATGCAAAGTCACTGCTGGGTGTGACAGGCACTGCCCAGTGCAGGGACCCGAGCTCCGAGCTCCGTCCAACCAGGGGGCCCAGTGGCATAAGCCCGACTCTGCACGTTGCCTTCCCTGTGGCTTCCCAACAGACTCCCCCAGCAATGCCCCACCCCCCCACGGGCTTTGCTGGCCTCCCAGGTTACTTTCCTTAGCAGAGGGTGGCAGCTTCACCGTGGCCAGAAGGGCCCAGGGGCCCATCAAGACCTGAGTCCTGCCGAGGGGACACACCTGGGCCCCTTGTGCTCATCCGCTCCAGTCTGGCCTGGGAGACTGCGGGCCACCTAGGCTGGGGGCTCAGGCCCACTCCCTGGCCCTACCCTCCTGCCTCTGGATGACGTCAGGAAGGCAGACAACAAGGAAGGCAGACAGCGTCCCTCCTCAGAGCCCCAAATGCCTTTTTGGTTGTTAAACAAGTATAAGACCATCTCTGGGCCCAAACTCCTTTACTGGAAGAAAAAAAATCAGAAATCTGTGGATCTTCCGCTTTCTTCTTTTGGCTATTAAACTAAAAGTGAAGCTCCTTTCCTTGGGGACCGTTGGGTGGATCAGGGGTGTGGGGCCGCAGCGGCGGTGTTCTCGCTGGGTACGGGGGGACGGTGACCCAAGTGGGTCCCGAGCAGGACGCCTGCACTCCTGAAGCACCGCCCTGCGTTTCTGGCGGTGTTGTGATTAACAACAGCAGAGACCTGGCAGCGGGTGACCCACCCACTCCCACCCCAAAGCCATGCTCTGAGCGAGTGGGCCCCCAGGGTTCTGCTAAAGTGAGTGAGGAGTCCTGGAGAGTGTGGGGTCTGGCCTAGCCCGGGAGCCATCACAGGCTCCATCAGCCTGCGCTCCGGCTTCACCCCAGTGCCCACCATGCAGCCCCCTGTAGACTTCTGATGTTGGGGGGGGGTGCCCAGTGGGCCACTTCCAGCCTCAGAGGAATGGAGGACAGGCTGGGCTCCTGCTGATTCCGGGGTGGGGGTAATGTGGGGGTGTGACCTGTCCTCTCCACTGGGGTATCAGAGACCCTCTGTCACCTGAAGAGTGCCTGGGAGGCCCTGGAGAGCTCACTCTAGCCACGGGCACTGCATCCAGAAGGAGGAAGAGCCTCTCCCCCTTGAGCCCAGGGAAGGGGGGCCAGCACCACTGGAGATCCTGTGCCCAGGCCAGGTGAAAAGGGTTGGTCTTCCCGTGGGGGTGACTTGGGCTCCCCAGCCCTCTGAATGTGATCTCCAGGCCAGAGATAAAAACCAAGCCTCCCAGGAACCAGCCAGAGGTCCGACTGAAGATGTGAGCCCTCGGGGCTATTTGGTGACCCAGTGGTGGCGGTGACGGTGGCGAGGGCTCCCCAGCTGTCCCAGCGGACTGTCTCTGCACCGAGCCCAGGAACAGGGAGGAATCCCCCCGCCCAGCCCTGCCCCAGAAGGGGCCAAGGAGGGGGCGGCCAGAAAATTAACTCTGCGGCCCCTGGTCCCAACGCGCGGCGCTCCCCTAAGGAGCGCCCTGGGGAGCTCGGAGGGAGCGCAAGCGGCGGCAGTGGGGCCACCAGGCCGGCGTGCCCCCCACGCCCGGCCCCCCGCGGGGCACTCGCTGCCACAGGGGAGACCAGCCCGCCCGGCCTGGGGGAGGGCCCCGCCCGGTCACAGCCCGCCAGTGCGGGGCCGCGGCTCCAGGCGGGTCCCGGGCCGGCCGAGCGGCGCTTACCTGACCCCGGAGCGCGCCGGGCGCCCTCGCTGGACACGTCTAGAGGAGCTCAGGGTCCTGGTCGCCGAGACGCGGGCTCCGAGCGGGCAGTAGGGAGGGGTCCGCGGCGGGGGCCGCCCACTTTATACCAGTCCCGCCTCCGCC
>NW_023270699.1:641062-723885 GCF_011800145.1 Mirounga leonina
TGGAAGTGAGGGCGGTGGGGTGGGGCGGAGGGGAGGGGTGGGGGGGAATGGAGGGTGGGGGAGTGGACGGGTGGATGGAAGTGAGGGCGGTGGGGGGAATGGAGGAGGGGGTAGATTAGTGGATGGAAGTGAGGGCGGTGGGGTGAGAGGAGGGGCGGGGCTGGGGGAATGGAGGGTGGGGGTGTACTAGTGGGCGGAAGTGTGGGCGGCGGGGTGGGGAGGCAGAGACGGAGGTGCGGTGTGCGGGGGAGACGGAGGGGCGCCACCAGGGCGAGGAATGCGGGAGGGAGGATGGAGGGTCGGAGGGGGACACGGGAGCGGACTGGGAAGGGGCGGGGCGAGGAGGCGCGGCCAGGGGGGCGCGCTGCACCTCTCCTTGAACTAGTGCGAAGTCAGCACGGCCTGCATCCCCGCCGGCGGGTCCTCCCAGCCCTCCGCGCCGCCCTGCCTCACGGGTCCCCCCTGGACCGCATCCCGGCCGCTGCTTGGACTTCAGGCCCCGGCCTGGCGGCCCCTGCCCCATTTCCAGGGAGAGCTGACCCGGGATGTTGGGAGTCGCGCCCTGCACCTGGACTGGCGAGGGGCCTTGGGACTCGCCCCCGGGTGGAGCCACGGGTCCTCCTGCCCCGCAGCGTCCCCCTTGCTCGGGCCTGTCCGAAACACCAGCCCCAGCTCCGCGACCCTGCGCGTCAGAATGCGTGTCCGCGCCCCGGGCTCCCTGCTCCCCTGGGCGGTCAGATAGTTGGGGGCAGACTGGGAAAGGGCAGGGGGGCCAGGACAGTGGGAGCCTCAGGTGCTCTGGGCAGGAATGAGGGCCTGGAGGTGCAGGCTGAAGTGTCCTCCCTTTGCAGGCACTCCACAGATGGGCTTGGTGCTGGGCCCTGAGGCCACTGTGATGGCCTTGTAGCAGAGTCTTGGAGAGGGTGAGAGGGGGGACTCTGGCAGAGCTGTGGTGGGGATTCCTGCTCCCCACCCTGGAGAGGCAGACGCCCAGGACCGGGGTCCTCATTTAGTTGGGGTGCAGGTAGGGCTGGGCAGAGGTCCCTGGGCCCTGGGACAGTGGGGAAGTGTAGCTCCAGCTGAAGAAGAGCAGTTTTGCAAATCTCTGATTTAGCCCCCCCGCCCCCCAAGAGGAGAGATGTCCCAGAGCTTCTTGGTCACCTGTGTGTGCCCCAGGGGCTGCCCTCTCTGCATGCATGCCTTCTGGTCTTCCTGACCACTTCTTTCCATCTGCACCCTGAGTCTGGTGCACCTGGCTCCCATGGCCTGGCCAGGCTATAAGGTGGCTGAGGGCAGGGGTCTAAGGAGGCAACTTTGTGTTTTCAGGGAGCCCAGCCTAGACCCAGACTGGTCGAGCAGAGGGAAGCAGTGTCTCCTGGGGGAGGGTTAGGCCACCCCGCAGCTGCACAACGACGCCCCTGCTCTCACGTCCAGAGGGCCTGCAAGGTGTGCCCTGTCCCCAGCAAATGGCCTCCCACCTGCTCCTGGCTCCCAGAGCCCCCCTTGGCCTGGCGCACAGTCCGTGCCCACTCTGCCCCCACTGCCCATCCTGCCCAGGCGGCACCAGTCTCTTCTCTCGTCCACCGCAGTGTTTTGCTGTGCAGGGGATGCCCTGAGCCAGGGGCACGGAGGAGGGTGTGTGAGTGTGTGTCTGTGTGCCCTTGTCAGCACCACACCTTGGCAAGTATGGACTTTGTTCCCCCAAAGAGACCTACAGCATTTCCTTGGGTGACTGGATTCATACCCAAAGTGTCTCACGGCTTCCCTGTTGGAGGGAAGTTTTGGGGCCAGGTCATAAAAGGGATCTTGGCTAAAGTGTTGGTCACAGGAGGACCCTTAATCAACGGTCCACCCAGTGGTCGTTTCCTTGGTCCCCAAGTGTTATTGTAATTCCCATACCTGGCCATCGGAGTGACCGGGATCCAGCTTGTGTGGTCGTGGACATGGTAGTGGGGAAATCCAGGGGAACTTGGACGCTGCCCCCTCTACAGCCCAGAGAGCAAACCACAAACAATATTGTGCCCTGGAGGTCGAGACCTGGAGGGTGCAGGGGTGGTGGGTCTCACAGAGACTGGAGAGCGACAGGTCCTAAAGAGAATCTATAGACCACTGAGGCTTAACCAAGTAGCTGCCCCACCTCCTCTTCGGCTGTGCTGGGCTTGGAATTCTGGTGACAGCAGATAAATAAGGCCTGGGTGTTCCTGCAGCCAGAGGTGGGATAGCTCTGGGAATCTGAGGTGCAGAGGGATACAGAGGGGCACCCGGCTTACCCTACCTCAGCCAGGTGTCCCGAGTCCGAGGGTCTGTCTGTGCGAAGGGCCTGCAGAGGTTGATGCTGGAGGCTCACGGTACCCCCTGTGGTTTGTACTATTCTGTGTCCAGAGAGGAAGCCCATCCAAGGCCGCATGACTGTGCCATTTTGCTGCTTTTGACCGTGTTTGTGGGGAGATGGCTCAGATGGTCTGGCATTTAAAAGACCGGCGGTAACCCACGAAGATGCGTGGGAGCATCTTGTATTGGGGCCATTGGCCCACTGGCCCGCCTGCAGGACGGTTAAGGAATGTCATTTCCTTCTCTGCCCCTGTGTTCTCAGGCCAACGGAGGCCCGAGTGGTTCTGAGTGGACAGGCCCTCCTTGGCTTTCTCATGCTCCGTCTGTCTCATGGGACTGTCCTGGGTGGTGGGGCTTTGCTCTATGGCCCTAGAAATGTATTTCAGAAAATACTTGCTTTCCTTTGCTCACTCATGGGGTTGAAGGGTAACGTTCCCCTCCTGCATCCCAACTGCTCTCCACTTTCTCCAGGGACATGAAAATGTTACAAAACCCACCATCCTGGGGCACTGGGTGGCTCAGTCAGCTAAGTGGCTGCCGTTGGCTCAGCTCAGGGCCCAGGGTCTTGGGATCGAGTCCCACGTCTCACGTGGAGCACTGGGGAATGGCGGGGAGTCTGCTTCTCCCTCTGGCTCGGCCCCTCCCCACCGCTCGTGCCCTCTCTCTGCTCTCTCTCAAATAAATAAATAAATAACATCTTAAAAAAACCCATCACCCATGGGTAACACGTGGGAGTCAGTGTGTCATGGTGTGGGTTACCGTTGGTGATGGACAGTGGGCTTTTATTTTTTTTTTAAAGCCAAAACTACCTCGTTAGTCCCAATAATCCCTCTGGGTCTTGGGCGGCTGAGTGTTTTCTGTAGGTCTTCCAAGTGTATAACTGCACTTGGGTGCTGGAGAACTTGTTGTCTGCATCTCCAGGGGGCCAGGACAGAGGCTGGGCACCTGGGCAGGGCCTGCAGGGGCCACGAGCGCCAGGGGGCAGGGAGGTCCAGGGACACATGCTGGTGGAGGAGAGCTGCCCCCTCGGTGGAAAGGGTCTGAGTGCTCCCAGTGGATCCGTCCGGGCAGGGTGGTGCTCCTGAGGGACCCTCTCTGCCTCTGACATTTGGCTTCGGGCAGATGGTCATTTCTTGGAAAGTGAAGCCAGCCTGAGAGCAGGAGCATTCCAGTGTGGCACCTGTGAAGCTTCCCGTCCACACCGGACCCGGTCAGATTCTGCTGGTGAGAGTCTCACCCAGGACACGGAGGCTCATGGGGGAGACCAGGTGGGGGGAAGAGCTTCTGGTCCAGGAAGGGGTTCTTTCCCCTCTGTCACCTCCAACTGATTGTCAACTACATGAAACTCGTTTATAAAATGTTTCAAAATATTTATGACTCGTGGGAAGCTCCTCTTAACCAGCTGTGCTTCACTGAATAGAAAGGGTCCCCTGAGCATCATGCGCCTCAGTTTCCTGCTGGCCCAGGAAGGCCACACCGACACACTCCAGGGGCTGGGCTGCCTTGGTGTGAGAACACCATGGAGTCCTACCCCAGAGCCCTCCCCCGGGGCTTCTTACCAGGGGTCTGCTCCGGGAGGCAGGGTTGCAGCGAAACCTTGCCTGCATGCATTTTCCTGGGAAGAGGCCACAGGTTTCTTGGGGTTCTCAAAGGTACGTGTAGTTTCAGAAGTACTATACATTTTCAATGAACTGGGACACACCACATACACAAAAATCATACTGTTGATGTTTCTGTGGTGATTCAGGAGGTCTGGTGTTGTCCTCCTCCTCCTCACGGTGACCCCCCACCACCTCCACCCTGTTATCTATTTCTCTGTAACAGACCTTCCCTGCACTCAATGGGTTAAACAACAACCATCTTATTTGCTCATTTTTGGTGGGGTGACACTTTGGGCTGGGCTTCGCCGAGTGGTTCCCCTGAGCTCATTCAGGTGGCAGTGGTTCGCAGAAGGCATTAAACTTTTGTAATATTTATTTTTGGGGGAGCAGATAATGCACGTTCATTGTTCAAAATTCATAAGGTACCACAGGGCATGGGGTGAAAAGCAGACTTCTCTCTCAGCCTATCCTGCAAGGTCTGACTGGGAACAGTCATCCCCAGGTTCACTTACGTGGCCATGGCAGGTCTCAGCTCCTGTGGCCGGAGACATTAACCTCCCACCATAGTTCTCCCATGTAAGCATGGCAGCTCAATTCCCCCAGAGTGGGAGCTGAGAGAGACAGAGAACGAGTCCATGAGAGAAGGCAAGAGAAGGAGACAGAGGTCTATCAAGAGACGCCAACATCTTTTTGTAAGCTAACCTCAGGATTGACCTATCATTTTTGCCATGATCTGCTTGTTGGAAATGAGGCTTGGGGTCCAGCCCACACTCCAGGGGAGGGGTTACACTATGTCATGAATACATGGGGCAGCATCACGAAGGCCATTTTAGAGACTGCTTACCATCATTCCCTTTATTATTTTGTTTAGTGTGGGTCTGCTGGCCATACAGCTTTCAGTACTCACCTTTCTCAATGGCTTTTTATTGAGCCTTCAGGTTTGAAGGGTATTTTCCTAGGTGAGAATTCCATCTTAGCCATTACTTTCTTTTCATTTTCTAAAGATGACATTTCATTGTCTTCTGGCTTCCAGAATCATGAAACTCTGTCTTTTCTTCATTCCACTGAAGATAATATGCCTTTCTTCTCTGGTTGTTCCTAAGATTTCCCTTTCTCTTTGGCTTATAACAGTTTTACTGTGATGTACCTATTGGCGGTGCTCTTTGTACTTATCCTGCCTGGCATGGGTAGATCTCTCTCAAATCTGTGGAAAGATGTCTTTTACCGGTTTTAGAAATCCTTTAGAAAATCTCTTCAAGTACTGCTTCCACTCCATCCTGTCTGTATTCTCCATTTGGGCCTTAAATTTCACATATGTCAGACATTTTCAAAGTCCCCCATATATATCTTATGCTCTTTTCTGTTTTTGATATCTGTTCTTAATTTGTCCTTCAGTCTTGCCCATTTTCTATTGACCTATTTTCCAATTAATGTATCCTCTCTTCTGCTTTGTTTAATCTGCTGGTAACCCCAATCCTTTGAATTTTAACTATTATTGCATTTTTTATTTTTAGAATTTCCATTTTCTCTTCAACTTACAGATTGCAGTTCTCTTATTCAGTTGTCTGTCTCATCTTCCACTTTCCTGAGATATTAATCACATTTACTTTAAAATCTATCTATGATAACTCTAAAATCAGGGCCTCCTGTGGGTCTGTTTCTCTTGTTTTTTTCCCATAGAGTTGTGTGGTCCCATTTCTTGACCAGCTTGGTGATTTTTTATTAACTGCTGGACATTATATGTGAAAGATTGTCAAAGTCCTGCTTAGTGTTAATCTTCTTCTTTTTTTAAAATCAGATTTAATTTTATTTTGGTGGGCATTTAGTGTAGGGACAGATTGCCTTTTCCCAATCAGGGGTTGATATGATTTAAATCTAGGTTTATCTCTGTGAAGACTGGGCCGTTTCCAGTTCTTCCTTACTCCTGGAACATAACTTTCTAAGGGACCCAGTTGAGAGACTGGGATGTTTATGTTTAACCAAGGCTCATTCCTTTGAGGGTCCTGAATTCTAGGTGTTAGCTCCCTACTACTGAGAGATGGCAAAAGCTATGTTATGCTTTTTTTTTTTTTTTTTAAGATTTTATTTATTTATTTGAGAGAGAGAGAGAGATAGTGCATACATGTGTGTGAATGGGGGAGTGGGAGAGGGGAGGGAGAGGGAGAATCTCCAGCAGACTCCCCACTCAGAGCTCAACACAGGCCTCGATATCATGACCCTGAGATCATCACCTGAGCCAAAATCAAGAGTCAGAAAGTTAACTGGCTCAGTCATTGGCTAGCAATGCTGGCTAGCATAGCCCCTATGCTATGCTTTTTTAAAAAACAGACATACTGAGGTATATTTTGCTTAACAAAATTCATCCTATTCAGGTGTGTAATTCAGTAATTTTTGGTAGATTTACCGAATAGTATGATCATAAATCAGTTGTAGAACTCTTTTCATCACCCCATAAGACCCCTCATGTCCTTACAGTTAAGCCCCTTTCCTCCCTCCCAGGAAATCACTAGTCTACTTTCTTTCTTTATATATTTGCCTTTTTTGGATGTTTCATATAGAATTCTCTACATTATTGTTCAAGAATCAATTCTCATCGTGTTGATGGTCTGGTGGATTTGCTGATGTTTCTTTGTGCTCTCAACTAAATAAGAAATATGATGACCAACTTTATGCCAATATTTAAACAACTTATATGAAACAAACAAATGCCTTGAAATATACAAATCATCTTCTAACTAAGCCAAGAAGAAATAGTCCTATGTTTAGTAAAGGGGTTGAATTGACTATCTGAGAGGGCTTCACTAGGGAATTCCAGCAAACATTTAGGAAAGAAGATAACACCCATCCTGGATAAACTTTTTCACAAGATAGATTTTATGAGGCCGGCCTTACTCTGATACCCAAACCAGATAAAGATATCTCTGCCTGTCTTTCTTGTGTGGCTGGGCCTGTCTCTATCTGGGAGGACGACCAGGCACAGTCCAGTCCCGGCCAGTCCATCCGGGGAGAGCCGTGCCTCTGACTGGCCCACGATGATCGTGGTCAGGATGGTGTTGTCAAGGCACCGAGTTGTGCAGGGCACGGCACCAGGCTCACACTGGGGCTCTGGAATGCTGGCTTCAGGGCTTGGTGTCAAGCGAACCCTTCCATGTACGCAGCCTTGCAGGGTTCCAGGGCCAGTGTGGTCTGGGTCTTGAACTCTCAGGCAACTTCTCAAGCTCACTGGTGGGGTCAACACTGCGTCTTGTTGGCACGATCACGTGCACACTTTGTCCACCTGAACCCAGGGAGGCACGTCCAAGTGTCCTAAGTGGAGAGAAGAGGAGAAACCTGTCATTGGCTGAAGACGGGCCCAAACTGCATCAATGACAGCTAATATCCATTTCTGATGGACTTGATCCTCACATTATTACAAGTGTCTACTCATGCTTGTTGGCAAAACCAGGGGTGCTTGCCTATATGTTCCTCATTTTCCCAACTCCCACCTGCCATGGGACTTATCCCCATCTGGACTTACCTCTGCTCTTCTTACTGAATCCGTGACCCCCGCCAGCTCTATTATGTTATCCGCAGGGTCAGAGCCTCATCTGGGTGGTAGCCACGTGCCCCCCATGCCCCAGCATGGCTTTGACCTGGCCCCCCAGGACAGCAGAGGTGTGCCTCACAGGAGCAGACCGCGCCCACCACCTCCCTCGAGAAGTCCCAGAGGTGATGGTAACCACAGGGTGGGCTGTGGGCAGAGCTGGTGACACGATGCTTGTGAGTGGTGGGAGCTTAGGAAATCCGAGGTTTGTTCCAGCTTTAGGAGGTGGGGGGGATGTCACAAGGCTCAGGACAGGGCACTGGGTCCTCTTCCAGAGCTGGAGTTTGAGGCCTGAGGCCAAAGGTAACCTGGGGTGTGTCCAGACCCAGAGAACAGACAGCAAGTCGGGTTGCTGTGGCTAAGATGCCAACATGGGGAGGGGTCAGGAAGCAGAGGGCACCAGGAGCAGCGTGCACGCAGCCAAGTGTAAAGGAGACATTCCCTAAGAATTAGGAGCACCCCCCTGGAAGGGGCCCTTGGTCTCACCTGGGGACGGACGCTTATCTCACAGCTTGACCCCTCACCCCAGGCGGGACTCTAGGACTGGCGCAGGGCTCCCTACAGTCAGGAAGGGGGGGCAGTTTAACAGGAAGCTGACTCTCCTGAGGCTGCCCAGACCCCTCCCCAGGTTTACACTCGCCACCCCGGCCCCCGTTCTCTGTGGGCTGCCTCTGGGCGGGAGGCTCATGACATCAGCCAGAGAAGGATCCCTTCCTTTTGATGGACCCAGTCTCTGGCAGGAAGAAAATTTTAAACTGTCTGACAGATCAAGCCCTAACCAGAACCAGCTTAACCAAAGATTAACAGTCCTGAGACCCAGAACAAACGAGCAGCGTGGGTGAATTCCTACATTCAGGGGGCGAGTTGGTGCTGTGGGTGCTGACTGGGACGGATTTGCCAGTTGGAAGGGACTTCAAGAGAGCCCTGATTCCGGGGCTCAGGGTAATCATGGGTGTGGGACTTTCTGGAAAGCTACAGAGCCTATCAACTTCTCCTCGGGTCAGGAACTCCCGGGTCAGGGTGGGGGGGTTCGCAGGGGTGGCTGTTACCCGCCCTCCAAATCCACAGCCTCTCCTTGCATGCCCTGAGTGAAGTCTGGCCCCCGAGCGATGTGTGGGCCCTGCCCTGTCATGAGCTCAGGCCCACGTGGACGTGGTCGAGGTGAGGCCAGCAACGTGCTGCTCACTCTCCCTCCCTCTACCCACTTCACTATTCCACACACTTGACCCTCCGCGTGTGTTGACATTGTGGCAGGCGTGGGAGGGCCCATCTGCAGGTGAGGCAGGGTCTCACGAGTGAACAACCTCAACTGGGGACGATGCTCTTCCGCCCGGAGAACCTGACTGGTGAAGAAGCCCAGTGGCCCTTAGGTCACTTTTCCAAGCTCTGGTCCTGCTGGTGAGTGTCTGAAGGGTCCCTGCCTGTGTGTTTCCCAAAGGATTTTGGGCCGTGGGCCTGGCTGCCCTGTCCCCTTTGGAGTGGCACCAGCACCGAGTCGGAGCCTGGGCCCTGGCAGAGCACCCCTCCAGCTGGCTCTTCCTGGAACACACCTTCTCCCAGCTCTGGGACCCCCACGCCCTTATCAGGGAACCCCGGCCACCTGCCCCGCCCTAGGCCCCTGCCAGCCTGTCATCTCATTCGGTCTATGTCAGCTGACCTGGCCTCCCCTTCTGAGTGGACGCAGAGACCCGCCTGGGGGCGGCCCTGGCCAGCGGGGTCCTCCTGAGCCTTTTCTCCCCGCTGGTCCACACGCGCCCGGGCAGCTGGCAGTGCTGGGCTCAGCGCCGGGTGACTTGGGCCCAAAGTGCGAGGACCCGCTGGTCTGTCCGGCTTTGCCCTTGGGGCCTGGCCTACGGGAAGGGGCGGGCTCGGGGTGTCTCTGGTGAGCTGGCTGGCCTGGACTGGAGGTCAGATGAGGGTGAGAGGGGCAGGAAGCTGCTGGTGGCCACGGAGGTCACGGCAGTGCCTGGGAATGAAGGTGGTGGATCCGGAGCAAGTGGGTGAGGGTCAGTCCCTACGGGAGGAGAGGCCAACCACCGTCCAGCCTGCTGGCTCCGGATCTGAGTGCGGCCTCCCAGGGACCCCTCCCCAGTCCAGTCTCAGTCCCTGCACCCTCTGATCTCTGCCCACACACGGCACCGACTCGGAAGCCAGGTGCTCGGACCCCATCCATCTGTTGCGCTGCCCGAGGCCGACCACTTGCTCCCTGGTTGCCTGTTTCCCCACCTGGACAGTAGGCGAGCATGTCCTATGAGACTGTGAGACGGAGCAGGTGCTCCTGGCTGTCCCCTGCGGTCCTCTTGTCCCCGCTAAGAGCAGGAGAGAGGACATCCCCACTCAGTGTGCCACCAGCGGGAGGCCTTATCAATTAGTCCTCTAATTGTGGTCAGGTTAAACCCAGCAGCCCTGGAGGTCAGGGTGCTCCTGCCTTCCCCGCCCTCCCCACACGCACTGGACCCTGCAGAGGCGTCCTTGGGGCGGCTCCTCTTTCCTGCTCCCGATGTGGCACCCACGGCTGAGCTACGATGGCCCCCGGATGGCAGGTAGTGTATGTGCTGCTCGCTGGCCCAGGCACCCCCACTGTCTGGGGCTGGACGGCGCTGGGGCTCTGAGCTAGCTGCTGTTGGCCCGGGCAGCACGGGAAGGGGGCGTGCCAGGAGCCTGGACGCCAGAGAGGGGGTGACCGGCCAGCCTGCCAGCCCCGCCCACAGCAGGGACCCCAAGGCAGGGCTCCTCCCCTCCCTGCTCTGGGCCCACTCCTCCGTTCCCCGTGCTGGGGCCTGCCGGGTGGGGGGGTCCTGTGGGGCCGGGAGGAAGCTCCCATCCATCCCTAGCCCACTGCTCAGGGAGACATGGCCACAGTCCCTCCCCCGGGGCAGCTGAACTGGCCATGGCGATTCCCGTAGTGACGCACTTTCCAGAAACCGGGCAGTGAGCTGCATTAGTCACTTGGAGAAAATGTTCTGAAGGTGGTCGGGTCCAGGTGAGCACGTCACAGCAAATTTATCAGAAAGAAATGTGGCTGTTGGTGAGTAACTGTGGAAACAAGCCCCACACTTGCCGCCGAATGGACCCTCGGTGTCTGGTGCTCGGTGCCTGGGAGTCTCCTCCTCCACCCCCTTGTCCCGCAGAAGCCACTTCATGCCCCAGGAGGAGGTCTCTGGGGGCCTTGGTGCGCACACCACTCCCACCCCCCGGCCCTGGCATGCAGCTGGGTCCGGCCCTTCCTGTGGCCTCTTGGGGCCACCACGTCACACCTGCCACGTCCCACCTGCCACGTCCCGCCTGTCACGTCACACCTGCCACGTCACGCCTACCACGTCACACCTGCAGGTGTGATGAAGCTCGCCAGTCAGTAGACCTCAGGATGAGGTGACCTGGGTAGGCCTGACCGCGTGGCCCAGCCCTCACAGAGCAGCTTTCTCCACTGGAAACAGGAAAGGAAGCCCGAGGGATGGGGAGCCCCAAGGAATTCAGGGTGAGGGAGGTGGGGGTCCTCGTGGCTGAGGTGGGGGGGGCCCCCAGCTAATAACCGGCCAGAAGACCTCCTCCTATAGCCGCAGGGAAGTAGGTGTGGCCAGTGACCCAAATGAGCTGGGGAGAGCGTTCTCCTTGCAGCCTCCCGATGGGACCCCAGCTCGACCATCACCTTCACGTCGACATGTGAGGGCCCACTGAACCCCTGGCTGCTCAGCTGGAGTGTGGGCTAGGAGTGGGTGCTACGTCCGGTGTGGAGTGCGTGGGAAACAAATACACTCCTGGGGGTCCCCTCCTGCCATGCCCAGGGGCACCATCCCCGAGCAAGACCGGCAGCATCTCCACACTGCCCTGCGTGTTTGGCCGCGGTTTTGTAGCCCTGCTGGACGGTGCCCTGCGGACCCCCTAGCTGCGGGCTGGCATCACCCTGACACTCACTGAATGTGCTCCTGGCTCCCAGCAAGAAGCTCACAGCTCTTCCCTGGTCAGCTGCTGGTGGGTGCTGGGAAGCCAGACATCAGAGGGTGTCACAGGTCCCATCTGGACCACCCTCCAGGGAACGAGAGTGGGGGAGGGGAAGATAGGGTACAGGAGGTGAAGGTGCTCGGGCTGATGGGGCAAGGCTGGCAACAGGTGGCAGGTGTCCTCCATCAGGGATGCCCTCTGAGGCACACCCCATGGTACATTCGCCCCAAAACACTCCCCGTGGTGCACCGCACTGTACATGATGCCCACACCTCCCCATAGCACACGCACCCCCTGGTGCACGCACTCCACGGTGCACTCCATGGTACATGGCCCATGGCAAACACCTCACAGCATATAAAGCCTTGCACACCCACGAAGCATGCGCTGTTTTGCTGTGAGCATGAGGGCTGCTCCTCGGGGGGTTGAGGGAGAGTGGTGTGGCTCGTAGGAGGGGCTCAGTGCCCCTCACATCCCCTCACATCCCCAGTGAAGACTGCTGCTCGGCGCTGCATTTTCCTGAAGGAGAACACTGGAGCGGGGCCTGGGACGGGGTGTCGCGGTCCCTGCCAGGTTGCTGCAGTGCACCAGGATCCCTTGTCCTTTAGGAGCTGATTGCACGTGCTGTGTATGCATGTGCATGCATGTTTATGAACATGCATATATACACGCACACACACGTGCACGGTGTGTACTCACATGTGCATGCATGCATGCATGCAGTGTGTGTGTGTGCGTGTGCATGCATGTGTGCCTGTGTGTACGTGTATTTACGTATATGTATGTAGACACGTGCTCTTGGCAGGGATGAGGCATGGTGGTGACCACTCTCCTGGAGTCAGGGGAGACATGCTTGGGAGCAGAAGCTTCTAGAACGCCCTGGTTGGATAAGATCAGTTGTGTGGCCAACACATGTTAGCCAGATGGAGCCGGGAGCTCACAGGAAGTAAAAGTCCTTGTTAAAAAGCCTTGTGAGTTGGTTGGGGGAGGGTGGTGCCGGCTTCCTCTGAGTCACACACAGGGTCTGTTTTCAATTACGTGTCCCGCTGGCGGAGAGACCGCCATGTGTGGAAGTTGGAATCTGAGAGCAGCTATACAAAGCCTCATGTACTCCTTGGACCCTATGGGGGCCTGTGTGCCCCCCACCGCTGCCAGCAGCATCCCCTGCCTCAGACCCCAGGCCCCAGTGTTTTCTCAGGGTCTGCAGATGCCCCTTCTCTGCTGGCCCTGTGCTGACCATGGGAGTCCCAGGAGGCTGTGGGCCTGGAGACCCTGCCCCATCCTGGAGACCCTGCCCCCCCCAGACCCTGTCCCACCCTGCTGACCCTGTCCCACCCCGGAGACCCTGCCCCCCCCAGACCCTGTCCCACCCTGCAGACCCTGTCCCACCCCAGAGACCCCATCCCATCCTGGAGGCCCTTGCTTCTGTGCCCTCCACACTCCCCACACTCAGGTTGCCTTCCAGGCTCAGCCTGTGATGCAGGATCTTCTGGAACTTTCCACTCCCTGAGGTCCTTCTAGCCCCTCGGGGACTAAGCTTTTGAAATATGAAAGTAGGAATAAGCCCATTTTCTCTGTTCTGGGTTAACTGGAGTCAGGAGGGCCAGGAGGCACATCCAATGCAAGGGGGAGGGGCGGCAGGGAGCCAGCAACACACAGAAACCATCGATGACTCTTTTGACAATGGTAACCCCCCTCCCCGCCCCCAGGGCCATGCAGGGCAGTGTGGTGGCTATCGGGAAGGAGGGAGTTGTGGGATGCGTGCTCTGGCACAGGGAGCATCAGGAAGGAGGATGACGGCCTTGGCCTGTTACTGGCTCTGCCTTTCCAGGCTGTGGGACAAGAGTATTGAGTATTAGCCAAAGGGTCTCCAGAGAAACAGAACCAATAAAATAGCTATCTATAAAAATTTCTATCTATCATCTATCTATTTATCTATCATCTATCTATCTATCTATCATCTATCTATCTATCTATCTATCTATCTATCTATCTATCTATCTATCATCTATCCATCTTCTGTCATCTATCTCTCAATATATATGAGGAGATGTATTACAGGGATTGGATCAGTGGGATGTGGAGACCTGAGGCCCCAGGATCCCTGTCTGCAAGCTGGAGGCCCAGGAAAGCAGGTGATGTTAGTCAGTCCAAGTCCAAAGGCCCGAGAACCAGAGCTCCATTGTGTGAGCACAAGACAGGACGGATGTCCCAGCTCAAGAAGGGGGAGAGAATGCACCCTTCCTCCTCCTTTTTGTTCTATCCAGGCCCTCAGTGGGTTGGGTGAGGCCCAACCACCTTGGCGAGGGTGATCTTCTTTATTCTGTCTACCAATGTGAATGCTAATGTCTTCTGTAGACACCACACAGACATGCCCAGAAATAATGTTTTATCAGCTATCGGGGCGCACTTAGCTCTGTCAGACTGACACATAAAATTAATCACCACACGACCACCCCTTGTCAACTTGGTACCCATATGTATCTCCTTAAACCATACTCAATCTCCAAATAAAGACAATAAAAGATCATATATAATTTTGCCTAGCATGAAACAACCATCTGCATACAACTGAAGACGCATTAACCCTTTCCCCAGAAGAAGAGGTGAAGTCCTTGGGTAATGCTTACAACCTTCTCCTTGGTGTCCCATAGCTTAAAAACTATGATGCAAAATTAACAGTACTTAATATTGATAGCAAGTCAATACATTTTGTATTATATGATAAGGGAATAAAAAAGGAAAGAAAACAAAGACATTTGCTTAATATATGTGTACATATATACACACACACAAATGTATCCTTTACAAGATACGGAGAAAATACTCATGGGAATGACAGCCTTGTTACTGGTCACATGGTCATAAGTTGACATTCATAACTATCTTCTTCTACTCATTCTGCATTCCTTTGTCTTCAGCAAGCACCTCAGCTAGTCATGATTCTTTACCTGCTGGGGGGTCCTGAACCTTCATTCCTGGGGGGGCGTCTATAGGTCATTAGTGGTCCTGCCTGGATTGGGCTGTTCTGGTTTTCCACCGACCTTAATTCCAGGGCATAGGAATACCAAGACATGCCCTAAGGCATCTCCTGAGTCCAGACACACTTTTCCCCACCTCCACTGTGGAGGAGCATTCTGATCTCCCCTTGGTGGCTGGGATGAGTCGCCTAGCCAGCACAAGAACTCCCTTCCCTGCCTTTGATGCACAAGTATGAAGCTCTCAGAGTGGCTGGGCAGCCGTCTGAACTTGCACTCCAGTGGAATTGTGCTATCTCCTGGGAAGTACTCTTCCTTCTGGAACTAAGGCTGCTCGGCCAGTAGAAAATAAAGTCACAGGAATAGGAAGCAAAAATTTTGCTACTAGGTCACTAGGGGTAATAGTGGGTGGCACTTCTTCCATTTTCACCCCTTGATTCCTGGACCCATGAATCTTGACTATGGGAGAGACAGCATCACACGTTCAGCCTTCTGGAGAACCTCGCCCCAGCCCTGGAAGGCTGGCACTGTGATTGAGTCTTCACAAGGTCATGTCACCATTCTAGCAAAACAGCTGTTTTGGGATGGGTTGGGGGACATGGCAAGGCCAATGAATCCTACAAGTATGGACCACAGACACTCTTCTTTTGTTGGGAAGTGAGTTCCTAGATTGGAAACTGTACTGTGCAGAATGCCATGATGCTGGAAAGGCATTCTCTAAGTCTAGGAATGGTGGTTTTATCAGAAGCATTGTGCACAGGAAAAGCAAATCCATACCCAGAGTAACTGTCTACTCCAGGAAGGACAACATGCTGCCCCTTCCTTGATAAGTGGTCCAATGTAATCAACTGCCACTGGGTAGCTGCCTGATCACCCAAGGGATGGTGCCACATGGGTCCTTAGTGGTGGTCTCTACTGCTAGCTGATTGGGCATGCAGTGGTGGCTGTAGCCAGGTCAGCCTTGGTGAGCCGAAGTCCCTGTTGCTGAGCCCGTGCATAACCTCCTTCCCAGCCACCATGGCCACTTTGTTCATGAGCCCATCAGATGATGACAGGGTGGCTGGGGAAAGAGGCTGACTAGTATCCGCAGAAGAGTTCATCCCATCCACTTGATTATTAAAATCCTCTTCTCAGGTCACTCCTTTGTGGTCATTCACATGGGACCCAAATATCCTCACTTTGGAAGATAGAAGGCTATCCACAAATCTCTTCCCCAAATTTCTTTGTTACCAATTTTCTAATCATGTCCTAATCTAATCAAAGTCCTTGATGGTCCAGCCAAACCACTGGCCAGGGCCCTTTCATTGGATAATTGCATGTTAGACCATTTCTCCTTCTAAGCAAAGTGGACAACCAGGTGCACTGCCTCAACTTCTGCCCTCCGGGAGGATTTCCCATCACCACTGTCCTTCAGGGATGTCCCAGAGTGGGGCTGTTGTGCGGCAGCTGTCCACTCTGAGTGGTGTCTGTACATTGTGCAGAGTCACCTGTAAACCAGACTGAGTCTTCTCTTCTTCCATCAGCTAGTCACAGGACATTCCCCAAGAGGCCATAGGTGCAGTCTGGGAGAGAGAAGGTCATGTAGCGGGAGTGGGGGCCATGGGCATTTGGGCCTTTTGTTCACTTAAAGTACTCATGCCTTAAGGGCCTGCATGGGTCATGTACAATTGTGTCCGTGTGATGATAGAGTTCTGCTGTGCACAGCCAACAGTATGGCTTTATGAGTCAGATAACACCCAGCCATTGATGGGCAACTCAGGCCACAGGGTAACTTGGTGGCCCATGGTCAGTGCAGATTGTCTTGGGGAGAGCTTTATTTTAACATTATTGTGTTTTTTGGTTCATAAACATGGTATACCTTTCCACTTATTTAGGGCTAATTTCTCTCAGAAATGTTTTATAGTTTTAGGAATACAGGTCTCAAACAGATTTTGTTAAATTTGTCCCTAAGCTTTTCTAGTTGTTGTTGTCTTTTTATGCTATTGTAAATTATGTTTTAAAAATTATAGCTTTCAGTTGTTTGTTGCCAGACTCTAGAAATACAATTAATTTTTTGAGGGTGTATTGATCTTGTATTCTGTGACTATTAAATTCATATGTTAACTCTAGTAGCTTTCTAGTAGATTCCTTAAGATTTTTTTAGGTATGCAATCATACTGTCTGTACACTGAGACAATTTTACATTTTCTTTCCAATCTGTATGGCTTTTATGTTTAGGCTTATGGTAAGGCCTGGCCATAGGCGAGCACCTTGAGTGCCATGTTGGGTAGACACTGTGGGTCTCCTCTGTCTTGGATTAGCACAGCGATCCCATTCTTGCCTTGTTCCTTTGCTTAAGAAGAATGCATTTAACCTTTCACATTAAATTGACATTAGCTATAAAATTTTTCTGTGAATGTCCCTTATCAGGTTGAGGAAAATCCTATTATTTCTGATTTCTAAGAGTTTTGATTTACATATAGCAGTTAAATTTTGGCAAATGCTTTTTCTACATCTATTAAGAATCATATTTTTAAAATTATTTGTTTTAATTTATTTAAATTCAATTAATTAACATACAGTGTATTATTAGTTTCAGAGGTAGAGTTCAGTGATTCATCAGTCTTATATAACACCCAGTGCTCATTACATCACATGCCCTCCTTAATGCCCATCACCCAGTTACCCCATCCCCCCACCCCCGTCCCCTCCAGCAACCCTTAGTTTGTTTCCTATGCTTAAGAGCCTCTTATGGTTTGTCTCCCTCTCTGATTCCATCTTGTTTTATTTTTCCCTCCCTTCCTCTATGCTCCTCTGTTTTGTTTTCTTAAATTACACATATGAATGAAGTCATATAATTGTCTTTAGCTGATTCACTTGTTTCACTTAGCATAATACCTTCTAGTTCCATCCACGTCGTTGCAAATGGCAAAATTTCATTTTTTGATGGCTGAGTAATATTCCATTGTATATATACCACATTTTCTTTACGCATTCATCTGTCGATGGACATCTGGGCCCTTTCCATAGTTTGGCTATTGTGAACATTGCTGCTATAAACACTGGGGTGCAGGTGCCCCTTGGGGTCACTCCATTTTTTAAAAAGATTTTATTTATTTATTTGCCAGAGAGAGAGAATGGAAGTGAGGGAGCACAAGCAGGGGAAGCGGCAGGCAGAGGGAGAAGCAGGCTTCCTGCTGAGCAAGGAACCCAATGTGGGACTTGATCCCAGGACCCTGGGATCATTATCTGAGCCAAAGGCAGATACTTAACCAACTGAGCCACTCAGGCATCCCTGGATCACTCCATTTGTATCTTTGGGGTAAATACCTAGTAGGGGAATTGCTGAGTCGTAGGGTAGCTCTATTTTCAACTTTTTGAGGAAACTTCTTACTGTTTTCCAGAGTGGCTGCACCAGCTTGCCTTCCCACCAACAGTGTAGGAGGGTTCCCCCTTTTCCGCATCTTTACCAACATCTGTTGTTTCCTGACTTGTTCATTTTAGCCATTCTGACAGGTGTGAGGTGGTATCTCATTGTGGTTTTGATTTATATTTCCCTGATACTGAGTGATGTTGATCATTTTTTCATGTGTCTGTTGGCCATTTGGATGTCTTCTTTGGAGAAATGTCTGTTCATGTCTTCTGCCCATTTCTTGATTGGATTATTTGTTCTTTGGGTGTTGAGTTTGGTAAGTTCTTTATAGATTTTGGATACTAGCCCTTTATCTGATAAGACATTTGCAAATATCTTCTCCCATTTTATCGGTTAAGACAATCACATTTTTAAAAAAAATTATTCTATTAATATGATGACTTGCATTGTTTGATTTATGGATGTTAAATGAATCTAACATTTTGGGATATATCCTATTTGATCATTTGCATTTGAAAAAATGTTGTTGGATTTGATTTTGTTAAGGATGTTTTTATCTATGCTCATGAGGGATAGTGGCCGGTAGGTCTCCATCTGTTGTGGAGGCAAGGGTAACACTAGCATCAAAACATGAGTTGGTAATGTTTACCTTTTCTATTTTCTGAATGTCTGTGAAGATTGGTATTACTGCTTCCTTAAATGTGTGGCAGAATTCACCAGAGCAGCCATCTGGGCCTAGAGTTTCCATTTTGGAAGGTTCTAGATAATGATTTTAATTAATCTATAGACACATTCTGATTTTCTACTTTTTCCCCTTGATTTACTTTGGCAATTTGTGTCTTTCAATGAGTTTTTCCATTTCTTCTAAGTTGTCAGTTTGGGGGAGATAAAGGTCTTTATAATGGTCCCTGTCCTTTTAATGTCTGTAGGATCTCTAGTTTTGGACTCCTGTTTTACTCCTGATGTTGATAATTTGAGGTTTTTCTTCTTTAACATAATCAGTTTATCTGGATGTTTATGAATTTTATTGATATTTTCAGTAAGCCAGCTTTGGTTTCATTGATTTTTTATTTCATTGATATCTACTCTTCTCTTTTTAATTTTCTTCTTTCTACTTACTTTTTAATTTTTCTAGCTTCTGAATGTAAGAACCTACATCTTTTATTTTAGGTCTGTTTTCTTTTCTTTTTTTTATTTAAGATTTTATTATTTATTTGAAAGAGAGAGAGAGAACACAAGTGTGCGGGTAGGGACAGAGGGAGAAGCAGACTCCCCGCTGAGCAGGGAGCCCCACATGGGGCTAGATTCCAGGACCCTGGGATCATGACCTGAGCCGAAGGCAACGCTTAACCGACTGAGCTACACAGGCGCCCCTGTTTTCTTTTCTAATATAAGCACATTATGTGTACAGCTCCTTCTACACACTGCTTTAGCTACACCACCTGATATACTGGGTTTTCATTTTCATTCAGTAAAAAATATTTTCTGAATTCCTTTTGATCTCTTCTTTGACTAAAGTATTATGTATAAGAATTTTGTTTAGGGCGCCTGGGTGGCTCAGTTGGTTAAGCAGCTGCCTTCAGCTCAAGTCATGATCCTGGAGTCCCTGGATCGAGTCCCGCATCGGGCTCCCTGCTCAGCAGGGAGCCTGCTTCTCCCTCTGACCCTTCCCCCTCTCATGTGCTCTCTCTCATTCTCTCTGTCTCAAATAAATAAATGAAATCTTTAAAAAAAAAAAAGAATTTTGTTTAATTTCAAAATATTTGGGGATTGTCCAGATACCTTTTGTTATTGACTTCTAGATTCATTCCACTGTGGTCATAGAACATGTTCTGCATGATTTTGTCCCTTTTAAATTTATTGAGACTAATTTTATGGCCCAGTATATGGTCTGTTTTACAGAATATTTCATATGCACTTGAAAAGTATTTTCACTCTACCATTTTAAATGCAGATTTCTATAAATGTCAATTAGGTAAATTGGTTAATGGAGTTTTTTACATCTTTACTGATTTTTTTTTTTGCTTATATTCTATTGGTTACTGAGAATAGTGTTGAAGTCCCCACTGTAATTGTGTATTTGTATTTCTTCAGTTCTGTCAGTTTTTAATTCATGTATTTTGAAGATTCTTTTGTTAGATGAATACCCATTTAGATTGTCTTTCTGATGAATTGACAATCTTATTATTAGGTAATACTCCTCTTTATTTTTCATAATATTGCTTGTCCTGAGTCTACTTTGTCTGATTTAATATAGCCACTCCAGCTTTCTTATGATTAGCATTTAAATGGCTTATCTTTTTTATCCTTCTATTTTTACCTGTGTGTTTTGTATTTAAAGTATGTTTATTTTTTTAAAGTTTATTTATTTTTAAGTAATCTCTATACTCAAAGTGGGACTTGAACTCAAGACCCTGAGATCAAGAGTCACGTGCTCTACAGGCTGAACCAGCCAGGTGGCCCTAAAGTATGTTTCTTTAAATATTGTTGGATCTTGCATTTTTATGTATTCTGACACCTCTGCTTTTTATTAAGGGTGTTTTGACCATTTCTATTTCATGTAATTAGTTAGTAATTGATATATTTGGGATTAAATATACCAATTTGCTAATTGTTTTTATTTGCCCCATCTATTTTTTGCTCCTTCCCCCCTCTTTTTTTTGCCATAGTTTGGATCGAGTATTTTTTAGTATTCTATTTTACCTCCTCTATTTGTTTATTAGCTCTACTTCTTTGTTTTATTTTTCCAATGGTTGCTCTAGGGTTTACAAGATACATCTTTTACTTTCTTCTAATATTCTACTTCTCATGTATTTTAATAAACTTATGACAGTGAACTTCCATGTCTCTCTCCCATCCTTTGTGCTATTGCTGTTATACATTTTATTTATACATATAAGTTCCAAAGTACATTGGCATTATTTTCATTTTAAACAATTATCTTATAAAGTAATTTTATTTTTTTTTAAAGATTTTATTTATTTATTTGAGAGAGAGAGAGAGTGAGAAACAGCATGAGAGGGGAGAGGGTCAGAGGGAAAAGCAGGCTCCCTGCTGAGCCGGGAGCCCAACGTGGGGCTTGATCCCAGGACTCTAGGATCATGACCTGAGCTGAAGGCAGTCGCTTAACTAACTGAGCCACCCAGGCGCCATTATAAAGTAATTTTAAAATGAGACAAATTCTTACATACCTGTCTGGAATACTCCTTATTATTTTATGTAACTTTGAGTTTCCATCTGGTATAATTTCCCTTCTTTCTGAAGAACTTCCTTTATCATTTCTTGTAGGTGCAATTCTCTTAGCTTTTGATTGTTTGAAGATGTCTTTATTCTGCTTTCATTTTTAAAGGTATTTTGCTAATTACAGACTTCTAGGTTAATGTTTTTCCCTTCAGTACTGCCAGTATGTTGTCCATCATCAGTGGCTTGCATGGCTGATGTCAAGAAGTCTGCTTCTCGAGATGTAAGATGTCTCCCCCAGCCCTTAATGATACTGTCTTTTTCTCTATGACTGCTTTAAAGAATTTCTTTTTACCACGGTTTTTAAGAAATTTTATTATGATGTTCCCTAGCATTTATTTCCTTTGTTTATAATGTTTGGTGCTTGTTGATTTTCTTGTATTTGTAACTTCAAAGTTTTTATCAAATTAAAAAAATCATTTGTTTCGTCAAATATTTTTCTGACTCCCTTCGTCCCAGAATTCTAGTTACAACTATGCCTGATCAGTTGACAGCGTCCCTTAGGTCTCTGACACTCTGCTCTTTGTTTTATGCATTTTCCTCTGTGTATTTCAGCTTGTGGTTTCCATTGCTGTTTCTTCTGTTTCACTGATCTTTTCATCTCTAGTGCCCAATCTATTTAAAAACCAACCAATGATCTTTTAAGTCAGGTATTTTATTTTGGCTCTAGAAATTCCCTTTGTTTCTTTTTAAATGTAACTTCCATTCCTCTCCATTCCTTCCATATATGGCGGACCTGTGGCCAAAGCCCAGTACATCTCACTCTGATTTCAGGACTCTCTTAACTTCGTTTGCATTCCTTTGAGTAGCTGGAGCAGCTATGGTACCAGAAGCTCAGGATTTCAAGGCCTCATGCAGAGCCCCACAACTTGGCTCTTACTCCACTGCACTCACCACTGTCTTTCACGGGTCCATCTCCAAGCACTTGACTTCCTGCTTTCTGGACTCCCTGGGCCTTTATTACCACACTCAGCTTGGGCTCCACCCCCTGCAACCCTAGGCTGGCTATCCTAGGTATTAGGCCCTCAGGGTCCCTTGTTAATGTGAGACAATGGAAAAGTGTGTCACCCCACCCAGAAAACAGATACACATGTTATCAGTGCCTTAGTCGGCAAGCCCTCTTGCGCATTCCCAGTGAGGATGTTGGGTCTCAGGCATGTGTCAGGTAGGGCAGTTGACCTTTGGTTGGGTGACAGAGCATATTCTGAGGCCTGGTCAGCCTGTATAGCCCTGGCACCTTCTTATACCCAAACCTACAGCTTTAATTAAATGCAAACTCATCTAGTCCTCAAAATGTTAACTTCCCACCAACAGCTGTATCTTAAAGAGGAGGGACAAAGCCAACCTAAGGAGACATGACCACAGATGACCCCTTTGAAAGATGATTGGAGACTCTGTTTTCAAAGAGTTCAGCAATTAGCAAGCAAGCCTTCTGTTGCAGATGCAAAAATGTCAGGGACTTCTGGATGTACTGAGAGCTCATGTGAGTGGCAAAGAGAAAGAGCTTTGAAAGAATCCTTACTAACACTTTTGGGCATTATCCAGTAAAGTCATTGGATCAATCTCTGGCACATTAATTTGATTAATCAGTATTTTTGATGCTTGAAACTATATCCCAAACCATCACCCATCACCCTACATGCAGACAGCCAACAAGCCCTATGAATTTTCCAGTCATTCGTTTTTAATTTATGGATAAATATTTATTGATCTATGTGTTACATTTATTGATTACACATTCAAAAGACAATTATTGAGCACCTGCTCAATTAGGATTGAACAAATAAGTAAATGATGATGGGTGGTGGGAGCTGTTTCTCACTTTTGGGATGGAAGTTACAGATACGTCAGAAAAGGAAACTAGAATGAACCCTGGAGTACTGGGTTGGAGTTGGAGACATTGGTCTGAAGTCATGTTTAGCTACACACACACACACACACACAGATAGATGGGTGGGAATAAAGCCATCCACAGCCATTTCCTTGGGTGACTGGGGAAAAGAAAAGGCTCAGATATTTTGAGAACAATTGGGCACAGACTCTGAGCTCACACTATTACTCGAAGACCTAAAATGTGACGGTGACCCTTATTAGACGAGGGTTTGCAGATAATAGAGTTGTGGCTAATCTCCAGCTCACCATGGGTTCACTGGGGCTACCAATCCACCTAGTGGTCATGTCCTTCCTCCTGGAGTGGAGAATTGCAATCAATATACTTGGCAATGGGGTGAACTCCACACTGGGTTCTTGAGCTGTGGGTTATAAGCTATAATAATGGAAACCTCTGAAATTGCTCCCCACCTCCAGGCGAGACAGTAAGACAGAAACCATATCATATTCTAGAGGGGATGACAGAGAATAGTGCCATTAAAGACCTAAAATATTTAGACTCCTAACATAGCTGTGTTAAACTCACCCAGTCAGCACTTGGATGTGTCCTGGGGAGTGACTATAATCTACTACAGGAGTAACCAAGTAGTAACTCAAATGCAGCTGCTGTTCTAGATATGGTATTGTTGATAAAGTAGATTAGTAAGAACTCAGGTACGTGGTATGTGGCCATTGATTTGGTGAATGTGTTCTCTTCTATTCCGATTAGAAAGACTATGAGAATCAGTCTGTAATCATGTGGGATGGACTAAAATATATATTTGCAGTTTAAC
Source organism: Mirounga leonina (assembly GCF_011800145.1). NCBI lineage: Eukaryota > Metazoa > Chordata > Mammalia > Carnivora > Phocidae > Mirounga > Mirounga leonina. The sequence continues at coordinate 664,753 of NW_023270699.1, forward strand.
CTCAGGTTCTGTTAATTTTTCTATCCTCTGTCATAATATAGTCCAAGGAAATCTGGGCTGCCTGGAAATCCCACAGAACATGACACTGATCAGTTACATTGATGGCCTCCTGTTGATCAGGTAGGAGGAGAAAGAGGGTCTCTGGATCAAGCCCGTGCTGTCCATAGCAGTGAATCACATGCTCTCGGAGAAACCTCTCTTGGAATGTTACAGGGCCTTGATGGGCAGAGCACTTGACCAGGGACAGCAAGTGACTATGTTTGTGTTTGAAACTCCCCATTTTGAGGTAGAGTCTGCTGGATTCACCATGTCATGAAGCCACATAGGTCCAGTCTTTCAAAAGTTGGAAAAGAATGTGTGAGGAAGCTACAAGCTGGTAGCCCTGACCCCCATGTCACCATAAGGGTGACGCTAGTGGCCTGTCCCCCAGATCATAATTATGGCCGTGTGGACAGCTCTGTATGACCAGATAAATGAGGAAAAGGCCTGAGCTTGGTTTGTAGATGGGGTCAACCTGTTACGAGAACAAACTAAAAATAGATGGCTGTTGCACTCCACCCATAGTCAAGGGTATCTTGGAAGACACTGAAGGAGGAAAGCTGCCCACCAGGCAGTGCTTCGAGTGCCTGGTCGTCCACTCTGTGTGGAAGGAGAGGCAGGCAATATGCAATGGCCCGCTGTCTGGTCAGGGAGCTGGAAGGAAAAGACTGCAAGAGGAGAGGAATTCTGGGGTAGAGGCATGTGAATGTACATTTGGAGTGGACACAAAGTGTGAAGATGTTTTTTACCACTTATTAACACCCACCAGAAAACATTCACCACAGAAGAGGCCCTAAACTACCAAGCCGATAAAATGTCTTGGCCAGTGACATTAGCCAGTCTTCATGACTAGTTACCCAGAACCAGCAGCATGATGGACATCTAAATGGAGGGGCCATGCTGGTAGAGATGGGTTCAAGAATATGGACTTCGACTTCCAAGGCAGATCCAGCTCTGAATGTCCAAACTCTTAGCAACAGAAACTGGCACTGAGCCCCCGTTATTCCTCAAGGAGACCAACTGGATACTTGGTGGTAAGTCAACTACACTGGACTCCGTCTATCCTGGAAGAACTTGGTAAATAGATATTCCAGAAGAGATTTACCCTGCTCACAGAGCCTCAGCCTGTAGGGCCGCAGAATGCCTGACCCACAGGCATGCAGGCATGGAATCTCACAAACATGGCAGCCAATCAGGGGCCCACGTCACAGTGAAGGAGCATGGGAGTGGGCTCATGACCATGGAGCCTGCTAGTCATACCATGTACTCTACCTCCCAGAGGTGGCCGCCCTCACAGAAAGCTGGAACCTTTTCTAAATGCAGAGCTGGAGCACTGGTGAGGAGGCAAATCCTCAGAGGCAGGGTACCCCCCCCCCTCAGGATGCAGTGCTGCATTAAATTGGAGACATTAATATGGTGGTGTGACCCCAGCAGAAAAGATATATGGATCCAGGAACAGAAGGGTCCCACCTACCATCACTCCCACTGGCCCACGGGAAGTTTTGGGCTTCCTGTTCCTGCAACTCTGGGCTCTATGGGGTTGAAGGTCTGGTCCCCAAAGAGTCCTATTGGACCAAAAGTCACAGCTGCCAACATGGGACTGTAGACTCCTATGTCCAGGGACCAACAGATGAGATGGGGAGTTGCCAGTTTAGTGGGGTAACTGCTCTGATCATCAGGAGGTAGGACAGACTTCAAGGTTTTGGGGGCTGGGAAGGACACCTGTGAAGCCCAGGTGATTCACACGGGTCCCTCCAGGCACTCCCTTTCCCCACCACAACTGTGGATAGACACCTGCAGCCATGTGGTCTCAGGTTTATGCCAGCCCACCTCTCCAGGATGAAGGTTTGAGTCACGCTCCGGGAAGCCATGGAGACCTGCTTAGGTGGTCTCCCCGCTGACCCTGGAAGCATGGGAGTCACAGAGGAGAGGACACACGCAGTGCCTGGGGGGTACTGCCTGGGAAGCAGAAGTGACGAAAGGTCCGTCTCCCTCCCCGGCCCCCGCCGAGTGCTGGGGTGCTCCCATCCAGTGACTTAGCTGGGGGTGCGAATGCCTGGGGGTGCATGAGGGGCATGCGGCCTGTCTGAGTGTGTCCCGTGTCCTGCCCGGTCGGCCCCTCTGCCCTGCACCCTTCCTGGCTGCCCCCATTCTCCACAGATGTTTCCCCAGGACATCTCTTGCACCTTCAGGGCATCTGCCTCTTGAAGGACATGAACTCTTGTCTATTTTCTTCTAATGGTAACATTTTTTATTAAGCCCATGATTTTCTTTATTCAGTGTTTTTGAAGGAAGTCTTTAGGGGGTTCATTGCTTAGGGTCACACGGGATCTGGGATGAACCCTGTGGGGACTGAAGTATGCTCCTGTCAGAATTTCTTCACAGCCAGATGAAAGGAGGAGGATTTACTTCGAGTTTACATGGGTAGCTTAAGATCCAGACCCAGTGAGGAGGGCCACCATAAGAGGAGCTGCAGATGGTTCTGGAAGGAAGCAGAAACTATGTGCCAGCCGGGCAGCTAGTCCAGTAACAGTCCTGGGATCACTCTAAGTGCTGATGTGACCCACATGCATAGGAAATAGGAGAGCCTGGGTGGCATCTCTGTCCCCTAGCTGTTCCAGGCCTGCCCTCCCTTGGCCCTGAGTCCTGGGCCTGGGTCCCTCATAGGGGGAGAGCCTCAGCGGGTCCTGACAGGCTTATCATTTATACAACAGGTCCAGGCTGCAAGACTCCCGGGCAGCCGCCCAGCCTCTCCCTTCCCTTCCAACCTGAACACATTTTTGAGGGGGGTGGGGAATTTCTAGCCCAGATATTTTATTTATTTTTATTTTATTTTATTTTAAAAAAGATTTTATTTATTTATTTGTCAGAGAGAGAGAGATAGCGAGAGCAGCAACACAAGCAGGGGGAGTGGGAGAGGGAGAAGCAGGCTTCCTGCTGAGCAGAGAGCCCAATGTGGGGCTCGGTCCCAGGACCCTGGGATCATGACCTGAGCTGAAGGCAGAAGCTTAACCAACTGAGCCACCCAGGCGTCCCGTTGCTATTGTTTTTTCTTAAAGATTATTTATTTGAGAGAGAAAGAGAGAGGGAGAGAGTGGCATAAGGAGTGGGAGAGGGAGAAGCAGACTCCCTGCTGAGCAAGGAGCCCGACACGGGGCTCGATCCCAGGACCCTGGGATCATGACCTGAGCCGAAGGCAGACGCTTAATGACTGAGCCACCCAGGCGACCCTAGCCCAGATATTTTATAGGGATCCTGATTGGGAGAGTTAGATGTTGCTTTTCAAATTACTATTTTGCTTGAAATTCTTTCCCCAAACTTTACTGTCAGCTGTAAAGTACTGTAAAGTTACATGGTGCTCATCTTTGTATATTCTCTCATTGGATGTATGGTAGGTGCTCAGTAGGATCACCTTTAGCAAAGAGTAATAAGATACTTCGAGAGTCTTTTGCTATTGTCCAATCAGACAGGCCTAGAGAGGTGCATGGGTGCATAGGAACAAGGATTATACCAAGGATTTTATTTTATTTTATTATTTTTTTTAAGATTTTATTTATTTATTCTTCAGAGACAGAGAGAGAGAGAGAAAGAGAAGCAGAGGGAGCAGCAGGCTCCCAAGGAGCAGGGAGCCCGATGCGGGACTCGATCCCAGGACCCTGGGGTCATGACCTGAGCAGAAGGGGCAGATGCCCAACCGACTGAGCCACCCAGGCGCCCCAAGATAATGTGAGTACTAAATTGTTTTGCCAAGAAGCCAAAGCAACAGATATTCTTGCCCTGTGAAATATTGGAGAAGGGGTGCAAATTTCCATGCCAACCTCTGTTAGCACTCGTGGTTCACACGGCAAACGCCACCTGTCCACGGCTGTGTCTGCAGCGCCTCAGGAGACCAGGAGCTGCTCCAGCTCTTGAGGGTGGAGACCTGGTCTTTTCCACCCTCCATTCCCACCACATGGTGCTCTGCTCATAGTAAGTGTTGAATAAACACTTGGTGAATTGATGAGTAAAAGGGGGAATTTGACTAAGATGCTCATATGTGTTAGCAAAGTTTCTGTGTTGTCAAGACTACATATTTGAGTCTCAAAACTGGGCAGAGGTTTGGAATTCCTTATTTTGAACAAAAATAGAACAAGTCAGCAAAAAACAGCCTTAGTGAGGCAGCTAGTTCTTGGAACCTGGGGAGGGGGGGCTTCCACACTGTACATGCAGCAGCTTGCTGTCAGTGGGGACCAGCCAAGTAGTGTGAAGGGTGGACTGGAGCATAGGAGTGAAGGTTCCTCCTTCTGACTTTGCCACTAATTTGCTGTGCAGCTTTCTGTTTGCTCCTTGGCTGCTTCATTTTACAATGAAACATCTGGAATAAAGGAACAATATTTTTCTAGCAACCAAATCCGTGATATTTAGAGACAAGGCATAGATAGCCTATTCCACCATCAAAAGCTCTGGTGGTTTGAAGAGGAGAAGGCAAATGCTGTGAATTTGTTGTTGTTATTGTTGTTTTTATATTTAAATCATGAACAGGGTTTGGAGACGCAGGAGCAGAGCTGTTCCCCACGACACAGGTCTGGGAAGAAGCCTGTTCTACGCGGAAAAGGTAGCCATGGCCCTTTCTCCTTGGTGCCCTGGAAACAGGCATTTGCAGCTAGCTCTGTGGCGGGGGTGAGCACAGAGTGAGATGGGGGAGCAGGGGTTAAGTGAGAGTTAGTTTGAAGTTCTGGAGTCCAAGTCTTGCTGACTTTCCAGCCATAGGTGTCTGCTGGAAAAATGTAGCTGGGAGCCAGGTGACGCAGCTGTGTGTGTTTGTTTTTGATGTTACCAGAGAAACAAGAGGGAAAAATTAAAAAATGAAGTTTCCACAAAAATCCAAACTGACTTCAGAAACGTCTGTGTGTGTGGAGCAAGGAGAAACAGTCCAATAATGGTGTGCTCTGTCCTGCCTCGGCAGCCCACACCCCACCCACACCCGGGCGCGCACACTCACACACGGGAAGTGGAAGAGAAAATTGGTTTTTCCATGCGGGGACCGGCTGCCCGCTTGTCTCTGTGCCAGCCACATGAAGTCAGTCTCAGCCAGGGCAGGAGAAACACTGCACTGACTGTTAGCATTAGGTTAGTGGGTGGATTAAATAAAACCACCCGGCCACAGAGAGACCCTAGTCTGCATTATTAAGTGGTTATAAATAGGAAGGGAGGGATTGCTATTAGCAATTGAACACTGAGAATCTGGGAGTCCGGAAAGGAGGGAGTCCGGAAAGGAGGCGGCTGTGAACTTAAAGAAAAGGCAGAGAGCCAAACACCACAGGCCAGGGGGCCTCACTCCCTTCCACAGGCCCTGATGTGCCCTGCTGCAACTTTGGGTTGCAGGCTCTGCCAACGCCATCTCCAAGGCACAGAATGGGCTGGGACCCGTGTCCTAACCAGGACCCAGAGTAAAGGGCATGGCACAAGCAGAGTGCCAGGCAAGTGGGCCTGTGGGTAGCTCTTGGCCCTGCGGCCAGCTGGTCACCCTGGGCAGCCCCTGGGCTCTCGTCTAGCTGTCAGGCAGCTCGTGGCTCCCTCTGGGCCTCAGCGTGTGCATTTCCGGCACTTCCGCACAACCACCAGCACGGTCACTGATGCCCTCCGAGGGAGTGCTCCTCAAAAAGACCCAGACACAGGGCCTGGCTTCAGGCACTTACTGTGGAGACAGTCTGCTTAGGCCCCGCCTCCCTCCCTCCCTCCCTTCCCCTGTTTCCTTTCCTCCTTCCACCCTTGCAGAGAAAATTCATAATTTTAACGATTTGAAGGTGCATAGTTCATTGCATCTTGTGCTTACACACAAGGTGTGTGTAGCCATCCTGTATCTGGTTCTGGAGCACTTTCATCATCCCAAAAAGAAACCCTGTACCCATTAGGCAGTAGCTCCCTCCCCCGCTCCCTCTCCCAGCACCCCTCCACCCCCACCCCGCACAATCAGCAGTCTGCTCTCCGCTGCTATGGATTCACTTATTCTCGACAACCCATATAAATGGGATCATACAACAAGTGCCTTTTTCTATCTGGATTCTCTTAGTGTGGCACTTCGAGGTTTACTCATGTTGCAGCATGTATCGGTATGTATCAGTATGTCATTCCTTTAACGACTGGTAAGATTCCGCTGCGTGGATAGACCACATTTCCTTTACCCACTTGACCTCCGATGGGCACTTGGGTTGTTCCCACTTTCTGGCTATTAAAAAGAACCCTGTGAAATGAGCGTCTCTACCCCATTCTCTGTGAGAGTGGGTCTATTTCTCCTAGTACTAATCCTGGACAAGTTCCCCGGCAGGACCCTCGGCACCCACGGCAGGGGCCAAGACCAGCAATAAGGAAACCCAGGTCCCACACTCGCAAAACTTGGGGGCAAATGCCCGGCTCAGGCCCACGTGACTTCCGGGGCAGGGCTTCCTCCTCCAACTCCGCAGGCACTGGCGGGGCGAACCTGGCCTGCCCAGCACCTATGTGACTCCTGGCGAGGGCTGGGACTTCCGCCGCTGGGCACTGGGGACCAGGATAAGCACTGGGCTTCCACGTGCTTGCTGTCGGGATCAAGCTCCGCCCCAGGTGGAGGCCTTGTTTGCCTGGCTTGTATTGAGCGTATTTGGGATCGGAGGCCCTGGGGCAATGTGGGGACACGCAGTTCTTAAGCTGGGTCATGGGCAAGGAGCCTCTGCCCTGGAGTCTCAGGCCGGACCCCAGCCCACTTCTTGGTCCCTGGGCCCGTGGTGGAAGCGGGTTGCCTGTGTGGGCCTTATTAGGGCTCATAATTGAAAAAAAGAAAAAAAAGAAAAAAGAAAGGGCATGAAAGCTACAGCAAACGAGGAAAGGAAAAGGCAGGGTCTACTGGGGCCAGGCGGAGGGCCATCTGTCCATCCGGGGGTGTGCAGAATCAGCTGGAAAACGGGACCGTGTGTGTCACTGGTGACCTCTAAGGGGTCGAGGGTTTAGCCTTGAAGAGTTAGACTCTCTTATCCAGGGATTTAGAATGATTCTGAGTGCTTGGTTGTTCCTCTATGCTGTTCTCACAGCTTAATGAATGATAAATTTCATAAACCAATGAGTGGTTCCTATTCTTAAAGTGTTGGTTCCACTTGGTTTTCTTTTATCCAAATTTTCATTTTCCTTTTTTGCAGACACTCCTTGAAGGTGGTGGGAAACAAGGGGATGGAGGGAAGGCACAAGAGGGAATGCCACTTTAGCTTTCTTCATTAGAACTTGCCACACTTTGACTACATAAAAGAGGGGGGGCATCCTGTCTAGAGGACCATGCCTGTTGACCAAACAGTGTACACCTGTATTTCCCAGTTGCCCAGGAGCTGAGTTGTCACATTTCACCCCCACTGCCCCAAACTTCAAACCCAGTTCTCAGACAGTGTTCCTTTCTGGAAAGCCAGAACCAGAGTCCACGCTTTATTTAAGGAGGTGATCACTACAGCTGGGAGTTAGAGACTTCCTGCCTGGTTTGGGAAAAAATGTGAGAATGTCTTGCAACAGCCAAAATAAGGGTCATGCAGAGGGCCTAAAGTGGTATGGGAAGGGAAAAGGGGTGGGGATGAGAGGCCCCATGGAGGCAAGGTGTGTGTTGACAGCTAGTTGATGGTTTAAGGAAGAGGGAGAGTAGAGCATGGCTCTGAGGCTGAGACTGGGATTATGGTGGAATTGGGACAGAACTAGGAAGGCCAGGAAGGAGGGAAAGCATGGACACATAGGGTGGACTATGGAGCAATGCCCCCCTCCCAACAGCAACCCAAATCTGAGAGTTGGTGACAACCAGCACTGGAATTTTCCCATGAAAGTAGATGCTCTCCATTCCCCGGGGATGGTCCGTGAGGTTCCACCTCATGGGTTCCCTTATGTTCTTCCTAATGTCTGAAATGCCTTTCTTACAATCTCCATCTATCCAAATTCAACCAACTTCCAAGACCTAAAATGATTTCTGAAACTTTACCTGATACCATCCAAATTTATGCAGCTCCCTTTGAGATAATGCACAGGGTTTGGCAAAGGCAGATTCATAAAAGCTCAATAAACATTTATTTTAAATTGAATTAAGTTACATTGATTTCCTTAAGTGTTCCCACTGGGACAGGCTATCCCATCCATCTTGGTCAGAAGCAGAGACTTTCCACTGGAAATTCCCAAGGACCCGGCAGCCTGGGGTGTGTGTGTGTGCTGTACCCCATCCAGAATGACTCACTGTGGTCACTCGGTGACCCATTTTCCTCTGTGAGCTTTGGCTGAGTGGATTCTCATGATGCTTCTTTTTTACCACGGTCACCTCCTCACTGAAAAAGCAAGGCTAAATGAAGGATGAATTGGAAACAGTGAACTTTGCCATGACACTCCTGAGGGTGGAAAAAAGGAATTGGAAGGGAAAAGGCACGTCCCTTAATACTGTGGCATTACCTGGATTGCTCTTCTCCAAAATAAAATAGCTTCCTCTAGCTCCTCTCGTAGAACTGCAAGTCCTGTGACAAATGGAAAAAGGAGGTTGGGTGGGTGGGGGCAACTTGCCCAAGCCTCCGAGACAGCGAGCAGGGAGTCCGGGATTACAACCAGAGTTCTCTGCCTCCTCAGCCGCGCGCTGTCGTGTCAGGGACAGGCAGGTGCTCCCTCTCCCACAGCATCATGTAAGAATGAATTCTTAAGTGTGACTAAGTTTTTGACAAATGCTTTTAGCCCTGTGACCCCTTTACCTTCAGAGAGTTCCGGGACGAAGCGTTCTGCTCTCTCTGTGCCCGTTTGTGCCCCAGTGTGTCATTTCAGTGTCCTTGATGGGCTTAGGGAGGTTGGGGAAACATGATTTTCAACTGAGCATCATCAAACACTCCCTTTAATTAGAAACATAAAATATTCTGTTAGTTTTTCAAAATTTAGAGTATGGGACATACAACTCCGCCAAGCAAATACTGTGAATAACAACAACATTGGCTATTTTCGAGGTGGCCTCATGTAAGAAAAAGACAAAAGCGAGAGATGACACAACCTATCTGCAGACACACTAGAGGATGGGGGAGCTCAGGCAGCCGTGGGTGTTCTAGCATCCTCACCTGTAGCCTTTGGTTATTTAAAACTTGGCAATAAGACAAAAGGCTAGTGATGTGCTGTTTCAATGTCATCCTGGGGCAGTGTTGAACCAGCTCACCCAGGGATTATTTGAGACTGTGCTTGACATCACCATACCCTAAGGGCTCAGGTTCTGTGAAGTTTCATGTTGGCTGGAGGGCTGTTTCTGGGAGAAATGTGAGTAATCTGCCTGGTAGAAAGGATAACTGTAGAGGTTATGATCTGACTGCTCTGTAGGACATAACACTGTCTTTAACTCAGCACACTCACCTCAGAAAGTCCTTCCTGATGGATGGACTGTCCCCACTCCTCTGAGGCCTGTTGGAACTGGTCCTACCATCTCCCTGGCTGCTCATGAATGGGCTGGAGAGAATCTTTGCTATGTCTTCATCCCATACTTGTGTGAGAAACATGTTTTTAACTTTCTGAAAACCATACTTTGACAGTGAAAATGTGCAAATCTGTGTGGGGTCTTTGCAGCTATAAATGAAAGTGGCCAGGCCACCTCACTTGCCTCATGAGCCACAGGAGCTCCTGAACCAGCCTGGAGTAGAGATGAGCCCTACATGCTGTCATCTGGATGTCTCCTAGGTACATAGATATTTATCTAGGTCGTGATGACAGGTCAGACTTCTCTCTCTGGGGGAATGAGGAAAGCCCAGCTCCAAAGGGAAAAGCTTTGCTCTTTCTAGGAAAGAATGTTGGTTCTAGGCACAAAATCTCTTAAGGGGATTAAAGCTCAAAAAACACACAATGTAATGCTGTCCTCCTCCTTCCCTCCCTGCTACTGAGCATCTACCATGGGGAAGAAGACTTGTGGTCCCAGCTCTCATGGGGCTTGCCGTCTAGGTGATAGAACAAGAGACAAAGAATGAGTACCTTTCTTTAACATAAAGGGAGAAAATGTTATTTTGAAAATCGGCTGCACTTCAGCTGATAGCTTGAAGGACAGAAGATTTCCTTGGGTTGGGGTCCCCTTCCTGGATGTTTAGGCTGTGGAGGACAGTTCCTGCCCCATCTGTGCCTTCTGCTGCTCTGGATGGAAAAGCACTGTGACAGGGAGGAGTGGGTTGCATGGAGGGTCAAACCACAGGAGTGCTGAGCAGTACCTGAGGGGCTGGGGTCCTTGGGGGGAGGAGACAGGAGCAAGGTTTCAGGGCATAAAGAAGGTGCAGGGGCTTGGGGGCTGGTTTCCGGGGTGTGCTATACTTCCCCTGGGCCCTCCAGATGTCCAGGACCATCGTGGTCACCCCAGCCCCCTGTCTAGGGTGTGCTCCTGGCTGGGTTCACACTCAGGCTGAGGCAGTGACCAGCCTGGGGGGCTCCCCACCCTTCACTGTTTGTCCCTCCCCAAACTGGACAGATTTATGGTCTCCTGGGGGGCATGAGACATTAAAGAAACAGAGCCAGGCAACAAGACTAACTGTACCAAGTGAGCCCTGTGGGGGCACTGATTCCCTGCCAGGCGTGTGCTCCGTGGGTGATGGGCGTCTGTGATGCGTGGCGAGCGTGGCCGCCCAGTCGCAGCTGCGGTGGAGCCCCTGCCCGCACCGGCCCCCCTGCTGACTTGGGCTGCTCTCGAGAGTAGCTCTGTGGTGCCCTCTGTTCCCTTAAGCCTTCCCATCTGTGACCAAACTGAGAAGACCGAATTCTAGCCATAAATGGAAACATTTCTAAGAGGCCCCAGTCAACTGCCAAATGAGTTGGGAGGTGACTAAGCGGCCAGAAGGAGGGAGTGAAGTTTCTTGGTGCAGAAGTGTGGCTCTCTTCCCAGAGGGCCAGCGTGTGACCCTCCCCCAACATGCCACCAGCAGCAGCGATTCTCAGCCCCTCCTTGTAAAAGGCGAACTTGGAAGATTCTCAGTTGTAAAAGGAAATCTCAAACTTGGCCACGAAGTCAGTTGAAAGTTCGTGAAAAAGGACTTTCTTTTTCAAAGTTAGGTCTCAATGATGTTGGGAAACATCAGAGTGAAGCTATTTCTACATAGACTTACACATGGTATGTGTGTACATACCACAAAAGCATGAAACATCATCAGATTTGGTCAATTTAATGAAAACCAGGCCAGAGAGATAATTATTTAGTGCTTTTAAAAACACTAAAAAAATCTGTTGCTATGCTCAGTTTTTTTCGTTTCAAAATGGCATTTTCTTTCTTTGCTTCCCATTTCTCCAAATTTTCTACTGAGAATCTCACAGCACCGCAGCGCAGCGTGGACACGGTCACTGATAGATGTACAAGAACCCACGTGTGGAAAAATAAAAAAAACGAACGTGTGGGCTTGGGCTCGTGCAGATGCGCCGCCGCAGGCAGGTGAGGATTCGCGACGGGGGAGGATGGGGGAGCTCAGGCAGCCGTGGGTGTTCTAGCATCCTCACCTGCGTCTGCTCCGCGCAGGGCTGCGTCTGCTCCGTGCAGGGCTGCAGCTCGGCCTCCCTCGAGGGTCGAGGATGGCCGAGGGGTCTTGGGACACCGGACCCCTCGGAGGGTCACGCGGGAAGGTCAGGAAGGGGCAGAGCGCTTTTGGTGCTCCCCTCCCCTCGGTGACGGGGGGACCCCAGCCCAGAGAGGGAGCGTGTGTTGGGTAACACAGGTAATGAGCGCAGGCCTGGGACTTGAAGGACACCCCGTTTCCCAGCCTCCTTGTCGGATGGAGTCCCGAGGCCGAGCGGTGGCCATGGGCTGCAGGTGGAGGTGATTTCCAGCCCGGCCCGTGAACCACCTCTGTATGATCCTCCACACTGTCTTTGTCTCACTGCCCAGGTGCGGAGGGCTCGAGACGGACCCCCAAGGCACGGGGTGGGGCACAGCCATCAGACGGAAGGATCCCGAGTCCCCCAGTTTCCGCATGGATCGAAGCACCATCCTTGCCAACTTGCTCTGAGTCGTGGCGGGAGCAGCGGTGGCCGGTTAAGTGCTGAGCTGCTGGGGTACTAGAGTGCTTGGTGACAGCACCCCCACCCCCAGGCCCTTCCACCCCCACACTGCTTCCCAGGCCCTGAACTTGCTGCGTCCTGAGCGCCGCCCTGCTGGTGCCACAGAGGACGCACAGAGGTCATTGGGTCTGGGGTTCAACGGTGCCACCAAGATGGAACGGATGAGAGACCTCAAGCAGGGGCCCAGATGGCCAAGCAGACTCTCAGGCGGGGCGCACTGAGACCCCGCTGGAAGGCAGCCACACCCACGGGCTGCCCACCAGTGGGCCCAGAGTGGAGAGCACAGATTTGTGGAGCTGCCTCTTTACTGCAGCTGCTGCTGGGGCCCTCACTCCTGGCCTGCTTGGTGGGGCTCCGCGGACACTCAGCGGTGAGCGGCCATGCTGGGCCTGTCTGGGCCCTGCAGGACGGTGAAGACAGCAGTGCAGGGTGGAGGGCTGTGCTGGGGACAAGCCATATTCCATTCGGAGATGGCAGGGTGGGAGAGAAAGGGGTATGCGGGCTGTCAGGGAGAGAAGCTGACAGGTGGCTCTAGTCCGGCCACAGGGCGCCTGGAACAGGCAGACAGCTCCAACAGAGACAGACCCTGGGGACAGGCTGGCCTCCAGGCTCTGGGGCTCCTGGGAACTGGGTTTGTTGAGAGAAAAGTGCATCGCCACATCACAGGACACGGGTCAGAGGACCCTGCCGGCGCTGGGCATCAGCTTGCTGCTTCTGGCACCTATTTGCAGCATTCCAGTGCTTGGCTCCATGTCACTGGGGCCGACCCCACAAACTGCACCCCTGCAGGATGCCACGTAACCCATGAATTCAACCAAGTGGTATATTCCAGGAATGAAAGTTAAAATGATCAGTCATAGTAGCATTAAAGGGGGCACCTGGGTGGCTCAGTTGGTTAAGTATCTGCCTTCGGCTCAGGTCATGATCCCAGGGTCCTGGGATCGAGCCCCGTGTCGGGCTCCTTGCTCAGCAGGGAGTCTGCTTCTCCCTCTCCCACTCCTTATGCCACTCTCTCCCTCTCTCTTTCTCTCTCAAATAAATAATCTTTAAGAAAAAACAATAGCAACGGGACGCCTGGGTGGCTCAGTTGGTTAAGCTTCTGCCTTCGGCTCAGGTCATGATCCCAGGGTCCTGGGACCGAGCCCCACATTGGGCTCTCTGCTCAGCAGGAAGCCTGCTTCTCCCTCTCCCTCTGCCTGCCTGTCTGCCTACTTGTGATCTCTCTCTCTCTGTCAAATAAATAAATAAAATCTTTTTTTTAAAAAAAAGAAAGAAAAAACAATAGCATCAAAGAATGCACATTACTTAGGGATAAATCTAAGAAAATAGGTGTGGGACCCACACACTGAAAACTAAGACTCATTGTTGAGATCAAAGAAGACTAGAGAGGCAGAGAAGTAGTCTGTGTTCATGGACCCGAAGGCTCCGCGTTGTCAGCCTCGGAGTTTCTCCCAAATTGATCTTCAGATTTCATGTGATCTCAGTTGATCCCACCAGGCTTGTTTGTAGACATTGAAAGGTTTTTTCTAAAATGTACATGGAAATTCAGACTTTGAATGGAAAAAAATAGTCTCTAAAAGAACAAAATGGGAGGTTTTGTACCACTTGATTTTAAGACTTAGAATAAAGCTATAATAATTAAGACTGTGCTGTTGAGGTAAGGATATATCTATAATAATATATTATGCTACATATAATAGTTAAGTAGTTAATTTAATGCGAATTACAACCATGGTGAGATACCACTGCATGTCCACTGGGATGTCTACAGTTAAAAGGTGACATTACCAGGTGTTAGCAAGGCCGTGGAGCAACGCACTGACAGGGGACATTTAAAGTGGAGCAACTACTTGGGAAACTGGCAATTTTATATAAAGTGAATTTTATGCTCCCCTGATGGCCGGACCATTCCTTTCCTGAGTATTTCCTTAAGACAGGTAAAGACATGTCCCCATCAATATCGTATAAGGGTGTTCACAGTGGCTTTATAACAGGCAAAAAGTGGAAACCATCCAGGGCCATGGACACGAGAGGATGGCAGGTGCCGTGTCCCACCCCCCACCCCCCCACGCCCGCCATGGGCAGCTCCTCAGCTAGAAGTTGACTGGCACTGGCACTGTCTCTCTGCAGCAGCCCAGGGAAATCTCAGCAACATGCTCCTGAGGAAAAGAAGTCAGACACGGAGGGGTAGTGCTGTGGAGTCCATTCTTGCGAAACTCTAGAGCAGGCGAGAGTCACCTTTAGTGACCGAGAGCAGATGAGCAGTGGGCTGGGGCGGGCGTGAGGGATGCGTTGTGTACTCGAGCGGGGTGTTACACGCTGTGTGCATTTGTTAAACGTCACCAGACAATATGCTTAAAGTAGTCTTTCTTTATATGAATTGTGCCTCAATAAGATTGATTATAAAAGTTATAAAAAAGGCACTGCTGTTTGGAAAGTGCAGGTGAGTTCTGCCCATCGCCTGCTGCAGGGATGGCTGTGGAGAAGCCAGCCACAGACAGCCACTGACTCCGTGGCACCCTGTAGGGATCCCATGGGAGCGTGTCAGTCACCATGGTCTTGCAGCTCTTGCCAGACTCCGTTTCCCAGAAGGATGGTGGGGCCGAGGTGGGGGGGAAGCATGGAGACAGGAGGAAAGGGGCTGGTGCAGGAGGAGAGAGGCGTGGGGCGGGGCCAACAAAAGGACTGGGTGGCACGGCTCTGCGAGGGAAGGGCAGGTGTTTTCTTTTGGAAAAAGATGCTGAGCAGGATCTGGACGCTCCTCACTCTGGGAGCCATGTGTCCTGCGACACACAACTGCGGGATCCCCGACGCAGGTGCCCTGCTGTGGGGCCGCCTGCCCTGGGACAGTCACCAAAGGACTGTAACCTCAGCTGCAAGGCAGTGGACACTTGTGGTCTCAGGACCCTATTACACTCCTCCAGGTTGTGGGGATTACCAAGACCTCCTGTTGGTACAGGTCACGTCTGTCGGTATTTATGATATTAGAAATTAAAACAGAAATGTAAAAATATTCACTTATTCGTCCAGTGAATATAATGGGATATACCCATTACATGTTAACATACACAATGTACTTTTAATGAAAAAACCCGCCTTAAACAAAAGTGACAGGGGTTGTCCGTGTTTCCAAATCTCTGCAAAAGATGGGTTCTCACATCTACTCGAGCACTCAAACTGTGGTGACAGGCTGTTTTGGGTAAAATCTGTGAAGGAAATCTGGCGTCTTATGGACATGGAGTTGGAGCAAAGAGTGTTTTGAGGATTTTTTCAGATAATTGTGGATAGTTTTGATATGTCACCAAAACTTAATAAAATATCATTTCTTAAAGATGTGTTGTCATGTGGGGTGTGAAACAAGTGTTTTGTGCGCCTGGGAGCAAGTGAGGGAGAAAAAGCATTATTATCAACCTTTAGTAGTATTGGCAAAGTAGGTTGGCCTCACAGAACCCCTGAAAGGGTCTCTGGAGCCCTGGGACCCCCAGACCACATTTTGAGAGCTGGGTGCTGGCATCAGCTGGGCAGAAATACTCTGAGCAGACAGGGCCCACTGGAGCCCAGCTGGGGCTGGAGAATGTGGATTTCTACAGAGCTCCCAGGTGAGCCCCGTGATCTGTCGCTTCAGGACACCCTGTCAGGGAGCAGCACCCCAGGTGGGGAGAGAGGGAAGCTGGGAGTCACTGCAGAGAGAGACCAGAGGGAGCTCCTACTGGGAGAACCGGCTTCCTCCTGGAGACCTCCCCAGACACTCCCACACTCGCTGCAAGGGGGGCTGGCACGTGTTGTCCCTTAGGTGGCACCTTGTTGGCCGGAACAGCAAGGAGGAAGGGAAGGATAGGCGTGGGGTGAGTGGAGAACATGCCTGGGACAGTCATCAAAGGACTGTAGCCTCAGCCGCAAGGCAGTGGACAGCACTGGCTCTGTTAGGGGCGGGGGCCCCACCAGGGAGCTCCAGGGTCGCCTTCACCGGGCCTCCAGAAGGCCCTGGATGGTTCCCCGCCCTTGACCCCTGGCCGGAGCTCCTTTTGTAGGATACAGATAACCAGCCTCCACTCTGCCTGACCCTGTTTAGAGTCCCCACAGCGACCTGGGAGACCCGCCCTGGTTCCAGCTGGGCCCGGTGGGGGGCTGTCTGCAGGGGTAGTGGTTCCTGAGCCCCTGGTGTTTCTGCTTCCTCTCTACATTTTCAAGGTGAGTCAGCCCTCTCTGCCATATCCCCAGACCCCCAGCCCTCTGCGTAGCACCCCGCAGTGGAAGGCAGACCCCTGAGCTCAAGTTTGCGGGTGAAGAGGAGGGCGAGAGAGAGGGAAAGGGCCAGGGCGAGGCCCGGAAACCCCGTCCTGTCCCAGGCCGGCGGCCAGCGCACAGTGCAGGTGCTCTGCGGGAAGCCTGCGTGCCAGCCCGTCCGGTAGGCCTAAGGGGTTCCAGATGTGGGTCTCCGCGTGACTCACGGAGGCGGCTGGGCTGCATTAGGCTGGACCCAGGGACCCTTTGTGCAGCCAGGAGGATGGACTCTGCTGCACGTCCTCCATCTCTGCAGGCCCAGCGGTGGGCTCCCACGAGGGCTCCTAGGAGGCAGCAGGCCTAGGGGACCGGGCAGAAGGGGGTTCTCAGGACCCAGGATGCGGGCTGCAGGCCAGGCGCGTTGAGGCACCCGTGCAGGGCGGGTGGGCTGCGAGGGGGCTGTCAGCGCAAAGCCGGACAGCAGACACGGGAGATGTGAGGGAGGGAGGGGCTCACCTTGCTGGCCTCTCCTGACCGCCTGGTTGTGGGACTCTGCCATCACCTTTTTTTTTTAAGTAACATAATGATCCGTGGCACCCCTGTAAGACTACGTGCGCCAAGCCAAACTAACGTTTCCTCCTCAGAGACAGGTAGTCTCCAAGTATGCATCTTGGATTAAACACTTTTCTGGCTGAGGGCGTCTGGGTGGCTCAGTCGTTGGGCATCTGCCTTCGGCTCAGGTCATGATCTCAGGGTCCTGGGATCGAGCCCCACGTTGGGCTCCCTGCTCAGTGGGAAGCCTGCTTCTCCCTCTCCCTCTGCCTGCCCCTCCCCCTGCTTATTCGCTCTCTCTCTCTCTCTGACAAATAAATAAAATCTTAACAAAACATTCTTAAACATTTTTCTGGCTGAGGAACTGTACATATTTAAAAATAAGAGCAGAATGCCTCCAAATAACAGGTCTGTGGGAAGAGGAGAAGGTAAATCCTCCCCATGGGGAGGAAGCCATAAGATGGCTGTGCAGAGAGCAGGTTTGATGAAACGTTCTTGGAAGACACGTTCACATCCGTCATCCACCATGAAGCTGTCCGTTGGAGCGCCACGCTCCGGCCCCCCCAGCTGCAGGGGAGGGAAGGGGAGGGAAGGGGAGGGAAGGGCGCTGACGCTCGAGCCCTGTGAATCCTCCGACATCCCTGTGGCGTTTGCCGGAATTTCCTCTGGATTTCGGACTCACAGATGTCTGGTTATGCAAGACTCATTCCCATTTTTGGCAAAGGAAGTTAGTTGAGGAGGAAAGGAGCGTCTTGGGCTGCCGGCCAGCTGGGCGGGGGTGAGGCCCTGGGTGCCCCTTCTCCCAGGGACCGGAGTGAGGAGGGCCCTGCGCTGGCTTGGGAATGCCTCTCCCTGGAATGTCTCTTTGGAGCAGGCCCTCTTTCCAGATTCCTCCCTCATCCCCTGGCCAGATGTGGGTCATGTGCTCTTTCCTGAGCAGACCTGACTGCCCTCCCTGCTCTGGGGCTTTTCTGGAGCTGAGCCTCGTGGGGGAAGGTGGACGAGGGGATAACAGGAGTCAGTTAGGAGGAAGGCAGAGTGGCTAGTGGGTGGGCAGGCAAGAGTCTCTGCTGAAGCGCAGGGTCTCGGGCAAGTCACGAGGTGGTAAGCAAGCCCACGGGATATCATAGTAGTCCTTAGAGAGCAGTGGTTCTCAGTGGGGGTTCATCACCCCCTGTGGTCATTTAGAAATGTAGGAGGGGCTTTTTTTTAAAAAAAGATTTTATTTATTTATTGATAGAGAGAGAGAGAGCAAGCAGGGGCAGGAGCAGAGGGAGAGGGAGAGAGAATCATAAGCAGTCTCCATGCTTAGCCCAGAGCCTGGCTTGGGGCTTGATCCCACGACCCTGAGATCATGACCTGAGCCAAAATCAAGAGTTGCTTAACTGACTGAGCCACACAGGCGCCCCATAGAAATGTAGGAGGGGCTTTTAAAAATAAAATTCTTTAAAATAAGATAAAAACAGAGAGGGAGGCAAACCATAAGAGACCCTTAACTCTAGGAAAAAAACAGGGTTGCTGGAGGGGCGGGGTGGGGGGGCGGGGGTGGGGGTAATTGGGCGACAGGCATTAAGGAGGGTTACTGATGTGATGAGCACTGGGTGTTTTATGCAAATGATGAATCACTGACCTCTACCTCTGAAACTAATAATACATTATATGTGAACTAAATTGAATTTAAATACAAAATTAAAAAAACGAAAACAAAAAAACAAAAATCAAATTTTTGAGGTATAGAATGTCTTGTGTATAAAGTTATGCATACAATAAGATGTACCCATTTTAAGTGTACAGTTTGATCATCTTGACAAGTTTATATAACTGTGTGACCATTAGCACAATCAAGACAGAGAACATGCGCATCATCCTGAAGGGAGACCTCAAACCCTCTTGCAATAAATTGCCCCCGCTCCATGCAATCACTGATGGGTATTTTGTAATTACAGGTTAGTTTCCCATGGAAAGACAATACAGACTCTTCTGGCTTATGTATGTCTTTGAGATGCATCCAAATGTAATCTCTGAATGTTTAATCATGTGCTATACAACGGTTTGTTTATATAATAACCTGTTCATGGACATTTCCAGTCCATCGTGTGGTTGTTTCCAGTTTGGGGCCATTATGAATAAATCGGCCATGCACACTCATGCAGAGACTTCCGTGATGATGGGTCTTTGTGCTTCTCGTGGGTAAATATGTGGAATGGAATGGTGGGG
The DNA here is from genome assembly GCF_011800145.1 of Mirounga leonina. NCBI lineage: Eukaryota > Metazoa > Chordata > Mammalia > Carnivora > Phocidae > Mirounga > Mirounga leonina. The sequence continues at coordinate 683,806 of NW_023270699.1, forward strand.
TCCCGGTTCAGTCTCCAAGAACGGCCAGTTTCCCGCCAGTGGTGCGGGAATTCTATTTCATGGATGTACCACGGTTTATTTACCTGTTGAAGGACATTTGCGTTTCTGGAATAAACCCCATTTGGTCATAGTTTATTATTATTTTTATATATTGTTGTATTTTATTTGCTAACATTATGCTGATGACTTTTGCATCTTTGTTCATGGGGAATATCGGATTGCAGTTTTCTTGTTCTGTGTGCTGTCTTTCCTAGTTTTGACCTCAGGATACTGCTGGCCTCATAAAGTCTCTTGGGAAGTATTCTCTCCTATTTTCTGGAAGAGAATAAGTAGAATTAGTGTTGCTTCTTATTTAAATGTTTGGGAGAATATACTAGTGAAGCCATCTGGGACTAGATATTTCTTGTTTTGTAAGGTTTTTAACTAAAACTTCAATTTCTCTAAGAGTTTTAGAACTTCTCAGATCCTCTGTTTCATCTTGAGTGAGTTTTGGTACTTGGCAGTTTTTGAGAAATTTGTTCATTACATCTAAGTTGTTGATCTTATGTGTGCATAGTTTTTTTGTAGTATTTGCCTACTTTCCCTTTCTTGTCTGCAAGGTCTGTAATTTTGATATCTCTTCTTTCATTACCGACATGGCTCTTTCATTCCTATCTCCTCTCTTTTATTGGTCAGTTTGGCAAATTTTTATTTTTATTTATTTTTATTATTATTTTTTAAAGATTTTATTTATTTATTTGAGAGAGAGAGACACAGCGAGAGAGGGAACACAAGCAGGGGGAGTGGGAGAGGGAGAAGCAGGCTTCCCGCCGAGCAGGGAGCCCGATGCGGGGCTTGATCCCAGGACCCCGGGATCATGACCTGAGCTGAAGGCAGACGCTTAACGACTGAGCCACCCAGGCGCCCCTTGGCAAATTTTTATTGATCTTAACTGTCTCAAAGAACCAGATTTTGTTCCCATTGATTTTCTCCATTGTGTTTTGTTTTAAATTTCATTGATTTCTTCTCTTTATTTTTCTTCCTTCTACCTGATTTGGATTTATTTTGTTTTTCTGAAGTGGATTCTTGAGGTGAAAGCTTGGATTACTGTTTTGAGATCTTCCTTCTAACATTTAGTGGTACAAATTTCCCTGTAAACACTAATTCAGGTGCCCACCACAGATTTTGTTATGTTGTATTTTCATTTTTATTCAGTTAAATATGATATTTAATTTTCCTTGAGCCTTTCTCTTGGTCCATAGATTATTTAGAAGTATGTTGTTTAATTTTTAAACAGAGATACTCTTTCTTAGATTTCTGTTATTGTTACCCAGTTTGATTCCATTATGGTTAGAGAACATACTTGTCAATTCTCTTATCTTTATTAAAAGTGTTTTAATGATTATGAGTATCATTTATCTTGGTAAATGTAAATGAACACAAAAAGATGTTTGCGTTCTGCTCTGATTGGGTGGAGTGTTTAATAAAAGTCCATCAGATCGGGCGCCTGGGTGGCTCAGTTGGTTGGGCGACTGCCTTCGGCTCAGGTCATGATCCTGGAGTCCCTGGATCGAGTCCCGCATTGGGCTCCCTGCTCAGCAGGGAGTCTGCTTCTCCCTCTGACCCTCCCCCCCTCATGTGCTCTCTCTCAAATAAATAAATAAAATCTTAAAAAAAAAAAAAGTCCATCAGATCCCACTGGTTTGCAGTGATACTCAGTTCTGCTTTATCCTTGCTGATTTTCTGTCTGTTCTGGGAGGGAAGTGTTGATGTCTCCAACTACAATTTTGAATTTGTCTATTTTTCCTTCTAGTTCTGTCTTCACAAATTTTGCTTCATGTATTTTGAAACTGTGTTGCTAGGTACACATTTAGGACTGTTATGTCTTCTTGGTGAATTGACCCTTTTATTATCAATTTTCCTTTTTATCCATAATAATTTTCTTTTCTCTGAAGTCCACTTGATCTGTTATTAATATAGGCACCCCCAATTGTTTTGATTTGTGCTTGCAAATCTTTTTTCATCCTTTTTCCATCCTTTTAATACAAACCTACAGATACTATATTTGAAGTGGATTTCTTGTAGATAGCATATAGGTGGGTGATTTTTTAAAAATTCATTCTGATAATCCTTGAATTTTAATTTAGATCACTTACATTTAATGTAATTATTGATATGTTTGGATTCAGACCTACCATTTTAATTTTGTTTGTTTTTTTTCCTTCCATTTTTTATTCTTCTGTTTCCCCATTCTTATTTTTGTTTTGGCTATTTGAAGATTTTTTAGCATTCTATTTTAATTTATCTATTGCATTGTTGATTATATCTTTGAAAAATCTTTAGTGGTTTCCCAGCAATTACAATATGCATACTTAACCTTTCACAGCTTACTTAAAATCAGTATTTTACCATTTCAAGTGCTTTGTAGAAATCCTACCACCACGTAGGCCCCTGTGCTCTCCATTCTTTAGGTTGTACTTGTCTTGTGTTCAACATCCACACATGCTGAAGACTCAGTGAGACAATATTACAGTATTTGCTTTTAATCATCAAACATATTTTAAAGAGCTGAAGTGGAGAAGAAGCTTATTAGCATGTTCATTGCTCTTCCTCTCTCAGTTTTCCTTATGTCTGAAAAACTTTTAGCCACTGTTTTAGGGAATGTTTGCTGACAGCAAATTATCTTAGTTTTTCTTCATCTGAGAATGTCTGTATATCATCTTCATTTCTGAAGGATATTTTTTTTTGTGTATAAAATCTGAATTAATGTTCTTTTCTTTCCATACTTAAAAAATATGCCACTTTCTTCTGGCCTCCATGGTTTCTGATGAGAAATCTTTAGTCATTCCAATTGCTGTTCTTTTTTAAGTAATGTCATTTCTATCTGACTGCATTAAAGATATTTTTCTTTAGATATTCTAATGTCTTGAGTTTTCAGAAGTTTGAGTGTGAGGTGTCTGAGTGTGGATTTATGTGTTTCCTGTTTGGAGTTCATTAGCTTTGTGGGCCTGAGAAGGAGAGAAGAGTTCTGGCAAAAACCCTAGACCAGACCTATCTGCAGAACTACATGTGAAGGAATTTAAGGTTCTGCAAAAAGTAGCTGCAGGAGCCCCAGTGGGCTAATTTTTATTTTCCAAGATATGGCTTGGTCAGTTTGGCCAAGTAGATGGAGACAATAGAAGTCCCAGGTTCTGGATGCGTGCTGTAGCTCCCATTGGGGGCCAGCCATTGGATCCTCTGGTGGATGAGCACACTGTTCTCTGGTCACTTGGACCACACATGGTGACTTAAAGGGCTTGAGTTAGGAATGACCCCTTTTCTCATCACTGATCTGGAAGGAGGCGACTTTAAACAGATAAAGTCAATGGGCATCATGTTGGTCAACTTCCAACCAACCATGGATGCCTCCAAATGTGTAGGGCAGTTCATGCCCCAAGACCCTCTGTTGAGGGCCAGGCTAGAGTGGGAGTGGGTGGGAGAAGGCGTGCAGCAGTAGTCCACGGTGAGCTGGTCCAGGAGGTGAAGGGGAGGGCTGGCTCCCATGGGACAAAGGCAGGCTGGTGGCACCGCATAAGGTATTTTCACCACACACAGGTGTGAAGCATGGATGTTCATAAAATGAAGTCGTGATGAGGAAGTGAGGAACTCTGAGTATTCATTACCTTTGTTTTTAATACAATTTATTTAATTATAAGTTTATATAATTTGATTTTTTAATAATGGCTGTGTTTACCAACCAGGTCTCAAAATTCCTGAAGACATATCAATGTCCATGTGAGCTCCAGCATGCCCTGGGGTGTGGGTGCGGCAGTGGGAAGAACTTCCTGAGGGTTGGGGTGAGCTCTGGTTGCAGGACAGAGCTGTTGGGGGGTCAGTGGATGGGTGAGCCTCGGGGGACAGGAGGGAAGCTGGGCCCAAGGCCTCATGCCTGGCTCCTGGTGTCTGCTGGGTGGGGACTTGGGGCCTCCTCTGCTGCTTGCTGACTCACTGGGTCCATGGCGAGATCTAGGTCACTCACGTTCTTGTGACTCACAGGTTGGCTGTTGCTGTCTCCAGGCTACTTCTGAGGGACATGGTTTAATGCTGACTGTCCCAGTGCCTCTTGGAGGCCCCACTCCCTCCTTACAATCTAGCCAGCTCCTAACCAGAATAGGACAGGTCTGCATGGGCCAAGTCTCTGAGGATTTCTTGGGAATGAGCTGTCCGTGGCCATGAGGCCCTGAGCGAGGTGGAGCCAGGGAGTACCAGGGCCAGGAACTGAGAGCTTCAGAGGCCCTGATGCCATCACAGGTCACTCCCTGACCACCAGTCTCCTCTCCATTCATTCATGTTTCTACAACCCTTCCGAGCGCCTGCTGGGAGCCCTTTCCCCTTGGAGCATGAATGGGCACACTGTGGAAAGACTCAAGTCCTAACTGAGTCCTCCCAGCCACAGGTGGCCATGCTGTGGGGGGCATCCCTGGGCAGCCCGGTAGACGGGGAGCAGCCTTCATCATGGAAACTCCTGGATCATCAAAACGATGCACTTTCTGCATCACCCAGCAAAAGCCCTGGAAACATTTCCACTATGAGTTCTAAAGACACCTTTATTTGCTGTACACATTTAAAACAATTGATCTAAGAAGCACTTTGTTTTACTTAGCAAAATATTTTTGATCTGTATAACCAGTCCTGGGAAGTTATTTTTGTAGTAATTCCGAGTCAGACAATATGGGTTAGCGTCCTGGTTCTGTGAATCTGGGAGGGGTGTTCGGCAGTCCGGGTGGGCAGTGAAGCAACGCTTGCCCAGAGGTTGTTGAAGGAGTGAATATGTGAGAAAAGAAGAGCATTTGGGAGAGGAATTGATTAGTGCACAGTGACAAAGGAGCTCATTTCTTAACTTGACATCTTTCTGGGTGTTGGGAGCAACAGAGGGGAGTTGGGCTGCCTCCCTGGACACTGGGAGAACCCTGAGACCTGCTGTGGGTATGGCCCTGGCTCCCTTTCCTCACCCTGAAGAAGGAAACGGTCTGGGATTGGCTGGGCCAGCCAGGGGGATGCCTGTCCCTCTCCACGGGGACCGAGGGCACCTGTGTCCCAGGGCAGGGCCACTTTTTGGGTTACAGTGTCCAGGTGGGCGGGTTGGGGGGGTCTCTGAGGACAGGATGCCCCAGCCCGTCTGGGGTGGAAGGCCCTCGTCCCACTGAACCCCTGCCCCTGCTTCAGGCCTCATGGTTTGTAATTCTTCATTTAGGGATTGTCTGACTGGCTTCCATCATGCCTCTGGACCACAAGCTCAGGAAGGCAGGCCCTGTGCTTTCTCTCTGTCATGGGATCATTCCCCGTGGAACAGCCCAGCATCCCCCCGGCCCCCCACCGTCTCTCTGGCTTCTCTCTGACTTCTCTGCTTTCTATCTGCTTGGACGTTAGGGTTGCTTAAGAGGCTTCTCCCCCCAGGCCCCCTCCCACTGACCCCCACAGCCCTATCTCGACAGCCAGCCTCCTTTATCCTGGGAAAGCGGCTGGAGTCCTCAGGGCTGGGGCTGTGTCACGGACTCTCCTTCAGGAGCCCCGGGCTGAGCGTGGGAGGCCTGCTGGAAGCCGGCTGTGGCCTATCCAGGCCAAGACACCCTCCCCGCAGCCCCCAACCGCGGCTTTCTGCGGAAGTTGAATGTTTCATGGGATGACGCCCAGACGGGGCTGTGGTTTGGAAATGGTTTGGGAAACTGGAGGAGGATGGCAGACTTGTGACGATTTTGGAGTCTGGTTATCTGCGCTTGGTCTTTTAAAAGCTTTGGGCAGAAACCAGGAGACTGCCACCACCTGCACCTGCTCCAGCCACGGTTCTGGAAGTCACACTCAGGAGGGGCGCCGAGCTGGTGGTGGGCCTGGCTGTGCCGGCGTCTGCCCTGGGGCCCCCAGCTCAGCTCAACCCACCCGGGCCAGTGGGTATAGGCAGAGCGGGCCCCTGGGTGCCGCCTCACCAGCTGCCCATCATCCTCAGCACATAACTTCCAACAGCCTCCCCTCCTGGTCCCCTCTGGACCATTTTGGGCATTCTCCCTCCCCACTCCCTGGCTTGAATTCTGTCTCTAAGACAACTAAACTTGTTGTCCTTTCTGTCCCCCTTGTAGGCTGCACCACTGACCCCTGACTCCACACCCTGTCCTCAGCCCTGGACTCATCCCATGCCTGGACCCTGGTTTTCTGATCTATCGTCTTGGGGTGCAGGCCATTGGCAACGATCAAAGTACTCAGGTTGACAACAGTAGGAAAGTTTATTTGTTGCTCGTGTGTTTAGGCTTATTTGTTGCTGTGAATTCAAGGCAGAATTTCCACGTCCAGCTTGCCCTCGGACCCCTGAAGGAAAGACTTTCAAAAGCTGGCCGGCACTGGATGCGACCAGCCCACACCCCGGGAGGAGCGTGCCCTGGGGCTCCCACCTGCCGTGCAGAGCGACTGGAGGCCCGGCTTCTGCTGTGGACCCTTGAAAGGCCAACCCTCACTGCACAAAATTGAATCGCAGCCCCTCATGATGCCCAGGTGGTGGAAATCTCCGCAAACACTGCCTTGTAAGATTGTATTCAAAACTGCAAAGCCACCCCTTCCACTGAGCCAGCAGTCTACACAGAATGTCCCAGGGATTCCGAACGCCCTCATTTCCTGGGGTGGATGGATACCGTCTATGCAGCTGACTCTGCATTGAGAATATTTGCCTTCTTTAAATGAGCGTTCTCTTTTACTGGACTTTTTAAGAATTTATTTTTAAATCTTCATGCAATAACAAATGTGTGACCCTTTACATCAGGGCAGAGAATAGTCCCCTCATCCCCCAAATTCCTGGTGCTTCATGTCAAACACTGCCCCCCCTACCTGGCGACCCCGGACCTGGTCCCCAAGGCTTAGCCCCCGCCGGAGCCCTGCACCACCTGCGGTCCTGGCTTCTCCCCTCAGTCCCATCCACCCAGTTGTCGGGTGTGGCTTCCTTTCCACGTTGTGCCGAAAGCCAGAGCTGTGGAGAGACACTGGGGCTTTCTCAGGGTTTGGTGATTATGAACGATGCTGCTATAAACATTCATGTCCAAGTTTTTGTTGTAAACACAGGTTTTCATTTCTTTGAGATTAATCCCTAGGAGTGGCTGTGCTGGGTCATACGGTAAGTGTGTGCCTAACTTGATAAAACTGCCAGACTGTCTTCCAGAGGGGCAGTCCCAAACTCTCTCCAGCCACGTACGAGAACTCGAGCTGCTGTGCATCCCAAGAGCTTGGTACTGTCAGAGGTTTATTTTCTGTTATTTTGTTTTTTGATTTTAGCTATTCTGTGTGGCGTGTGGTGCTGTCTCACGTGATTTTAATTTGCATTTTCTGATGATCAGTGATGTTGGACACCTTTTCCTATGCTCACCTGCAATCCTCTATATTCCTTGGTGACATGATTTTTAAACCGCTCATTTTAATTGGGTTGTTTGCTTTCTTATTGCTGAGTTTTGAGAGTTCTTTGTATAACCTGGATACATCCTTTGTCAGATAGGAGATTTATGATCATTCTGTCCCAGTCTGTGACTTGCCTTTTTAATTTGCTATTAGTGTCTTCCAGAGAGCAAAGTTTTTAATTTCGATGGAGTCCAATTTATCAGTTCTTTCTTTTATCAGTCATGCTTTTGGTGGTCTAAGGCTCCTTATCTGACATGAGGTCGTACAGACTTCCTTGTTTCCTCCCAAGGATTGTGTGCACATTCAGGAGCATGACCTACTGTGAGTTCACCTTTGCATGAGGGGTGGTTCCCTTTGTTTTCTTTCTGCACAAGATTGACCAGATGTACCAAAACCATTTTCTGGAAACAGTGTCCTTTCTCCACTGAAATGCATTTCCACCTTTATCAAGGTTCCAATTTTTCAAGGGGGATGGGAGTCCAGAGACAAGCTTGGTGGAGTTCCCAAGATGGCCATGGCCAGGCCCAGTTCTATGTTCCCTTCCTGGATTAGCAGAGGGCTGACCCTTCATGGCCTCCAGGGATGGGGGACCTGGGGGTGCACCAGCTCCCCTGTGCCTCCCACAATGGGTCTGCCCGGAACCTCTGAGTCCCAGTGCTGGTACTGGGACACAGTACCCCTGAGTTGCTATCATATCTTCCCGCTCCACTGTGCTTGTTAGCCCAGTCCCTCTGTGCTGGGGTCCTCCTGCCTCTGCATCCGAGCAGCAGGCCCCTGGTCCATGAGGCTTTCCCAAAGCTGTCTCTGCCATCCAGGAGCCTGGCCCTGACCTGGCCTAGGGGGCGGAGCCAGTGCAGGCCACGTGCGCCCAACCACGTGGCCAAGTCCCCAGCGAGCCTCCCTGGACTGTGCCCAGCATGGGCAGTTCATCCCTCCAGTCAGTGCTGGGCCCCCACCAGTCACAAACACAGGCTGTGAGCCGTGTCTCACCCCTGCAGGCCTGGCCCGTCTGTCTGGGGATCCTGAATGCTGTCCTTCATCAGGGAGCTGGGGCATTCTTTTTTTTTTTTTTTTTAAAGATTTTATTTATTTATTTGAGAGAGAGAATGAGATAGAGAGAGCATGAGAGGGGGAAGGGTCAGAAGGAGAAGCAGACTCCCCACTGAGCAGGGAGCCTGATGCGGGACTCGATCCAGGGACTCCAGGATCATGACCTGAGCCGAAGGCAGTCGCTTAACCAACTGAGCCACCTAGGCGCCCAGGGAGCTGGGGCCTTCTGTGGCCCCGGCCCACCCTGGCTCTTGGCAGAGCCCATCCTTCCAGACGGTCCTGTGTTTCATCATGATGAGAGGTTTCCTGTAATGTTGGACATTCTCATTGCCTCCAAAATTTGAGTAAATGTTTACATTTCAGACTAATTCCCTGGTAAATATTCTTAAAAAGAGTTACTGGCTTTCAAAGGAGTGAACTTTTCATTGATGTTTGTGCCTATTTTTTTTTTAAAGATTTTATTTATTTATTTGAGAGAGAGAGACACAGCGAGAGAGGGAACACAAGCAGGGGGAGTGGGAGAGGGAGAAGCAGGCTCCCCGCAGAGCAGGGAGCCCGATGCGGGACTCGATCCCAGGACCCTGGGATCATGACCTGAGCTGAAGGCAGTCGCTTAACCAACTGAGCCACCCAGGCGCCCCTGTGCCTATTTTTAAAAAAGATTTTATTTATTTATTAGAGAGAGAGAGAGAGAAAGAGCAGGGGGGAGGAGCAGAGGGAGAGGGAGAAGCAGACCCCCTACTGAGTGTGGCTCCATCCCTGGACCCTGAGATCATGACCTGAGCCAAAGGTAGATGCTTAAATGACTGAGCCGCCCAGGTGCCCCTGTTTGTGCCTATTTTTAAATTAAGATCTAATTTCCACTAAGAAAGGCACAATCCTGAGTGTACCCCACTGGCACCAGATTAGGGGCACTCTCCAGGAAGTGCTCCTGTCCTTGACACCTCAGCCCCACCTCCAAGTAACCCGTGTTCCAGTTTCCATCACCACCCATCAATTCTACCCGTGCTAGCACTTCATGTGAAGTATGAAGTCCCTGCATCTGGATCCCACCGCTCAGCACCACACTTCTAACACCAGCCATGTTGTGTGTGTCCGAGGTTCATCCTCTGTATTGTTCCGTGGTGCTCCATTGTATGGCCACACCTCAGCTCCCCTGTTCTCGGTGTCTGGCAGTGATCCTCGTGTGGGCCCAGGCACCCCTAGCCTACTTTTTCCATCTTCAAAGACAACAGTAGAGAGTTGAGTCTGCTGATCTCTTCTGCCCCCTCTCCCATTTTTAAGGACCCTTGTGATTGTATTGGGTCCCTGGGAATAATCAAGGATCGTCTCCTTATCTTAAGGTTGACTGATCGGCAATCTTAATTCTACATTCAAACTAATTCTTGGTTGCCAAGTAACCTAGCAGATTCATAGGCTCCAGGGATTCAGGTGTGGATGGCTTTGGGGAATTGTTCTGCCCACCACAGATATTTTCACTGAATATAGAATTCATTTGTTTTTTTTTTTCCTTCCAGCTCCTTAAAGCTGTCATTCCATTGTCTTCTGGTTTGCATTGTTTCTGTTGAGAGGTCTGTCTTTTTTCCCTGGAAGTAATGTGTCTTTTTTCTCTGGCTGCTTTTAATACTTTCCCTTTGTGTCACTGATTTTTAGCAATTTGACCATGACGTGCTTTGATGTGGTTTTCTTTGTGTTTATCCTCCTTGGGGTTTGTGGAAATTTTTGTCTGTAAATTTATAGTTTTTTTCAAGTTTTGGGAAAAATTTAGCCATAATTTATTCAAATAATTTTCTGAGTTTTTCTCTTCTCTCCTTCTGGAGCTCCGATTATGTTAGACCTCTTGTTACTGGGGTTACTGGGGTTCACTTCATTCTTTTTTCAGTATTTTAAATCTCTCTCTGCTTCAGTTTGTGTATTTTCTGTTACTATGCCTTCTGGTTCACTGATCCTTTATTTAGTGTTTGAGATGCTATTATATCCATTCAGTGAATTTTTCATTTTGAATATTGTGTTTTTAGCTCCAGAAATTCCACTTGACTCTTTTTAATATCCTCCATTTCTCTCATTGTGTTCATGTTTTCTTTAAAGTACGCTCAGCCAGCCTGGTGGAGACTCACGGTATTCACGCACACCTTAGTGTTCAGCAGTGGATTCAAAGCCCCTCTCCAGTGTTCTGGAGCTTTTTCTCTGCATAGCTCCTTCTTCTCTGGAATTCTGCCCTGAGAATTCTTCTTGCATCGGTCTTCTCAAACTCTGCTTTGTCTCCTCAGCTCAATGGGACTCTTTTCTGATGGACTTTTCTCTCCTTGCACGGGGGTTCAAACAGGCCCCAGAGAGCAGGGAGAACTAGCTTTGTGTTTGAGAACACTTTGATTCTAACTCTCATGCCAACCCACTCTGTGGTTTAAAGGTTTCAGGTTTCTTTGTACCCCAGGAGAGTCCTTCCGCCTTGAGAGGCCTGTTTTCCATTTGCCCATGTTCAGATTTGAAAATGCACTCAGGGGCAAAAGTGGCTACATGTTCCCCAGTAAAGGCTCATCACTCTCTGGAACTGCATTACTTTGACTTCTTTGTCTCCACAGCTCTACTTGGTTTTATGTTTTTGCTTCTTAGCATGTCCAGTGTTTTCTGTCATTACCAGAGGCGGTATGACCAACTACCTTCTAACAGGAAGCAGGACACTTGGCATACATTTTTAAAGTATCTTGATACAGATTATCTAATTGCTTCCAGTTGAACTAGTGTGCATGTGTGCAAGTGTGTACCCATCTTACCGAGTCTTTGTGAGTGCTGCGTATTATTATCTGTTCTTTGTACTTTTGACCAACAAATCTTATTCTTTCATACACTTAATGGGCATTTCTATTTTTCTTTTAGTGCTTTTTCTTTACTTTTTGGGATAATTATACCTTTATTATTGGTTTATAAGATCTCTATGTGATTGGGCATTAAGTTTATCTCAAAAGATTACACATATTATACATGAACACATTTTTCTTGAACAATGTTAAAACTCTGATACTTCTTTTTTTGTACCCTATTCTTATTTCTTTTTCTCAGAGGTAACAACTTCTAGCTATTTGATATATAATTTTTCTCTTTTGTTTTAATGCATTCATTTATATATAAATAGATCTAATATAAAATTGTTGATATTCAGTCACTTTTGTCTTATGAAAATGGCATTTTCATATGCTTCAATCTAATGAATAGCTGAAACTTTTAACTGATATGTTTCCATTTCTCTGACCTTTTACTTTTTTTTAATTGGTGACTTTTCTTTGTTATATATATATGTAGGTATATCTATATATATATTTCATTATACCCCCAAATATTTTAAATTTAATCACTTTGTTTTTGAATAGATTTATGTTATTTGTACCTTTTTGCTGTTACAATGACAATGCAATCTTCTTTGTGCAATTACTCCTCAAGGAGATACACTTGTCAGTGAGATTATATTCACACCATGTTTTTTTAATTTCTGTAGCTTTATATGTTTTGATAACCAATTAAGTTCTTTTGCTTCAAAAATTTTCTGGCAATCGTTTTCTGTTTTCTCACTGAGAAAAACTTGAGAATTAGCATGTTGGTTTAGGATTCCATGAGACTTCTAGATTTAAATTTGACTAAGAATTGACATCTTCATGATGCTGAGTTTTCTCAACCAAGAGTGGTATGTTTCTTTATTTATTTAGGTCTTTTATATTCATTCATAAAAGTTTGTAGGCATTACACTTTTTAAATTATATCTTCTTAGTTATTTTGTTTATTTGCTATTGCAAATGGGATCTGTTTTTTCCATTTTATTAATTTTATATTTGTATTTTTCAACATAGTTATCCAATTTTTGAAAGATGTTATTTATTTATTTATTTATTTATTTATTTATTTATTTAAGAGAGAGAAGGAGACAGAGCAGGGGGAGGAGAAGAGGAGGAGGGATAAAGCAGACACCCACTGAGCACTGAGTGTAGAGCCTGATGTGAAACTTGATCCCACAACCCTGAGATCATGATCTGAGCTGAAATCAACAGTCAGACACTTAACTGATTGAGCCACACAGGTGCCCCCATAGTTACCCAATTTTTAAAAAAATGGACATCTGGTTCCTATTGGTTTCTAATGACAGTATTATGGACTAAGCTTCTGGGATATCTATTTTGTTGGACTACATTTTTTCAAGATAGGTCCAGAAGGAGCTGAGACTTTAAAAATCCATGACAAGAAAATGTGGCTTTCAAAGCACTGCCCTCTTCATTTGTTTCATGCTTACTCTGCACTGGGCTATTTGCAGGACCAAGCAAGGACAGGGTCGTCCCAGGGCTTGGGTCACAGGTTCTGTGGTAGCAGGTGTCAATGACAGGCACAGTGGTCATGGGACTTAGAGTCCAGGATTGTCATCTCAGCTTGTGTGACCAGCCACCAAGCCAACAGACAATGGAGCTGACTGTCCACACTGGAGGTGATATGGTGAGGCCAGACTCAGTGGTATCTTTAAAAGTGTTCCATCAAGAGTAAAGTGAGACCCCTCCTCTTCCAGCCTGTACCTCCCCCTGTTCTTCCCCTGAGCAGGGTCTATCCAGGTAGTCTCCTTCTCTTCTTGGATCTTGTGAGGAATCAGTACTCAGAGGATACAAAAGGATGGGGAGAAAGGGACTTGGGCCCATGTCAGCTCCCATCATGTGATGTCCATGTCATGGAAGTTATCAAGTGACATCAGTAAGAAAGGCAGACTAAGGAGCTCTGAAAACCTGCTACCATACAAAAACAATGCTCACACTGGCAAAAATTGTCAAAATCAACTTTTAAAGGGCTCTGAAAATTGGTGAAAACTTGCAACAATCTGAAGAGTGTTTATTCAAGTCAAACCACCAAATCTCAGTAAGAATGTGAGCACTGGAGAGTTTCAATTTATTATCCCCATCCTTCTTTCCCTAGTTTTATGGTGGCCTTGAAAACCAATAACCTGGTAATAGTGTTGAAACAGCAAGCAGCCTAGCAGCCACTAGAAGGGGTGTGGACCATGTGTTTGGACCTCCCCCCAAACACCATTCTTAGAGAATTATTATTTGACCAGTCTGGAAGTTTCCTGGACAACCCCATTCACAATGCTTGTTTTCATTTTTTTTCTGACTCACACTTTACATACTGCAAAAAGCATTTTGCCCACAGGCACCTGTTGAAAACAGAAGTGAATGACTTGTACACTGAAAATTACAAAACATTGTTGAAAGAAATGAAAGAAGACATGAGTAAGTGGGAAGACATCCCATGTTCATGGACTGGAAGATGTAATATTAAAATGGGAATACTCCCTGGAGTGATCTGCAGATTCAACACAATTTCTATTAAAATCTCATCCAACTTTTTTGCAGAAATTGACAGGGTAATCCTAAAATTCATATGGAAATTCGAGGGATCCAAAATTGTCAAAACAATATTGAAAAATAAAAACCATTTTGAAAGACTCACAGTTCCCAATTTCAAAGCTTACTACAAAACGACAATAATCAAATCAGTGTGGTACGAGCACAAGGACAGACATATAGATCAATGAAACATGACTGAGAGCCCAGAAACAAACCCTTACATTTGCAGTTGGTTGGTTTTCAACAAGGTGCCAAAACCATTGAATGAGGAAAAAATAATCTATTCAAGGAATGGTGTTGTACCAACTGGGATGTCCACATGCACCAGGATGAAGTTGTATTCCCGCCTCACATCATATACAAAAATTTGCTCAAGCTGGATCAAAGACCTAAATGTAAGAGAGAAAACTATAAGTCCTTATAAGAAAATACCTTCATGACTTTGAGTTAGGTAATGGCTTCTTCAATGACACCAAAAACACAAATTACAACAGAAAAAATTGATTATTTAGACTTCATCACAATTAAAAATATTTGTGCTTCAAAGGAGACATTAAGAAAATTAAAATGCAACCTACAGAATGGGAAAAACATTTTCAAAGCATGTATCTGAGGGGCGCCTGGGTGACTCAGTTGGTTAAGTGTCTGACTCTTGGTTTCGGCTCAGGTCATGATCTCAGGATCATGAGATGGAGCCTGGTGTTGGGCCCCACACTCAGCGCTGAGTCTGCTTGAGATTCTTTCCCCCTCCCTCTCCCTCCCTCTCTGCTCCTCTCCCCACTCCCACACTCTCTTTCTCTAAAATAAATAAATAAAATCTTTAAAAACCACATATATCTGATAAAGGACTTGTATTTGCAATGTATAAACCACTCTAACAACTCAATAATAAAATGATTATTGACTAAAAAGTAAACAAAGGACTTGAATAGACATCTCCCCAAAAAGAACATACAGATGAACAAGAAGTACATGAAAAAATACTCAATATCCTTAGTCGTAGAAAAATGTAAACCAAAGCCACAATGAGATACCACTTCACACACACACTAAGATGGCTAGAGTAAAAAACATGGATATTATTAAATGTTGGCTAGGATGTAGAGCAATTCAAAGCTTCATACATTGCTGGCAAAAATGTAAAATGGTGCAGCCACCTTGGAAAAGAGTTTGGTAGTACTTCAAAAAAAAATTTTTTTTTTTAAAGATTTTATTTATTTATTTGACACAGAGAGAGACAGCGAGAGAGGGAACACAAGCAGGGGGAGCAGCAGAGGGAGAAGCAGGCTCCCCGCCGAGCCGGGAGCCCGATGTGGGGCTTGATCCCAGGACCCTGAGATCATGACCTGAGCTGAAGGCAGTCGCTTAACCAACTGAGCCACCCAGGCGCCCAATAGTACTTCAAAATTTTAAACACAGACTTACCATATGGTTTAGCAATTCCATTCCTAAGTATCTATGCAAGAGAATTGAAAACACGAAAACTTCTACAACAATGTTTATAGCAACATTACTCATAGTAGCCCAAACTGGAAATAGCAAAACGCCCATCAACGGATGAATGGATAAACAAAAGTGGTGTATCTATATGGTGGAATATTATTCAGCCATAGAAAGGAATGAAGCACTGATACAGGCTACAACATGGATGAGCCATGAAGACATGAAGCTCAGTGAATTAAGCCAGTCACCAAAGGTCACATATGGTATGATTCCACGTATATGAAATGCCCAGAATAGGGAAATCCAGAGACAGAAAGTAAATTAATAGTTGCCAGGCACTGGGAGAAAGGGAATGTGAGTGGGTATAGGGTTTCTTTTTGGGGTGATGAAAATATTCTGGAATTAGGTAGTGTGATAGTGTACATCTCTGTGAATATACTAAAAACCATTGAATTATACATTCTAAAATGGTGAATTCTTGGTATGTGAATTATATCTCAAAAAATAAAACAAAACACCTGAAACTGTAACCCTTGTTAAAAACAAAGAAAGAAAGGGCATAGAAGTTGCACATGCCCCCAAGAAAATGTGGACGAGTCTACCAAAAAGTATAAAGAATTCCCTAAGCCTGCCTACCATCCCATCACACCCACTTTTAATGTTTTTGTGTATATCCTTCCGTAATTATCTCTATGCATGCATACCTCTGCACATCCATGTACTGTTTCTAAAAAGCGTGACACTTCGCTTTTGTAACTCGCTTTTTCCCATGTTCAGTGTAAAATGATATAATACGAAATGCTTTTATTTCAATAAATATATATATTTTTAAAAAAAGATAAGAAAGTAAAGTGAGCTCCATACAAGGACAAAGTCCACAGTAGAGGGTAGGCCTCCCGGCTTACTAAGCCCCACTGGCTTCAGTCTGCAAAGGGCAGGACAGATGTCCCACAAAAGTGGGGCCCACTAAGGGGGTCCAGCCCCAAGGAAGGTGGAGGGGGCCCTGGTCTGAGAGCAGGTTCTAGTGGGTTTCAGCATCTCTAGAGGGTGCTGTGGCCTGGGGCTCTGTCATCGGGGGACACAGCCTCTGTGCTGTGGGTGAGGACACGGGAAGGAGCCCAGTGTACATTCCAGAGTGCTCCAGGGTGACGGCAAAATATCTTCATTTTTCATAAAATGGGGGGATTAAAACGTCATCAAAAACTGAAAGAAAAAACAAGTAGTATTAGTCACGGGATGAGGCCCAAAGCGCTGATTGCATGCTAACATCTTGGGAGAAGGGCTTTGAAAGAGTGTGGACCTACCGGCAGGAGACAGAATCTAAATATTTATGGACCTCCAGCACTAGCAGCTGGCCTGTGGCTCCCCCCGCACCCCACGTGGATAATTCTCACGAGGGGTCTGGGTCACCCCCAGGTGGACTGGTCCAGCCACACCTCCTCCTCGGCTCAGTGGGGACAAGGAGGGTGTGTCCAGTGTAAGGGTGGGGGGAGTGTAAGGTGGCACATAGCTCACCTGTCGGTCGCCCTGCACGAGGCGTGTGCGTGCATGTGTGTGTGTGTGCATGTGCGTGTGTGTGTGTGTGTGTATGCCCGTAGGACAGGACCACTGAGGCACAAGTAGACGATGCCCCTGCCGTCCAGACCCGCCTCCTTGCTTGGGGCCTCTCATGGTCCCAGGGAGAGCACTGCCAGGCAGCTCCCTGTGGGGGCTTGTCTGGGCTGCAGGAAACCGGAAACAAGAAACAGGAAAATTGTGCATACGATATATATATGTTGCTGGCCCACTGGTGACCCTCAGATCTTTGGAGATGCCTGAAGACCATGGCTGTAGGTGGTAGAGAAATGCAGGGTTTAAACTCTGCCTGGTCCCCTCCCCTGCGCTCCATGGCTCGTGGCTCGGAGGTCTAACCCAGGCTGCCATCCAGGACCCACCTGCCCTCCTCGTGGCGCGTCACCATGAGGGGTGAGGCTGGGACTGCCCAGCCCGGGGATGCTCACCTGCCGTGTGCCTGTCATCTGTGCCTCGGTTTCCCTGTCTGTAAGGAGGGGGCACTGACAGCATTCCTCCCCTCCCCCGACCACAGGTCTGTTTCAAGGGTGGGGTGAGTTAACAGGGGCAGGGGGCTCAGGATGGGCTCCGGAGGCTCTCACGTGGCTGTCACCAGTGATGTCAACACCCTTGTTATTGTTACCTCCCAGGGCACCAAGCCCAGCTCAGGGTCGTGCTTCACCCCATCTGGTGTCATGGAGCCCTAGCATCCCCCTCCTAGTGGGCCTCAGGTGTTGGCTCTTCTCTGTCCCCAGAGCAGACCCTTACTGTCCTAGCGCCTCAGGGGTTCTGTCCTACGGGCATACACATGCACCCTGTCCAGCCCCCGGCCTCAGCTCTGGGTAAACTCGAGGCCTTCCCAGGGCACCCATGGCTGTGTGGTTTTGGGAAAACCACCACCTCCCCTGGAAGGGTGTCCCCACCCCACCCAGAGGAAGGCTGAGGAGAGTGTGTGAGCCTGTTAAACTGCATGGATGCAGCGAGCGTGCGGGCTCCTTAACTCGGGGAGCCCACAGGACAGCCGTTTTACTGCAGGAATGTTGAGCTGGGCCGTCGAGGAAGGAGGCCCCTCCCTCCGCTAGAGGCCCCTGGCTCCCAGAAAACTCCGGATGTGGGCTGGCCAGCTGGGACCCAGGCGAGAGCGTGACCCTGGTGCAGGAGCCCACGCCAGGCTAGGGTCAGGGTTAGCACCTCTGAGACCAAGCGGGGTTGCTTCCAGGAAGGCAGGAGGCTCTCATGACCCAGACACTCCATCCTGACGCCCGCCTGAGGCTGTGGGGCCAAGGGCATGGTGCTCCAGGCTGGAATTGGGGCGGTGGCGGGGGAGGTGAGCCCGGGGCTCCTCCTGTGCACCCCCCGCCCCCTCCCCCCCCGGGGCTTTGGGATCCTGGACGGTGGCTGCATGGGGATAAGGCTGGTGGCCGCGGAGGAGCCCCTCCTGCCACCCGCATCCCCTCTGCGCTCCGCAGGCGGGACTTGGCAGACCCCCTCAAGGCCTCATTTCCTTTCTTCTAATTCAGCAGAAATCCTTCTCCAGATGTGTTCTCCCCAGCATGTTTGTTTAGAGTCAACTGACATGTTACAGGGAAGGGATGATTCACGGCAGCTCTCAGCTCCTGAAGCCAACAGCGGCCCGAGAGGCCCAGACTTCTGGGCAGGGGGTGGGGACCCAGCGCCATCCTGGGGGAGGACAACGTCCAGGCCCCGCCAAAGCCAGTGCCCTGAGCTTGGGCCGGAAGGCAGGGTGACCTCTTGTCCCTGGCAGTGAGCAGGATGCTTGGTCCTGGTGAGAGGAGGGCAGGGACAGGGACTGGATCTCAGCCCTGTGGGGTCCACCTCACAGGGGGGGCATCCACCCCTCCATCCCGAGGGATGCCCCACCTCAGGCCACTTCTGGACCCTGAGCTGCAGGAGGGGGTAGGCGCAGTAGCTCTGACAGGAGGTGGGATGCCCCTCAGCCCCCCCCCCCACCTCAGGTCATCTTCAGTGCTGTCACCACATGTCCTCCCATACACTGGGGCTGGTGTGAGGTTGGAATGTGAGCAGAAGACCCGTTCAGGTCAATGGCTCTTTCCCTCTGCCAGGCACCTGGGAGACGGGAGGTGCCCCACGTGGCTTGGGAGTGAGCCCCACTCAGGGCTGGGTGGCCAGACCACGGACACACAGATGAGGTGAGCAAGCAAGAGACAAAAGCGAAACCTGCTCTTTTCAGCCTCTGCTGTTTGGGGATGTTTGTTTCCCAGCCCATCTGACTGATACAGACGCCAAATGCCCCATACTGCAGAGGATGACCTGCACCTCCACATTGACAAAGTAATTCTAGAACAAGGAGCGAGGAGATGACTTTGGTTTGGGATTTTGTACACATTCCACATATTTTGTTTCGTGAGGTCAAAATGTGCTGTGTTGTGGCCATCCTAGCAGTTGCTTCTGCCTGAGCCCCGAGGGCCATCGTCCCACACGGTCCCTTCCCTCAGCCCCAGTTCGGGGGGCCCCACCCAGGCCCCCTGTGCTTGCCTGCACTGGTCTGGGCATGGTGGCAGGCAGTGAGGCTTGGTGGGGGGGTGCCCTGGCTGTGGCTCATCTCTGCAGGCCTCAGTTTCCTCCTCCCCAAAATAGGGATTAAGCCAGCGGTGGCCACCTTGGGTCAATGTGCCTTTCTTAACTCAGCTAAGAAAATCCTTAGAACCGAGGAGCCTGGCACCTCGTAGGCTCTCAGGGACGGTCTGTTACTGTGGGGAGCTTTGTGTCAACACAGTATCAGCTTTTACACACTGTTGTAGCAAAGCATCCCGCACACAGAGACGGGCATGTGCGGCTTGGAACCCTGATGTGCCACCTCCCTGTGGAAACAGCAGTCCTGGGCCCCTCCCAGCCCGTCCCCACCCAGGGCAGCCACAGTCCTCACTCCTCCAAGACCAGGTTGTACTGTCTGATTGGGAACTTTATACAAATGGAACCCTACACGTGTGGCTCCTATTGTCACGTGGCATCTTCCAGACCAGCTCTCTGCGTTGAGGTCCATCACTGGGTGGACTTCCCCTGTGGACATGCTGCCATCTGCTACCCCAACCAAGACAGGCACCCGGGGCTCAGTGAAACAGCACCTGTGACATTTCTGGGGGTGTGGGCTGGGTCAGGCTTGGGGGGCATGACAGCCGTCCCCACCCACAGCACCACTGTCCCGCTGCCCACCCTCCAGCACCAGCTCTCCCCACGCTGGGCCACAGTCCCAGGCATCAGTGGCATTCATGGTGGCAACGTACCTTGCATTTAAAGGCCGGGTTTTGGTGGAACAGGGTGTGCGGTAACAGGTGGTGACAAGGGGGTCTGGGCTAGGCTCTGCACTCCACCATGTTGATTGCTCCTCTTGGCCATGCATGCAGGCTGACTTACCTCACTCCAGAAAGGAAGTGTCTTCCTGCATTGGAAACCCCAACTGACTTTGAGTACCCCCAAAGCAAAAACTTCCACAAGGGGAGCCCTTAAGGAAAGCAGGTATAGGAGGCTGTGCTCTCTCAACAGGAGGGGGTGTCTGGCCATGGGACCTCTGCCTTGTCCTCATCTGGGAATGTGAGCCCACTCACTAGGCTGGGGTGTGACTGTTGGCCATGGCGACGCTGGTCATCCACCCAAAAAGAGTAGACCAGCCATGCCACAACTTAGAAGAGGGAGCTGGACAGTTCTGCCCCTGGGACTTGCCCCTCAGGTGCTCATGGGCCCCGCTCTTTTATCTGCTCAGGTGATGCAGCTGCAGGGTTCCCAGACTCTGGCTTCCCTGCCCCACACTCTCCCCGACTCAAGTGGGGACGCTGTGGACCCTAAGGTCCAGAGGCTGAGACTCCAGACCTCTGGGTAGAGGCTGGACCCACGCTTTCCTGTAAAGGGAGTAGAGACTTCCCTTCCCTCAGGCTCACTCAGGGGGAGGCGTGCTGGAGCTGTCCTGCTGGGCTGAGCAGAGCCCTCTGTGCTCTGGTTGAAGGTTTCCACTGTCCTGGTAGGGATGGAGTCTCCCAGACCCTTTCCACTTGGAGACAACATGTCAGCCAAAGAGGTGCAAGGTGGCAGGTGAGAGGTCCTGGAAGCTTTTGAGCCTCGTGCAGAGAGGGGCGAGTGAAGGCGCTTGCCTGGGGCCATGTCCATCAGTGTCTCCTTCACCTGGGCCAGATCCTGGAAATAGTTCTGGCCAAGAACTGGAAAGAACCCATGGTTCCCGAAGCACCACATTAAAGAGAGTGGACCACAAATTCCCTTCTAGAATGTTTCTTTATATTGTTTTCCCTGTTCTTGAGTTTCTATTCTTTATTTATCAGTTAAAACCAATCTCTAACTGTCCAATTGTCTATGTGTGTGTACTTTTTTGTATGGTGTGAGGTAAGGATCTTTAACATAAGATATTTTGTGTCTGTTCCCCATACATCTTAATTTTTCTCTCAGTTTTTTTTTTTTTACTTCATATTCTCTTCCATATCCTAGAAAGTTATCTTGAGGTTTTCTTTGAAATGATCTGGTTTTCTGTAAAATCCGAATTACTATTCATTCTCTGCATTTAAAAAGTGGAATATGTCAAACAAAAAGATACAGAAACAATGTTATCAACACCCATGGAGCCCCCACTTAGGTTTACCGTATGACGGCATTTTGTTTTATTTGCTTTCTTTAAGAAATAAAACATAGTAAACAGAATCAAACCTTTGTGTGCTCTTCCCAATTCCAAAAGGCACTGGTCCCTTAAAGAAGAGATAATGATCCTGTTCAACACTAAAGAACATTCTAACTCATGGTACTACAGGAATAGACGAAGGAGAAAACCCACACAATCATGATAATAGGAGCAAATCAGCATTTAATAAAATTCAAAACTCACTCAAAACAAAATATTAGCAAGTAGGAATAGAAGGAAATGTTCTTAGCCCGAGGGAGGATATTTATAAAAATTCATTGTTAACATCAGACAACAGTGAAACGAGAATATTTCCACAAAAGGAGATTGCCTACCATGGCAGGGTTACTCATCCCACCTGTCTGCACATGATACACCCCATGTTAGGGGCCCAGGTTACCTGGGAGCACGAGAAAGTGGAATTGTTTTGTCCTTCATCTCTGGTAATTTCTTAAAAAGTGCTATTTTGTCTAATATTAATATAGACAACTTTTTTGTTTAGTCAGTGTTAACCTGAGCTATACTCTTCCTTCTCTTTATTTTCAGCCTGTCATTGTGGTTTATTTTAGGTGTGTCACATGCAGGCAACATTAACTGAATTTTATTTTATTTTATTTTCATACAGTCTATTGATATTTATCCTTTAAAATAAGAGTTTAATCCATTTACAGTTACAATAATTACTGACATATTTAAACTTTTTTCCTGCCATCTTATTTTGGGTTTTCTATCTGCTGGAGTTTTTCCCTCTGCTTTTTTTCTTTCTTTCCTGACTTCTGAAGGATATGGGTTTTTTTTGTTTATGTTTTGTTTTTTTTTAGTTAACATAATGTATTATTTGTTTCGGGGGTACAGGTCTGTGATTCATCAGTCTTACACAATTCACAGCGCTCACCATGGCACATACCCTCCCCAATGTCCATCACCCAGCCACCCCATCCCTCCCACCCCCCAACACTCCAGCAACCTTCAGTTTGTTTCCTGAGATTAAGAGTCTCTTATGGTTTGTGTCCCCGTTGGGTTTCATCTTGTTTCTTTTTTCCCTCCTTTCCCCTATGATCTTCTGTCTTGTTTCTCAAATTACTCATATCAGTGAGATCATATGACAATTGTCTTTCTCTGATTGACTTATTTTGCTTAGCATAATACCCTCTAGTTCCATCCATGTCGTTGCAAATGGCAAGATTTCATTTTTTGATGGCTGCATAATATTCCATTGTATATATATACCACATCTTCTTTATCCATTCATCTGTTGATGGACATCTAGGCTCTTTCCATAGTTTGGCTATTGTGGCCATTGCTGCTATAAACATTGGGGTGCACGTGCCCCTTCAGATCACTCCATTTGTATCTTTGGGGTAAATACTCAGTAGTGCAATTGCTGGGTCGTAGGGTAGCTCTATTTTCAATTTTTTGAGGAACCTCCATACTGTTTTCCAGAGTGGCTGCACCAGTCTGCATTCCCAACAACAGTGTAGGAGGGTTCCCCTTTCTCTGAATCCTCTCCAACACCTGTCGTTTCCTGACTTGTTAATTTTAACCATTCTGAATTGTGTGAGGGGGTATCTCATTGAGGTTTTGATTTGGATTTCCCTGATGCTCAGTGATGCTGAGCACTTTTTCATGTGTCTGTTAGCCATTTGGATGTCTTTTTTGCAGAAATCTCTGTTCATGTCTTCTGCCTATTTCTTGATTGGATTATTTGTTCTTTGAGTGTTGAGTTTGATAAGTTCTTTATAGATTTTGGATACTAGCCCTTTATCTGATATGTTATTTGCAAATGTCTTCTCCCATTCTGTTGGTTGTCTTTTGATTTTGTTGACTGTTTCCTTTGCTGTGCAAAAGCTTTTTATCTTGATGAAGTCCCAATAGTTCATTTTTGCCCTTCTTTCCCTTGCCTTTGATGATGTTTCTAGGAAGAAGTTGCTGTGGCTGAGGTCAAAGCGGCTGCTGCCTGTGTTTTCCTCAAGAACTTTGATGGATTCTTGTCTCACATTGAGGTCTTTCATCCATTTTGAGTCTATTTTTTTTTTTGTATGGTATAAGAGAATGGTCTAATTTCATTCTTCTGCATGTGGCTGTCCAATTTTCCCAACACCATTTGCATTGGACATTCTTTCCTGCTTTGTCGAAGACTAGTTGACCATAGAGTTGAGGGTCTATTTCTGTGGTTTCTAGTCTGTTCCATTGATCTATATGTCTGTTTTTGTGCCAGTACCATACTGTCTTGATGATGACAGCTTGTAATAAAGCTTGAAGTCTGGAATTGTGATGCCACCAGTTTTGCTTTTCTTTTTCAACATTCCTTTGGCTATTTGGGGTCTTTTCTGGTTCCATACAAATTTTAGGATTATTTGTTCCATTTCTTTGAAAAAATTTGATGGTATTTTGTTTGATAGGGGTTGCATTAAATGTGTAGACTGCTCTAGGTAGCATAGACATTTTCACAATATTTGTTCTTCCAATCCATGAGCATGGAACGTTTTTCCATTTCTTTGTGTCTTCCTCAATTTCTTTCATGAGTATTCTATAGTTTTCTGAGTACAGATTCTTTGCCTCTTTGGATAGATTTATTCCTAGGTATCTTATGGTTTTGGGTGCAATTGTAAATGGGATCTACTTCTTAATTTCTCTTTCTGCTTTCTTGTTGTTGGTGTATAGAAATGCCACTGATTTCTGTGCATTGATTTTATATCCTGCCACTTTACTGAATTCCTGTATGAGTTCTAGCAGTTTTGGGGTAGAGTCTTTTGGATTTTCCATAAAGTATATTTTCCATAGTATCTTTTGGATTTTACATAAAGTATCATATCATCTGCAAAGAGTGAGATTTTGACTTCTTCTTTGCTGATTTGGATGTCTTTTATTTCTTTTTGTCATCTGATTGCTGAGGCTAGGACTTCTAGTACTGTGTTGAATAGCAGTGGTGAGCGTGGACATCCCTGTCATGTTCCTGACCTTACGGGAAAAACTCTCAGTTCTTCCCCATTGAGAATGATATTTGCTGTGGGTTTTTCATAGATGGCTTTTATGATATTGAGGTATGCACCCTCTATCCCTACCCTGTGAAGAGTTTTAATCAAGAAAGATGCTGTACTTTGTCAAATGCTTTTTCTGCATCTATTGAGGGTATCATATGGTTCTTGTTCTTTCTTTTATTAGTGTAGGTCTTTTATTTAGGTGTGTCACATGCAGGCAACATTAACTGAATTTTATTTTATTTTATTTTCACATTTTTCACATATTTCATATTTTAGTATCACATTGATTGATTTGCGGATGTTGAACCAACCTTGCAGCCCAGGAATAAATCCCACTTGGTTTTGGTGAATAATCCTTTTAATGTACTGTTGGATCCTATTGGCTAGTATTTTGGTGAGAATTTTTGCAACCATGTTCATCAGGGATATTGGTCTGTAATTCTCCTTTTTGATGGGGTCTTTGTCTGGTTTTGGGATCAAGGTAATGGAGGACTCATAAGATGAGTTTGGAAGTTTTCTGAAGGATATGTTTTTTAAAAAGTCTATTCCCCCCTTCTCTGCTAGTTTGGAAGCTAAGATTTATAATTCTATTCTTGCTGAGGTTACCTTAAAATTTTAGTATGCATTAGCGATTTTCTAAGAAAGTCCAAAGTTACTCAGTATTTCTATCTTTCTGTAGAGCATGAAATCTAGTATGCTTCCACTATTCTTTTACTTTTTTAAAAGACTAAACTTTTCAAAAACGAATTTACTTTAGATGCCACAATTTAACCGTTTTTCTTATAACCCATGGCATTTATTCAAATTCTCTTTCTTTTTGATTGAAGTACCTCCCTTAACCTTTCTTTTAGTGAGGACCTTTAGATCGTAAGGTTTTTCAGGCCTTGTTATGGTTTTCTGTTGCTACTTAACAAGTCATGTCTAGACACAGTGGTGGAAAGGACAACTCTTGTATTTTGCTCCTAGATTCTGCTGATCAGGAATTCTGACAGAGCACCTGAAATGGCTTGTTGTCCATGTGGTTTGGATGAGCTTACGAGGTGGCTGCTTCAATGTAGAGTTCTCCCACTGCCCTAGCCCAGTGCTGCCAGGACAAACCTCTGCTCTGGGCAGAAGCTGCCTGACCTGCTCTGGGGGCCACACAGAGCCACCCCACCATTCTCCACTCGTGGACCAAATCACAGGCTCACTCGGATTCAGAAGAAGGGTCACAAACTGCCCCTTCTTGTGGGGGTGAGCTCAAAGAACTTGCATCCATGTTTTAAAACCACCACAATCTCTCTAGACAAAAGTTATTTATATCCTTATCCCAAGCAAAATATGCTCAGTTTCTCCCACAACTTCCCCAAATTGTGGTTTTGGGCACATGCTCAGAGTTGAGGGTCTTGTTCCCCATCAAGTCCAGATATGAGTGAGACTCCTCGGGTATGGTTCCTCTTGTTCTAAAGACTTATAAGAAAAAGAGACATGGTGTCTCCCTGCCATGCTCAGCATACAGAGGGGGGAGGGTAAGGCCATCGCAGGGAGCACGCCCATGCAAGCAGGACTGCCGCAGGAGGCACACAGTCCCTGGGCCCAGCGAGCGCCAAACCACTGAGCATCTACCCCTGGGTCCCTGAGCAAGGCTCCACCCACTTCTTGGGGGAGACTCTTCTACTCTCTTAGTTTGGTTCTTTGTGCTCTTGTTGATGCTCTGACTCATCCTTCATACTCCATCAGAAGTAACCAGTGTTTGTAGCTGAGTGTGCCTGGTCTGTTTCCTTTCTGTAGAAGTTCAGGAGCCTGAAGACCTCTGCGAATTCTCTGCTCCTCTGTCCCCTTCAGACCACGTGGATACATTCCCTTACAAACATTGTGGGGTTTAGTTTGTATAAATTGCATCAGACAAAAGCTGCACCTAAAAATAAATCCTTCTGTCCCTTAGCCCCCTGTGAGGTTACTCTGCAGTGGTGACCTTAAAATTCTTAGGGCCCCTGCTGGTTAACATAGACGGTCTGGCAGGATGCCTGCAAGATCCTCAGAAAGCAGTTGTTTATCTGAAATGGTCTTTGAAGCACTGCTTCAGATATTTCTGAGACCTTACTTAGGGATTTGCAGTCATACCCTTGGTTTCAGTCTTTACTCTGAGACCGTGTTTTCTGAACAGTGACCTGGATTTAATCTTCATTCTTAAGTTCCATAGCACTTTGAGAGTCCTATTCTCTCACCCCTAAAATTGTACTTGGAACCTGAGAACTTTGCTCTTCAGTTTATCTCTTTCTTGTTGCATTTTATGGTGGACACTGAATCCAGGCAGAGCTGTCACCACCTCCTGCCCAGAAATCTCCTCGCTCGGTCATCATGGGCGTTAGAACATGCCCTGTTTTCCACGTTCCTGCAGATGAGTGTTGCCAAGCTTTCCGTACCGCATGATGAGTGTTTTCTTCCTGCTTCCCAGGACATGCTCACCTGGTTCTCTTACACCCTGCCCAGACCCTCCAGCTTCGGGCTGCTGTCGCTTCCCCGTGGTGACAAACTTTAGTTTTTGTCATGGCAACACAGACCTTCCAGCTACCAAAATCACAACAAGGCTCATTACGGTCCCATCCTTGGCTTTGTCTTTTCCCTGAGACCATTTCCCTGCCTGGCTTGGGTTTATCTTTGCCCCAAGGCCCTTTCTTGCTTTGAGAGTTCTCTCCTCTCTGGAAAGACTGTCCTGAGACTCCTGTGTTTTCCCTAAACTCTGCTGGGAAACTAAACAGTTCATTCTTTTTAGGTCATGTCTCTATAGCCAGTTGTTTATTATCCTCTCATTCCTGAGTAAAACCTTAGCTGGGTATAAAATCCTACATTGTCAGTTGGGGCTATGTCTCCATTATTTTCCTGATTCTAGTAATCTTGATGAGAAGCCTGCTGTTGGTCTAATTGTTCCATTGTAGGTATTCTGTCTATGCCTGAAGTTCAGTGGCAGTACTACAATGTGTCTGGATGGTGGACAGTATTTTCTCTGTTTGAAATTTGGACTCTGCTTCATATTTGAGACAAGAGAAGGAAGGGAGTGAGTTCCTTGTGACCACATAGTAGGCTGGTACCAGAGCCAGAATGAGAACCTGGGCCTCCAGACTCCCCAGTGAGTGCTCTCCTGTGGCCTTGCTCTTCCCAGAGGAGTGTGGTCTGCACTGTGCTGTGTTCTCTGTTTTAGGCAATGGGGAAGGGGCAAGCAACCAGGGAACCCGACTTCCATGGTGATGTTCTTTCTTCCCTAATTGGATGTACATCCACTAAGGGCAGAGATTCTATCTTCCTTTTTTCTTATCCTTGTTGACAATGCAGTATCATAGAGCATGGTAGGCTCATTTGAAAGAGAACACACTTTGATGCTGGGCAGACCTGGGTGGGAATAATCCAAATTGCCACTGAGAGCTGTGTGGTCTTGGACAAATTGCTAATATCTCTGAGTCTTGCTTTTGTCATTCATAAATTGAAGATATCACTATCTTCCTATTGGGTATGGAGATGTTTGGGGCACATGGTAGATGCGTGGCAGGTGCTCGGTACAAGCCTGCTGAAGAGGTGTTCAAGGTTGATGATATGGGACTGCAAACAACTAACTTAGAGCCACCAAGATGCCACATTGTCAGGAGGAGAGGAAGGGATCACCATAGGAGGACATAAGTCTGCTCTTCCTTGTCCCCAGAAGCATATAGACCTGAGGGCCCCCCCAGCTGGGAAATGTGCCCGGCTTCTCTTTGCTCTGCCAAGTGGACAGTGTTACTGTTTTTGGCTACTACCTTCTTAATTTTTCTGAGAGTGGAGGAGAAAGAAAAAACCAGATCTCCATTCCCTGGCTTACTGTGTGAGTTCATTCCAGAGCCTTCCAGTTAATGTTCCCCAGAAATCTCTGAGGAAGTGCTGAAAAAGGGGGCGGTTAGTATTTTGTGTGCTTTTGTTGGAGGCTGCCTAGTTTCCTCCAGCACTGGGGTGAATTGCCATCTCCAAATGGATTCACTGCTCTGAATAATGCCTGTTTACTTCAGAATTGCTTAAAAGCAGGGTGATACACGTGAATTAAAAAGAACATTTTGAATTTTTTTCTTCAGGACAAAGCCTGTGTGTTAAAGGGATCTGAAAAGATAAATTAATTCATTTAAAATACAATGATTTGGGCGCCTGGGTGGCTCAGTTGGTTAAGCGACTGCCTTCGGCTCAGGTCATGGTCCTGGAGTCCCTGGATCGAGTCCCGCATTGGGCTCCCTGCTCGGCAGGGAGCCTGCTTCTCTCTCTGACCCTCCCCCCTCTCATGTGCTCTCTGTTTCTCTCATTCTCTCTGTCTCAAATAAATAAATAAAATCTTAAAAAAATAATAATAAAATAAAATACAATGATTTAACACTTTTGTTGTATATGTTTCGGTGCCCTGTTGACTCGGTCAGTTCTCTGTGATGCTGGTGCTATGGCCCACTTGAGCTGAGTGCCCGCAGAGCTGAAGAAAGCATGTGGCTCAGAGCAAAGGAGAAACCAAATCTCCCCTTATGAAAGTCCTGGCAGGCCAGACAGTCCTCTGTCCAACAGATTCCCCTGAAATGAAAGCTGTTTATAAGAGATGCCAGATCCTGGATCATGCTTTGAAAATGTTTTCTAAGCTCTGTGATAACCTCACTGAGGTCACATCTGGCCTGGAGGCCACATGCCAAACACTGCATATTTAGAGCTGACTTTGCAGTTCACAACAGGAGGGAAAAATACAATAGAATGTGTCAAAATGCCTTCTCTAGAGGGAACCTAAGGACACAGAATTTGTTGATTACAAACCTTGTTTATTGCATGGTATCCTGATTGGTCCATGCATGGTCAACTCCTTATGTCCTCACCAACATTAGATGCCAGTCTTTTGAACTTTAGCCTTTTGTTAGTACAAAGTGGTGCGCCTGACTGTGGTTTTAACTGGCATATCTCTGATGACTAATTATGTTGATCACCTATTGGTGTGATTATTGGATGTCTTTGTGTTTATCTTCTTTTTTTAAGAAATTATTCTTTATGGCTTTTGCCCACCTTTAATTGGGTTGTCTTTTTATTACTGAGAGGTAGGGGTTCTTTATATATTATGAATACAAGTCATTTTTCAGATATATGTATTATAAATATTGTATCCCATTCAGTAGCTTGCCTATTGATATTTTTAATTATGGTTTTTGATAAGGAAATGTTTTTAATCTTGATAAACTTAAATTTATCTTTTTTTGTTTCATGGTTGGTGATCTCTGTATATCCTGTCAGTCCAAAGGTTGCTAAAGTTATTCTCCAAATTTTCTTTTGGAGGTTCTAAAATTTTAGCTTTTATGACTAGGTTTTTGATACATCCATCCTGAACTATTTTTCCTGTATGTTTTAAGATCGCATTAAGATTCATATTTATTCCTTATGGTTAACCAGTTGTTCAAGCACAATTTGTTGAAAGACTCTTCCTCCTAATGAGTTGTTTCGGTGGCTTGGTTGAAAATAAATGGACTATGTATGTGCTAGTCTATTTCTGGACTATATTCTGTTTCATCGATCTATTTATTTGCTTTTACATCAATACCACACTCTCATAATTATTAGACCTTTACTAAGTCTTGAAATTAGATATGTAGTGTAAGTTCTCTGATTTTGTTGTTGTTTTTTTTCCCAAAAAACTTGGTCCTTTGGCATTTTCATGTGAATTTTAGAATCAACTGTTACTTTCTATTTTTAAGAAGTCTACTGGAATCTTTATTGACATTTATTAAACCTATATATCAATTTGGGGGAAATTAGCATATTAACAGTAGTGACTTGTTCTGTCCTTGAACATGATAGACATTTTCATAAGTGGTTTTTCAAAATTTTCAAAATTAGGTTGTTTTTTGGGCGCCTGGGTGGCTCAGTTGGTTAAGCGACTGCCTTCGGCTCAGGTCATGATCCTGGATTCCCGGGATCGAGTCCCACATCGGGCTCCCTGCTCAGCGGGGAGTCTGCTTCTCCCTCTGATCCTCCCCCTTCTCATGTGCTCTCTCTCTCATTCTCTCTGTCTCAAATAAATAAATAAAATCTTTAAAAAAAATAGGTTGGTTTTTTTTTGTTTGTTTTTTATTATTATGTTTAAAATTAGGTTTTCTTGAATTTTTCTCAGCAATGTTTTAAATTTTTCTTTGAAGAGGTCTTGTGTATCTTTCATTAAATTTAAACCTAAGTATTTTTAAATGTTGATGCTATTACTGGTATTTTTTCCATTAAATGGTTGCATTTTCCAGTTGTTTATTGCTAGTGTATAAAAATTCATTTGATTATTGTATTGACTTTATATCCTATGACCTTGCATAATTCACTTATTCTTATAATTTTTTTGTTGTTGATCCTCAGGATTTTCTCCATACACAATCATATCCAACAAAGACAGGTTTACTTCTTCCTTCCCTGTGTTTATCATTTTTATTTCTTTTTCTTACCTTATTGAACTTAGGTAGGAACACCAGTACAGTGTTGAATAGAAGTAGTAAGAGCCAACATCCTTGCCTTGTTCTCAATCTTAGATGAAAAACATTCAGCATTTTACTACAAAGTATGATGTTATCCCTAAGTTTTCAACTTAAGGAAATTCTTTTCTAGTCCCTGTGTCCTGATAGTTTTTAAGATGAATAGGTTTTGAATTTTGTCACAAGGCTTTTAATACATTTATTTAGATGATCTTATGAATTTTTTTTTGATCTTATGAATTTTGTCCTTTAACCTATTAAGGTGGTGAATTACATTTATTGAGTTTTGAATTAAATTCCTAGAATAAACCTCACTTGATCATGATGGATTATCCTTTGTGTATTGCTGTTTGATTAGCTAACATTTTGTTTTGTTTTGTTTTTCATTTATGCTCAGTAAGGATATTGGTCTGTAGTTTTTCTTTAGGTTTGTAAGGGTTTGATATCAGGATTATTCTGGTCTTATAAAATGATCTGGGGAGCATACCAGTGTCCTTTATTCTTTTTTGAAAGGGTTTGCGAATAATAGGTATTATTTATTTCATAAACATTTGATATAATTTACCAGTGAAGCCATCTGAGCTTGTAATTTTCTTTGTTAGAATGTTTTAAAGTATGAATTCTATTTTTATTTATTCTTGGGTCAGTTTTGGTAAGGCTAGTCTTTCAAGGTTTTTATCCATTTCATCTAAGCAGTTGAATTTATTGGTATAAGGTTGTTTATAATATTCCACTATTTTTTAGTAATGGTTTTGAGATATAATTCATGTACCATGAAATCCACCTTTTAAAGGAATATAATTCCATGGTTTTTAGTATATTCATAAAGTTGTGCAATCATCACCATCATCTAACATAACAAACCCCCAGAGAAGCTTCATATCCATTGGCAACCCCTCTCCCTTTTGCACCCTCCCAGCCCCTGGCAAGCACCAATCTGTTCTTTGTCTCTCCTGATTTCCCTATCCTGGACATTTCATAGAGTTGAGATCATACAATGGCCTTTTGTGACTGACTTCTTTTACTTAGCATAATGTTTACATGGTTCATCCATGTTGTAGCATGAATCAGTACTTCATTCCTTTTTATGGCTGAGTAATATTCCAGTGTATGGACACACCATCTTTTATTGATCCATTCATCACTTGATGAACATTTGGGTTGTTTCCATATTTTGGCTATTATGAATAATGCTGTTATGACTATTCATGTACAAGCTTTCCATGTGGACATGTTTTCAATTCTCTTGGGTATAGACCATGGTGTAGAATTGTTAGATTATATAGTAACTTCATGTTTAACATTTTGAAGAACTGCCAAACTGTTTTCAAAGTCGCTGCACCATTTTGTATTCCCATCACAGTGCACGAGGGTGACAATTTCTCCACATCCTTCCCATACTCATTATTGTCTGTCTTTTTATTATAGCCATCCTAATGGGTATGGAAGTGTATCTCATTGTGGTTTTGATTTGCATTTCCCTGATGGTTAATAATATGAGCAACATTCGGTACCTGGCTGGCTCAGTCAGTGGAGCATCTGACTCTTGATCTCAAGGTTGTGCAGCTTGAGGTAGAGTGTTAGAGACTACTTAAAAATCAAATCTTAAAAAAAAATGTGAACAATCTTCATGTGCTTATTGGCCATTAGCATATCTTCTTTGGAAAAATGTGTACTCAAATCTTTTTTCCATTTTAAAATTGGTTATTTGTCTTTTTATTGTTGATTTGTAAGAGTTCTTCATATATTCTGGATACTAGTTCCTTATCAGATATGTGATTTGCAAATATTTTCTCTTATTCTGTGAGCTATATCTTACTTATCCTGATAAGAACAAAAGTTTTAAATTTTGATGAGGCCCAATTTACCTATTTTTTCTTTTGTTGCTTGTGGGTTTGATATCATAATATGCTGTTCTAAAAAGTTATCATTGAGGGATGAATGGATAGCGCACAGAGGATTTTTAGAAAACTGAGCATACTCTGTATGATATTATAATGATGGGTACATGTCATTAAACAATTGTCAAAACCCACAGAATGTACAACACTGAGTGAACCCTAATGTAAAATAGAGACTTGGGGTGATAATGAGGTGTCAATGTAGATTCACCAGTGTTAACAAATACACCTCTCTGGTGGGGTGTGTTGATAATAGGGGA
Organism: Mirounga leonina; assembly: GCF_011800145.1. Classification (NCBI taxonomy): domain Eukaryota; kingdom Metazoa; phylum Chordata; class Mammalia; order Carnivora; family Phocidae; genus Mirounga; species Mirounga leonina. The sequence goes on from NW_023270699.1 coordinate 716,901, forward strand.
TACTATGCATAAGTGGGGGTAGGGCTATATGGAAAATCCCTGTACCTTCCTCTCAATTTTGCTGTGAACCTAAAATTGTTCTTAAAAATTGTCTTTAAAAGAAAAATTAATTAAAATACTTTCCAATTTTCCTTCTATTTCCTCTTCTGTGTTGTTTAGATGTATATTGTTTAATTTCCAAATAGCTGGGGATTTCATATATATATATATATATATATATTTTTTTTTTTTTTCTCTTATGCAGAAATGTAGCTCTTTCCCAGTTGCATCTTTCCTTTTAGTTGGTCTCTGAGGGATGGGGCTCACCTTCCTCAATCAAAGACCTATCAAAAAATATTCCCAAACACAGAGTCATCTCCTCTGCTATGAATCATGCCTCTGGTGTGTTAAAGCTGCTCAGTCAGATATATTTCTGTTATTGATTTCAAACAATTCCATTATGGTCAGAGAACATATCCTGTATTCTTTCAATCCTATTAATTTTATTGACATTACTTTATGGCCCAACATATAACCTATCTTGGAGTATGTTCAATGTGAACTTGAAAATAATGTGTGTTATTCAAACATTGAGTAGAGTGTTTTATAAATGTCAATTAAGTTAATTGATACTTGTTCCGGTATTATATATCTTTGCTAATATTTTTTGTCTAAAAGAAAAGAGTTAAATCTCTAATAGTTATACTAGATTTATCTCTTTTTATGTGCAAATATATTTATATTTGCTATGTTTCCTTCAGGAACTAATGTTTTTATCATTATGAAATGTTCTTTGTCACCACTAACATTTCCTGTCTTAAAATATACTTTGGTTTTTACAAATATAGCCACTCCATCTTTTTTAATGATTAATGTTTTTATGGTATAACTTTTCCCATTCTTTAAATTTGAGCCTATTTGTATCTTTCTGACATCTCCTACAATCAACCTATAATCGGCTTTTATTTTTAGAAATTCAGTTGGGCAATATCTACCTTCTAATTGGAGGATCTAGGTCATTTTCACTTACTGTAATTATTAATAAGGTTTGGTTTAAATCTGCTGCCTTGCTATTTATTTTTTGTTCTTCCTTTACTGCTTTCTTTTTTTTCCTCCTTTTTCTTTTTTACTATTCCAGTGTAGTATTCAACTCTTTCTCCTCTATTGAATTTTAACTATATATTTTTAGTGGTTGTTTTATAAATTTGACATATACTTTTTTATTGGTCTCCCTTGAATCAATATTACACCATTTCATCTGTAATACAAAAACCTTGCAATGGTACATTTGCCCTCTTCATATCTTTGTGCTATTTTTGTCTTATATTTTATTTCTAAATATATTATAAACCACAGAATTCAATAATGTTATCTTTGCTTTTAATTTAATTGGCTTTCAAAAGTTAAAAACACAGAAAAATATTATTTTATATTAACCAACAGTCACCTAGTTGCTGTCTCAGTCAGTCTGCGCTGCCATAACAAAGTGCCAAAGATTGGATGGTTTACAAACAGAAATTTCTCACAGTTCCGGAGGCCGAAAGTCCAAGATCAGGGGACCAGCACAATCAGCTACTGCGGAGGGGCCTCTTCCGGGTTGCAGACTGCGAGCCTCTCACTGTGCCCCGCACACGGGGGAAGGCGCAGGCAGCTCTCTGGGGCTTCTGTGAGGGTACCAACCCCATTTATAAGGGCTCTACCCTCGTGACTTAATTACGTCCCAACGTCCCCACCTTAGATTAGGGGTTAGGATTTCAACATATGAATTTTAGGAAACATTCAACCTCTGAACAATACAAACATGGGGTCCATAACAGCTTCCTTTTGTGATGTTCTTCACTTTCTCTGGCCTACTTAATTCGCACAGGAGACATTTCTAGTCGTCCCAGTTGGAGGACGGTGCTCCTGGAATCGAGTAGGTAGAGGCCAGGGTTGCCGCAAAACCTGGTCTGATGCTCAGGACAGCTCCACGCCTCGCCCAACGGAGATTTATTTGGCCCTAAATGTCAATACTGCCAAGGCTGAGAACTTGCTAGAGAGTCTTGTTTATATTTGGCGTCATTTCTCTTCAGCCCCCAAATCTGCCTTTAGCATTTCTTGTAGTGCAGTTGCAGTTGCTACACAGTATCATGTATGTGTTTTTTTTAGCTTTTATCTGAAAATTTCGATTTTACCTTCCTTTTTGAAGGATAATTTTCTGATTATAGAATTTTAAGTTGAAGGTTTTCTTTTCTCTCAGCACTTTAAACATGTTGCCTTCATTGCCTTCTGCCTCCCAATGTTTCTAGTGGAATCAACGATTTAAAAAAAAATCATTGTTCTTTCTACATAATACATATTTTTTCTCTGACTGTTTTTAAGATTTATCTTTATATTTGGCTTTCAGCAGTTTGATTATGGTTAGTTGTGGTTTTCCTTGTATTTACCGTGTTTCAGATTCATTCATTTATTAAGTATATGGGTTGATCCTTTTCATCAGATTGGAATATTTGGGCCATTAATTTTTCAAATATTTTTCCTTCATTTTCTCTCTCTTTCCTCTTATTTTTGGACTCCAAAATGCTCCTATCTCAGACTACTTGATATTAGACTACTTAATATTGATTCTGCATTTCACACATGTTCTTAAAATGTTTTTTCTCTCTTCTCCAGTTTGGATACTTTTCACTGGCCTTTTTTTTAAGTTCCCTGATACCTTCTTCTGCATTATCCAATCGAAGCCCAACCACTGATTTTTTTTTTCTTTCACATAGTCTATTTTTCAGCTTTTTTTTTTTTTTTTAAGATTTTATTTATTTATCAGAGAGAGAGAGAGAAAGCACAAGCAGGGGGGAGCGGCAGGCAGAGGGAGAAGCAGGCTCCCTCCTGAGCAGGGAGCCCGATGCGGGACTCGATCCCAGGACCCTGAGATCATGACCTGAGCCGAAGGCAGAGGGTTAACCAACTGAGCCACCCAGGCGTCCCTATTTTTCAGCTTTTTAAAATGTGTTTCCATTCATTTCCTGAAATATACAATTTTTCATTCATATTTGAAATAATTTTTAGTTTATTCTTATTCTAATAACTGAACAATCAATAGTTTCTTCTCTAATTTCTTATAATTGTTCTTTTTTTATTCTTTTTATTTCTTATTTTATTTTATTTTATTATGTTATGTTAGTCACCATAAAATACATCATTAGTTTTTGATGTAGTGATCTTCACATTATGTAGAAAATAATCAAAGGAACTTAAGTATTTTTGTTTTGCTCTGTTTGTTCCTGGCAGATTGTAGTCCCCTCCCTCTGAATGCAGTAAAGGTGAGGAACTAATCACTCAGCTTTCTGCTAGTGTCTAGTTGAGCCCGAGAAGTTGCAGCTTTCCTCAAGTTGAGTTAACTTGTGATTAGCCCAACTTTAAATCCTAAGCTACAGTTTTTTGGAGCTTGTTGGTGTTTGGGCTGAGAAGGGGTTGATTGCAGTTGCAACTCCCTTAGGGGCATGGAACCCATTAACCAAAAGCAAGCATGGGACTTTGTGATTTCTCTCTCCAACCCCCTTTTGAAACACTGACACTTTTATGACTAAACTTGGAATTGGGGAGGAGAACCGTCCAGGTTGAGTGCTCTATCCTTGCCTTTGCCTTGCCTTTGTGGCTCTTCTAGACTCCAATTTGTCCATCAGTCCATTCTACCATCTAAAGTCCAGCTGACAGTCATTTGTTTTCATAAAGTTTCTTCATCCATAGCAGGCCAGCTCTACCCAGACTTCAGTGTGGAAGCAGGCAGCTCTCATGTCTCTTCACAGCCATGTTTGTTTCTTTCTGGAATTCACTTCTCAAGGTTTCCTTCTGTCCTCTTCTCTTCCCACCCTTAGAAAAGTGTAATTTTGTCTTGATTTCTCTTGTCTCCATGGGAATGAAGGTCTTTCTCATCCAAATATGAATCAGAAATCCCTTACGCGTGGTGTTTTGCTACATGCTTTTTCCATCAACAGTATGTGATGGGTATCTTTCCTTGTGAAGGCAAACAGGTTTACCGCATAACTGTAGAGCTTTAAACACTTTTAATTTTTTAAAAAAGTAATGCCTTTTTCATTATATGCAAACTGGTAAAATATTGAAATTACAGACAAACACACAATAAAAATAATCTCTAAGTTAACCATTGTTAACTTTTTTTGCCTCCTTTTTTATTGAGGAATAATTCACACACAGGAAAGTGCCCACATCTTAAGTTTACAACCCAATGAAATTTACATACATTTACACTTTGTGATCACCACTCAGATCAAAATATAGGATACTTCCATCGTGACTCTTGCCAGTCAGTACTCTCTCCCAGAGATAATAATTATTTTGATTTCTAGAATGATAGATTGGTTTTGCCTGTTCTTGAGTTTAATATAATTAAAACCATATAGTAGGCATTATATTGTGCCTGGCCTCTTTTGTTCAAATAATGTCTGTGGCATTAATCCATGTTGTATGTATTTCATGTTTTTCTGTTCTGCTGTGTAATATTCCACTGATGAATTATGCCACAATTTATTTATTATCCAGTAGATGGGCCATTGATTTGCTTCCAGTTTTTGCTTTGTTATGAACAAAGCCAACATGAATGTTCTTGTATGTGCTCTTTGGTAGGGCATATACACTAGTTTTTCTAATTTTACCTAGGGTGGAATTGTTGTGTCAAAGGGAGGTGCATATATAGCTTTAATAGAAACTGTCAGTTTTCTCAAGTAATGGAACCATTTTACATTCCGTCAGTGTATGAAAGTCACAGCTGTTGTATATCCTCACCAACACTGGGTATTATCAATCTTTTTATTTATTTATTTATTTATTTTATTTTAAAAAACATTTTATTTATTTATTTGAGAGAGAGTGTATGCCGTGCCTGTGGAGGGGGAGGGGCAGAGGGAGAGAGAGACTCTCAAGCAGACTCCCCACTGAGCGTGGAGCCTGACATGGGGCCAAATCTCACAATCCTGAGATAATGACCTGAGCCAAAACCAAGAGCTGCTCTCTTAACAGGCTGGGCCACCCAGGTACCCCTCTTCCATTCTTTTCAATGCTGCATGGTATTCTCTAGTGTGAATGTTCTAGAATTTACTTAGCCATTTAATTATTGGTGGATATTATCTTTGCTTTCATTTTTAATTCTTAAAAACACTGTGGCATTACACACCCTAGACCCATACCTTAGAGCCCACATGCGAGTATTTTGGGGCACAGGTCTTGGGGCACTTGGCACTGCGGTATAAAGCCTGAGGGAGCGAGCCTGTCATGCAAAGCCCTTACAAACCATCTGTCCAACATTATGCTGCCTTGAACCCAAACAACATGGAAACACGAGGACCTTCCCACGCTGAGCCCGGAAACACTTTTCACGCTGTGCTTGCGTCTTCTGTTTGTTGAAGTCCTCTCCTGAGGTTCCCATTTCCTCTGACATCAGCATGGGTGAGATACGTTTCCCTGGCTCCCCCCTCCTGGCTGCTCTTTTAACAACTGAGCCACCCAGGCGCCCCTGGCTGCTCTTTTACACAAGGCATTTTTAAGAAAACATTTTTCTGCCTGTTACTGAAGCAAAGCAGACCTGCAACAACAGCAACCAATCAGAGCAGGCTGGAGAGCTTAGAAGGCCTCCCGCAGACTTCAGGTCTTGCGGCCTCAGTCCTCCGTCCACGCCGCCCGACTCATGGTGCCAAGACGGAAGTCAGAGGCCGTCCTCATCAGGGATTCCTTTCTCTGCGCAAGTCAGAAAAGTCTCCTAGTGGATGGAGCCTTAGGGGAGCTCTTTCTTCTTTGCAGTTCCTGACACTGGGAGCGAACGCGGAAGGTTAGGAAAGCCTTGGGACGACCTTGAGCGACCCAGAAACCGTTGGGAAACGCAGCCCAGGCGGTGGGGCAGTGCTGGCAATTTGGCGGTCCTGGGTCTCAGTCTTGGCTCCCGACTCTTCCTCCTGGGTGAGCAACAGCAACGTCCCCAGGCCTCATTCTCCCCCTCTGCTGCACGCGGAAAGGAAGGGGCCGATTTCACGGGATGGCCGTACCACGGTCGCCCGCGCAGCCTGCGACTCTGGCTCCCAGGCTCGTGGCTCAGCCGCCTGGGCCGTGTCCCGCAGTCGTCCGCGTGCTGTGGACACGCCAACACGGCCGACGTCCCCGCCGCCCGGGCCCGGCGAGGAGCCAGGCGCTGGCCACCGGCCCGGCCGCGGGAGGAGCCGCCCGAGCGCTCGCGGCACCCCGAGCCAGCCAGGTGGGGAGGCGGCGCCGCCCCTCGCTGTCCCCCGCGGCGCCGCGGGCGCGTTCGGGCCTGAGCCCAGCACGCTGTGCGGCCTCAAAGGCAGGCCGACCGGCTGCGCGACTTCCGACACGCAGGTGCTTCGAACCCACAAGCCCGCGGGCGGGGCGGCCGCCGCCCGGGCCGCTGCTTTCCTGCCCTCTCTGGGGCTGAAGCCCTTGCTCGGCGGGCGCCCCCCGCTGCCTCGGCCCAGGGTCACACCGAGTAGTCTCGCGCAAGGTTTCCCAGCCGCAGGAACCTGACAATCGCCTGGGGGCCCCGCAGAACGCGGGCGCTGAGCCCGGAGGACCCCTCGGTCGTCCGAGGCCTGGCCCGCGCTGGGCGCAACCGGAGCCACCGGCCAGGAGGGCGGGCATTGCTGTCCCTGATATCCGATTGGCTTAGAGACACACGCGTGACGCCTCGCCGGCCAATGGGATGTGAGGACAGTGGCCCTGTGGGACTCTGGGAAGGGCTTTCTTCGCGACCGACCCAGAGCGCAAAGAAGCAAGCTCCGTGTCAGGTCAGCCGGGTGTGTGCCTAGTACTAGGTCGTCTGACAGGGTCCTGTGGGGGGGTCCCGTGAGGGGGCTTGTGACGTGGTCTCCAGTGGTGGTCCCCGTGAGGGGGTCCTGTGAGGACGTCCCATGTGGTGGTCCTGTGAGGGAGGTCCCTGTGAGGTGGTCCCATGCAGTGGTCCCCGTGCGGTGGTCCCGAGCGGTGGTCTCCGTGCGGTGGTCCC
>NW_023270699.1:723895-893937 GCF_011800145.1 Mirounga leonina
CCCCATGGGAGGTCCCCGTGCGGTGGTCCCGAGCGGTGGTCTCCGTGTGGTGGTCCCGTTTGGTGGTCCCGGTGAGGGGGTCCTGTGAGGACGTCCCATGTGGTGGTCCTGTGAGGGAGGTCCCTGTGAGGTGGTCCCATGCAGTGGTCCCCGTGCGGTGGTCCCGAGCGGTGGTCTCCGTGCAGTGGTCCCGTGTGGTGGTCCCGTGTGGTGGTGCCGTGAGGTGGTGCTGTCAGGTCAGGGCACAGGGGCGGCATGGGGGTGGAAGCCCAGACAGGGGGCTGCTGAATCCGCCACGGGGCCAGCCTCAGGCTTCCCTTCATCAAGGGCAAAAGCGAAAGAGCAAACTCAGCAACAGCAGAAAGAACCTCACTCCTTAAAGCCGTCAGCTCCGGTTTACAGCTTCTCCAGCCCAGGGACTGTTCATCTCCGGGGAGATGAGGCTGTGAGACAGTTACCGCAAGTGTTCCCACCCGAGTCCTCCAAAAAGCTGGTGAGGAAGCTCAGCCCTCCCCCTGAAGGAGTGCTTGGCTGCAGCCGGGAGCTGCTCTCATCTTCCTCCAAGCGGTGTTTGGACGAAGTGTTCCGTTTGGTGTCTGTAGCTCGCACAGCATTTAAGGAATGCTGCGGGCCTCTTTTCCTCGGAATCAGCGGCTGCTCCTTAAGATCACCTGGGCCGTCTCCAGCGCTGGCTGGGCCTGGGCTGCAGTCCCAGGGCCAGAGCTCCTTGGGCTGGACCCGGCCTAGAATCAGGGATCGTAAGAGTCCCTCTGCCACTTCTGCCTTTGTGCTCATGTGAAGTCGGCTGGGGACCTCTGCTCCGAGGGCTTGACTGGAATGGGACTGAGGCCCACCCAGAAGAGACAGCAGCCCAGGGAGCCCACGTGCTGGCTCCAGCCCTCCGCCCACCTTGTGCTTTGAGTCTCCATGGTCACCTCTGTTCCCTCAGTTAGTGGGGCTGGCCTGACGTGGAGAGTCCCTTGTGGGTCTGGATCTTCTTGCTTAAACTGTGCCCTCTGTCCTCTGGAGCAGTTCAGACTTGCTGTCCTCAGCCCAGCCATCCCCTATGTGCTCTGCCACAGGGCTAGTCTGAACAACACTGCAGCCGCTCTGACAGCCTCTCTGGCCACATGTGGGAGCCATCTGGGAGAACGGAGATCAGATGCAAGCCCGAGAAGAAACTTCATTAGATCCAACTGGCAAAAGATGAATAAATAGGCAGAACACAGAGACGGAACCCACAGAAAAACAACATGAAGGCAAAAGTAGTGGGGATCTGCCCTAGGAATGCTGTCCTGAAGAAAGCAAGATAGTGGACGGCAGGGACTTGTATGCATCAAACACTTCTGGAGTGCAAGGTGCAGTTATAATCTCCTTGTCTCTTAATCTCACAGCCGTGGGATAGGCACTTTTATCAGGTTTACAGACTTCATCTAAACACCTCTCATCATGCTCAGCCAGTCCCGGGCACTGTCTAGGTGCTTTATAAAGACTGTGCTAACATTCAGGACAACAGTCTACTCTCGGTGTTTTTATTGCTCCCATATCAGAGATGAGCAAATGGAAGAACCGACAGCCAAGATCTGAATGCAGTCAGTTGGCTTCTGTGCCTGTGCGCTTAACCTTAGTGCTAGCTGCCTCTGGCATAGCAGTAAAGGGTCAAAGCCTGGAAGCTGGCAAGTCTGAGTTCAAGTCCTGCAAGGATTAGATCTGATTTGCCTTGACCCAGCCTAGTGAGAATCCGAAGTTCTCAGGGATTTCTGCTAATTCATGGGGACTCTCACTTTCGTGACCTCTATGCCCCAGCACCAGGGTCTGTACACTGTCCCTAGTCCTACTCTATATCTGCTGGGTACAGGATTTCTCACATCTCAGTGCCTCTCAAAAACGTTGAATGAGAAACATAGACTATACTGAGTGGTGTACGGGTAGTGGAGGAGGAGGTTCGTGTAAGACACTAAGATGTGCCTGACCTTCTGAAGTTCACTTTGCTCTCTCCCGGCTCACCTCCTACACAGTCTTAACATTTTTGTCTTCCTTCTCACATTTACACTTCTCTAGTGACTTTAAACTCCTCTCTCTACTGTGTGGTACATCCCCAGCACCTCCTCCCTTCTCTGAAGACTTGTTGCCCTCCTTGATCACAGTGAGGGAAGAGGGAGCCAACTCCTTTGCCTTTCTACTCTAGTACTTTTCAGGGAGTTCTTTCCAAGAAGACAAGTGCTCTTTCCACCAAGACACCTCATACTGAATGAAAAACTCATACTGAATGAAACAATTTTTGGTCAGAAAATGTTGCTTCTGTCCCCATTATATTGAAGAAGTAAAAGCACAAGACAGGAATGAGAAAGCTCCATGCTATATAGCCCCATCACTCACTGGCTGAAGCTCTGGAAGAAGTCCCTGGTTTCTTCATTCATAAGCCAGGGATCAAAGCCACCACTCCACACCCTTGAAGAGCTGTCAGTTACTTTTGGCTTAGGAGGCTGGGTGAAGCCAGTTCTCAGTCTCACTATCCTCAAACACAAGGAAATGAACACCACAGGTATTTGGAGAAGTGAAGCCAAATAACAGCAAGGCCTTCTCCCTGTTGCAAAGCAGCACCTGCCTCCACCTTGCCTGGAAGCTGTGGAGAGAGAAGACTAAAGTCAGAGTCTTGGGGAAAATGCCCACCAATCCTGTCAGCAGTAGAGTGCTGAAGGAAATGGCATTCGGCAGCCCTGGAAAAGGAGGTGAGAGTTTCAAAGAGAGTGGAGCCTTTCTTACCCTTTCCTCTTGCCCCAACCGTAGTGATGCAATAGGATGGGGTGGCTAGGTGGCAGGGAGACTGAAAGATGGAACACCTAGTGTAGCTTATCACCAACAACAGACAGGAATGTGGCCAAAGACAAGGAAAAGAGAAGACAAATGAGAGAAGACCTGAGAGAGTAGGATGAGGGGCCTGGCACAGTATATGTGCTAGGGGATTCAATGTGGTGGCCCTCAGCTGCCTGCTGTGAGCTTTTATTCCATTCTGAATTGAGGAAAAGATATAAAGGCACCAACTTCCAGAAAGAGATAGAACAGGGAAAGCAAAACCAGCTGTCAAACTTTGGGGTGACACCTGAGGTCCCCCTGCCCTGGACCAGATATGTTCTGGACAGGGTAGAGTGGGTTCCTGCAGTGGACATTGAACAGAAGCCAGAGCCCAGACCTGCAGCCAGCAAGGCGTACGGGTTGGCTTGGTCTTCTGGTTTGGGAAAGCCCAACTTTCAAATGGTCCTAGATGGGGGAGGGAGAACATTGAGATGATTCACCTGAATATATAAGAATAAGGAAAAGATTTAGCAAGAACTAATCAAAGTACACATGAGCAAGGAAAATACAGGCAAGGCCAACATGTTGAAGCCTTTCTCAATAGGGCTCTTCAGCTGGACCACAGGACACAGTAAATGATTGAGTAACTATTTTCTCAGTTCTCCCAGAATGGTTTATGACTAGTACTATTCCAGATGCAGAGGAATCAAGTTGATTTTTTATCAGCAACAGATGTCTTAGGGTATTAGGAGTTATTTTTCTTTGGGAACCCAGTTGAGATAGGCTGAAAGAAACCAAATATAAAAAATTATTTTCTGGAAGAAAAATACCCAAGGGGGTAAAAGCCTATAGGCATTATCAGTGTGGAGGTACTGTCAATTATACTTTAAAAAAAGACCGCAGTGATATGATGGTTAACAAGAGAGGTGAAAGGAAATTGCCCAGCCAAAGATGGGATGAGGGAACTGAAGCACTGAAAAGTCAACAAATGCTATGCCATGTCGAGTAGAAAAGCAGGAAGAAGATAGTCTCAAATATGAAATTACTCTGGATGTTAGCCCCCAGGGACTCTGTTAAATAAAATATAACTCTAAACAAGAGATGAAAGGAAAAGCTACAAGGCAAACATGGATGATGAGCACAGACTTAACACTAGAAAGGCAGGTTCCAACAACTACAGGACAGAGTCTCAGAAGAAAATGTCATGAATCATAAGATAAAATTGACAAAAGAAATCAAGAGGTTTGGCAGAGGGAGTATGAGTGTATTAGAATATTGATCTTTCAAGTGGGAAGGCACAGATAGTTTCTAAGTTAAAAAAAAATCAAGGAATAGGGGTGCTTGGGTGGCTCAGTCGGTTAAGCCTCTGCCTTCAGCTCAAGTCATAATCTCATGATCTCAGGGTTCTGGGATCGAGCCCCATGTCAGGCTCCCCACACAGTGGGGAGTCTGCTTGTCCCTCTCCCTCTCCCTCTTCCCCTCCCATCCCTGCTTCTGCTCTCTCTCTCAAATAAATAAGAAGAAACTGGAGTAATTAAACAGATTGTAACCCTTTCAAATTACCAGAAGGAAAACAACCCCATCAGAAAGAAGAAAGTCAAATAGCAAGAGTGAAAAAATTGAAAAAGCATTATAAATAGAAAATGTAAGATGTTGGCATTAAGGCAAAAACTCTATTATGTCAAAGGTAAATTAAATAAACTCATCTGTTGAAAGTAATAACAAAGCCCATGTACATGTTATAAAGAAGAAATTAGGGGCGCCTGTGTGGCTCAGTGGTTAAGCGACTGCCTTCAGCTCAGGCCATGATCCCAGAGTTCCGGAATCGAGTCCCATATTGGGCTCCCTGCTCGGCAGAGAGTCTACTTCTCCCTCTAACCCTCTCCCCTCTCATGCTGTCTCTCACTCTCTCTCTCAAATAAATAAATAAATAAATAAAATCTTTAAAAAATTTTTTTAAAAAAGAAATTAATCTAAAACAAAGTGATTCAGGAAAGGTCCATTAAACCTAAGGAAAACAAGGGAGATTGAATTTAAGACACAAATTATGAAACAAGTTAAAACATCACTGTATATTTATAATGAAGATAAAATTGTCACAAATCTCAATACACCAAACAATAATTGATAAAAATACATGAAACTGACTACTTCTCTGGGACATGGACATACTTTTCCCTATTCCACCCACTAAGTACAACAAAAAACCTGGATACTGTATATAAAACAAGTTTAAGAAGATTCTGCAAGGTAGAGAGAAGAGAAACCAGCCAGGGACATTAGGATCTGAGGAACAACATGGTGGTGAGTTACCTGGGTTTTCTTTTTGCCTCACATATTTCAGACTTGGAGCTGAAGAAGCTGGTAACTTAGAAGTCACAATGGATGGAGCGCCTGGGTGGCTCTGTCGGTTGAGCATCTGCCTTCCGCTCAGGTCATGATCCCAGGGTTCTGGAATCGAGCCCACGTTTGGGCTCCCTGCTCGGCGGGAGCCTGCTTCTCCCTTTCTGCCTGCTCGTGCTCTCTCTTGCTATCTCTGTCACTGTCTCTCTCTCAAATAAATAAAATCTTAAAAAAAAAAAGTCACAATGGGTGTAGACAAAACTAGTCACAACAAAAGCATTCTCTTTCCAGACTATGGACTCTGAGAAACAAACTGAGGGTTCTGGGGGTGTGTGTGTGTGGGGGATGGGTTAGCCTGGTGATGGGTATTAAAGAGGGCACGTATTGAATGGAGCACTGGGTGTTATACGCAAACAATGAATCATGGAACCCTGCATCAAAAACTAATGATGTAATGTATGGTGATTAACATAACAAAATAAAATAAAAAAATAGAAAATGGGAAAAAAAAAACAACCTTTCTCTGTCCAGTCAAAGGACCAGGAAAAGGGCAACCTAGAAAGGAAGAAAACTTTGGGACAATAATCTCTCTATTCTAGTTATACACCACATAAAAGGAAAACTGTGGCATCATTCCCACCATGCAAGCATAATCTAAGTGGGGGAGCCTAGACTTTCACCCTCATAAGAATGATATTACAGAGTACCAAGTACAGAGCCTTGGTAATGTGGCATGACTCCCTGCAGTTCAGTGGAGACTACAGAAAGATGGGACTTCCACATTTATCTAATAGTAATAAGGTATTCTTCTCCCTCCTCATTGGATTGGTGTCAGAGGAGCCTGTTGAAGAGTTAGGACTTCCACATGGCTCAGCAGTAATGAGACCACCTCCAGTGTGGTATCAGTGGAGACTGTATAGGGATTGGAACTCCCATCATCGTGCAGAAGTAACAAAGAGTCCCCCTCTCTTTGGGTATCAATGGAGGGTTTCATGGGAAACATGGACTTCTACCTCTACCTGGCAATAACAAGGTAGTGCTTCCTGTCCTTGCCAGAGCGCTGTCAAAGAAAGCCAACTAAAACAAAATTTAAGTGAGATCCAGAGTCTCATAACATAATACAAAAATTCCCTGATTTCAGTCACCCATTACTAATTATACCAAGAACCAGGAAGATCTCAAAATGAATGAAAAAGATGATCGATAGATGCCAATGCTGAGATAACAAAGAAAAAGAAAAAAGAAAAATAGCCCCAGCAAAGAAATGGAATAGAAAGTTATAATGAGTAGAAGACATAAGGAAGAACCAAAAGGAAATTTTAAAACTTTAATAACCAAAATAAAAGCTCAATGGATGGGTTCAACAGTAGAATGAGGAAAGACTCAGTGAAATGGAAGATAAAACAATAGAAATTACCCAATATGAACAATACAGAGTAATAGAGTTTAAAAAAAAGGACAGAGTCTCAGGGACCTTTGGGACTATGACAAAAGATTTGACATTCATGTCATCAGGGTACCAGAAGGAGAGGAGCAAGAGGGTACAGTTGAAAAAGTACTCAAAGACTTTCCCACAAAGGTGCAAAATGAGTTCAATAGAAGAAAGATTGTCATTTCAGTAAATGGTTCTGGATCAACTGGACATTCATAAATAAAAAAATGAATCTCCACCTAAGCCTCACACCTTATACAAACATTAATTTAAAATGGATCATGGAACTAAATGTAAAACATAGAAATAATAAAAAAACTATTAGAAAAAATAGAAAAATTTTAGGATCTAACACTAAGCAAAATTCTTAGACTTGACACCAAAAGCAAGATACATAATAGGAAAAATTTATAAATTGGACTTCATCAAAATTGGAAACTTTTGCCCTGTGAATGATCCTTTTAGGAAGATGAAAAGCTATAGAGTTTTAGAAAATGTTTGCAAACCACATATTTATCAAAGGACTAGTAACTAGAGTATATAAAGAATTCTCAAAGCTCAACAGGGGAAAAAAAAAACAATCCAACTAGGAAATAAGCAAAAGACATGAAGAGAAATTTCACTGAAGAAGATATTGATGGAAAATAAACACATGAAAAAATATTCAACATCTTTATCCATAAAGGAAATATTAATTAAAACCACAGTGAGATACCATTACATATTTATCAGAATGGCTAAAATGAAGGGTGGTGTTAGCACCAAATATTGTTGAGGGTATGGAGAGACTTACTTATACAATGCTGGAGGTAATGTAAAATGGTACAGGAATTCTGGAAAACAGTTTGGAAATTAAAAAAAAAATGCAACCTCTGTATGACCCAATAATTGAATTCCTTTATCCCAGACAATTGGGCCTTTATCCCAGACAACTGAAGATTTAAGCTCACACAAAACCTGTACACAAATGTATATAGCAGCTTTATTCATAATAGCCTCAAACCTGATACAACCAAATGTCCTTCAGTGGGTGAATAAACAAACTGTGACACATCTATACCATGGAACACTACTCAGCAATAAAAAGGAATGAACTACTGATACATACAACACCTAGATAAATCTCTAGAGAATTATGGTGAGTGAAAAAACACCAATTCCAAAACACTTGTGAAAAGACTAAAGAAATGGAAAACATATTCGTGATTGCCAGTAGTTAAGGATGGAGTGGAGGTGGGAGGGAAGGGGATATGACCATGAAAGAGCAATGGAGAGATCTTTGTGGTGATGGAACTATTCTATATCACAGCTCTGTCAATGTCAGTACCCTGGTTGTGTTGTACTATAGTTTTGCAAGATGTTACCATTGGGAAAAACTGGGTAAAGCGTACACAGGATCTTTCTGTATTGTTTCTTAAAACTGCATGTGAATCAATAATTATCTCAGAATAAATATTTTTAAAAATTTAAGTCCAAGAAACATTACAAAATTGGTTTCACATTCGAAAATCCATTAATAAAATTCACCATCATAACAAACTAAAAAAGAAAAAAATGTATGATCATCTCAAAAGATGCTGAAAATGCATCTGATAAAATTCAATATCTTTTCTTGATTAAAAAATACCCCAATAAACAGAGAGATCTACTATGTTAATGGTATTGTTAAGATGTTATTTCTCTCCAAATTGATCGATTGATTCAATAAAAATTTTAACAGACTATTTCATAGAAATTGATAAGCTGATTTTAAAATTCAAATGGGAATGCAAAAGGCTAGAATAGCCAAAATGGTTTTGAAAAAGGTTGGAGGACTAATCCTAATTTCAAGACTTATAAGCCATAGTAATCAGAACAGTGTAGTATTGAAACAAAATATATAAATAGATCAATGTAACAGACTAGAGTTCACAAGTAGATCCACACATATATTTACAACTAATTTTTAGAAATGTGCAAATGTAATTCAGTGAAGAAAGAAGTCTTCAACAAATGGTACGGGGATGATTGGATATCCACATGTCATATAAAATGAGTATTGATCCGTATCTTGCACCATATGCAAACATTAACCCAAAATAGGTAATTTAAAACATAAAACTATACAATGTATAAAAAAAATGCTGGGTTGGGCACTTTTTACATGTGACACCAAAAGCATGTTCCATTTTTTTTTTTTTAAAGATGAAATGGCCTTAAACAAAATTAAAAACTTATGCTCTTTGAAAGACATTGTTTTGGGAATGAAAAGGCACAGACTGGGAGAAAATAATTGCAAATCATACGTCTATTAAAGGACTTGTATCCAACATATATAAAGAACCCTCAAAATTAGATAATAAGACTAACAATCCACTTCTAAAAATAGACAAAGATTTGAAGAGACACTTCACCAAAGAAGATATATGGATAATAAGTACATGAAACCTCAACACCATGAGTCATTAGGGAAATACAAATTAAAACTATAATGCAATATCACTATGCATTAGAATGACTACAATTTAAGACTGATCATAATTGTTGGTGAGGATGTGAAGCAACTGGGATTCTCATACACTGCTGGTGGGAGTGTAAAATGGTACAACCACTTGGAAAATAGTTTGTTTCTTAAAAAGTTAAACATATCTTTCATATGACCCAGTCATTTCACTTCTAGGTATTTACCTAAAAGAAATGAAAAGATATGTCCACATGAAGATTTGTATACAAATGTTCATAACTGATGAATATGTGGAGAAATGGTCATGGCCATGCACTGTCAGTTTTGCAGACTTTTTTGGGGGGGCGAAATTTAGCAACATCTATCGTCGTTTCCCCAAGAGAAACTTAGTTCTCAGTTTGTCTGAGGCTGGCTCTCTGGTTGCCTCCTTCATTTGGAATATTTTGGATTACTCTAGATATTCAGAAAGCAATAGAAATAGAACTGTTATAGGAATGCACACTAAAATATGTTAACTATGCAGATGAAATCAGAGCGGGAAACAAACCCTAAGAGACTCTTAACCGTAGGGAAAAACCTGAGGGCTGCTGGAGGAGAGGGGGCTGGGAGGATGGGGTAACTGGGTGATGGGCATGAAGGAGGGCACTTGTAATGACCACTGGGTGTTATATGCAACTGATGAATCACTGACCTCTACCTCTGAAACTAATAATATACTATATGTTAACTAATTGAATTTAAATAAAATAAAATAAAAAATTTAAAAAATATGTTAGTTATGTGTTTGTGAGGATTTTCCTTTACATGCCCTATTTTCCTTACTTGTTATTAGTAGATTTATTCCAAATGGAAACTTTGTTGAAAACATTTCAATTGTGTAACTCTTAGTACTTTTGCAAAAGTTGCTTATTAAAACTTCTAAACAAAGGCTAATTTCATCAGTGAGTATAGTTGGTATTATTTTTATCCCTAAATACTTCAGTGTGTGTCTCCTAAGAATAAGAACATTGTCTTAAATAAGCAGTGAAATGATCAAATTAGGAAATTTAACATTGACACAGTGCCATCATTGAATCCACAGACTGTATTCAAATTTTGATGATAGTCCCAATAATGCCATTTATAGCCTTTTTTTCTCCTGCCACATGATCCAATCTCAGATCACATGTTGCATTTAGTTGTCATGTCTCTAGTCTCCTTTAATCTGAAACAGTTCCTCAGCCCTTCTCTGTGTTTTATGACTTTGGCATCTTTGAGTGATATAGACCAGTTATTTTGTAGAACATGCCTCAATTTTGGGCAGTTGGATGTGTCCTCATGATTAGATTCTTTTTTTTTTAAAGATTATTTGTTTATTTATTTATTTATTTGAGGGAGAGTGAGCACGTGCACAAGCAGAAGGAACAGCAGGGAGAAGGAGAAGCAGGCTTCCTGCTGAACAAGGAGCCCGATGCAGGACTTGATCCCAGGACCCTGGGATCATGACCTGAGCCGAAGGAAGATGCCTAACGACTGAGCCACCCAGGCACCCCTCATGATTAGGTTCTAATTATGCATTTATATCATTATGTTATGGGCAGGACTACCACAGAGATGACATTGTGTCTTTTTACTGTATCATATCAGGAAGCCCATGAAGTCTGTGAGTTTCAGGGTTTTTTATTATATGGGTGTTTGGTTTCTCCTACACTCTTAGTTGGAAGAGTTTTCTTTCCCCAGCAGGTTAAATCTTGGCTTTCTCTTCCCCCTTTAACTTAGGCTTTTCTTTGGGCCTCTTGTACACTCCTCTGAGTATGTGCAGTTCAGTGGTCAGCCAAGGATCTGGAGTTGACATGCAGGTTTGTGGGGCGGCACCCTGTGCCCCTCCCCCCGTGGCCCTCCCCTTTCATAGACCCTCCACAGACACACATACGTGCTGTAACATACACACAGGGGAATTTGAGGTGGCTCATAGGCCTACATGTAAATGCTGAAATAAATGTTAGAAGAGAGCGTCCTCATGACTTGGGGTTAGGCAAAGATTTTTTGGGACACAAAAAAGTAATAACCATGAGATAAAAATTGAATATTAGACACTATAAAGATTGAAATCTTCTGCTTATCAAAAGGTAACATTGGGAAGGTAGTGATTAAACAAGTCATGGAGTGGAAAAAATATTTGCAAAGTATATGTAACAAAGGACTTGTATTCAGACTATTAAAAGAACTCATACACAACTACAGACACAGAACTAGAAAACTACACAGCCCAATAAATTGGGCAGAAGATTGCAACAGGCACTAAACAATGGAGTGACCAGTCAGTAAGCAGTAGTCATTAGTGATTAGGGAAAAGAACATTAAAACCGTAATAATATACCACTACACACCCACAGAAGGCTCAAATTAATAAGACTGGCAGTATTAAATGTTAACAAAGATGAAGTGGGCGCCTGGGTGGCTCAGTTGGTTGGGCGACTGCCTTCGGCTCAGGTCATGATCCTGGAGTCCCTGGATCAAGTCCCGCATCGGGCTCCCTGCTCAGCGGGGAGTCTGCTTCTCCCTCTGACCCTCCCCCCTCTCATGTGCTCTCTCTCATTCTCTCTCTCTCAAAAAATAAATAAAATCTTTAAAAAAAACAAAAAAAAGATGAAGCAGTTGTAACACATACATTTCTGATGGAAATATAAAATGGTATAAACACTTTGGAAATAGATACTGTATAATCTGGCAATTCCTTTCTTAGGTATTTATCCAAGGAAAATGAAAATATTGGTCTGTACAGAAAGGTTTTAGCAGCTTCATTCATAAGAACCCAAACCTGGAAACAAGTCCAATTATCACCAGTGTGTCAAGGGTAATCAGAATACCCACATAATGGAAATTGACTTTGCTGAGCAGCAGAAAGAACAGACTTCTGACAACACGGATGGATCTCAAAAACATTGTTACATTGAGTGAAAGAATACAGACACAAAAGAGGACATAACTCTATGATTCCATTGTTGGGAAACTCTAGAAGAGACAAACCTAATCTACGTTGTCAGAAGGATGTCAGTGGCTGCTTGGGGTCTGGGAGGAGATCTGAGGTCGGGGGTGTTGATGTTCTTGGTTTTGACGGCTGCTATGCAGGAATGTACTTTTGTCAAAACTTACCTAACTGTACACTTAAAACGGGTTCATTTTATTGTGTGTAAATTTGTTTCAGTAAAATTGATTTAAGTAAAAGAACACAGGTGTCTTGACTTTTTTTTTTTTAGAAAGGGAGGGGGTGGTGGGAGAGCAGAGGGAGAGAGAGAGACTCTCAAGCAGACTCCTCGCTGAGCACAGAGCTGCACACAGGGCTCGATCTCACAATCTTGAGATCATGACCTGAACCAAAATCAAGAGTCAGACGCTTAACTGACCGAGCCGCCCAGGCGCCCCAGGGGTCATGATATCAACATTGTGCAGGACACATCTGTGGCCAAGAAACATTAAATGAGAGGAGGAAGGACATCAGAGTGTGGGCTACTTTTCATAATGACTGCATTATAGAGACAGCTATTTATGCAGCAAATGACACAGTCACGCTTGTCATGAAGCAGAAACTGTAAGACATAATAGGAGAAACAGAAAGAAATCCCACTATTAGGAGATTTAATGCTCCCCTATGAGTCCAAAACAGATCAAGGGGACACAGGGAGTTAGAATGGGGAAGTCCTATACAACGTGGTATGGCAGATCTTGGGGACAGCTGTTGAAGTCTGTGCTCTGATCACAGAGAATGCACTTTTCTGTTGCACTGCACATAGAAGAGTCATGAAAACTGACCACAAATTAGGCCACAGTGAACATCTCAATTCCAGATAGTAGAAGTAATGTAAACAACATGAGAAAAACTAAAAATCAAAACAAAGTATAAATGTTCTTTTGCCTAAATATTTTTAAACTTTGTTTAAAAACTCTTGTGTCAAAGGGTAAAGACAAACCAATTTCAGAACTGCTAGGGAATGATGATAATGAAAACATATCAGAATCTAGGGAATGTTGCTCAGACAGGGTTCACAGACAAACTTACAGCCTTATAGTTATATCAAGAAAAACAAAAGAAAGAAAAATAAACGAATTAAATGTCCAATTCCAAATTTTAAGTAAGAACAATTGAATAAACTGGAAGTGGCCATTAATAATGCAGTCAGAAATTAACTAGTTGGAAAACAGGAAAAGAGTAGAATTAACAAATAAAAACCCAGTTTTTTGAAAACAACCAACAAAATAAATAAATCACTAGATAACCTAATCCAGAAAAGTAAAACCATAAATACATGTAACAAATGTCCTAAAAGGAGGAAGAGATGACTGTCAAGATAGAGGAAATTAAATCTTAAGAGATTATTTATAACTCTAGGCCTAAACACCTGGGTGAAAATGTAATTTTCCATGACTTACCAAAATTGAGTAAATAAATACAGAATGTTGAAGCAGATGCAATTGCATAGAAAAATTAGAACCTTTTCTATCTATCTCCCATCCCCAAATCATCAGGCTTCAAAATGAGCTGAGGAGAAAATCAGATGATCATCTCCATATATGCAAACGAAGATTTATTCCCTCATCTTTTACGGACAAATAAGAAAAAAAAACCAGCGTCTTTATGGGGTACACTGAACACTTCCACCGAAGTCAAGAGAATGACCAGAATGCCCACTGTCGTTACCCCTACTATTTAAGATCCTATTGGAAGCATCACCAAATGCAGTTACACACACACTCACATACTTATACACACACACACACACACACTCGCACACACACAATCATAGAAATTGGAAAGGAAAAGGTAAAACCACTGCAGATTGTACTTCTGTAAAATCAAGGCAACTGACTGAGAAACTACTAGAACAATAAGAGAATTCACTAATGTAGCAGGATGTAAAATCAACATAGAGAAATCAGTAGTCCCTACAGAAACAATGACCAAACAATAGTAAGTAGGAATTAACAATAAATATGCAAAATTTATATGAAGAAAGCTTTAATTTGAAAGAGACTGAAATAGACAAACAAATGAAAATATAGGGCATGTTTCTGGACAGGAAGAATGGGTATCATGAAGATGTCAAGTCTCTTTAATTTATAACTAAAAATACAAAGGGTTTTTCCTCTCCTGAGGACCTAGAAAAATTGATTCTAAAGCTCATATGAAAATATAAACAAGATGAGTCAGGAAGGTGCTGCAAAAGATTAGCAAAGGCAGGGGGGATGGGGCTATTCCTAGCAGATGTAACAAATACTATAAAGTGTCCATAATAAGTGTGGTACCGGTGCAGAAATGGACAGATCAGTGGAACAGACTAGAAGGTCCAAAATGGACCCGCGTACATATGTGGAGTTTTAGTGTGTAATAAAAGCCGCACCTCAGGTTGAGGAGAAGATATGCTTTTTAATAAATGGCATTGGGTGATTTGGATAGCCATTTGGAAAATAAAATTGGGTCCTTATGCCAACTATATACTATAGGATAGACTTCAAATGGATCAGAGATCTAAATATAAAACATAAAACCATATAAGTACTAGATGAAAACACATGAATTGCTTTATAACTTGGGTATGGGGAAATCTTTTCTAAATATTTTTCAAAATTCAGTATCAGCAGAGGAGGTGATCAGTACATTCAACTGTATTGAAATACAAAACATCCCCGACCAAAGTTCAAAAAGCAAAAGCAAAAGACCAATGACGAGTTGAGAACAAACACTTGGAAGTTGTCACTAAGGGCCAATCTACTTAATAGGAAGAGGTTCAGAAGTGGAGAAGAAAAAAAACCAAGAACAATGGAACAGAGGGCAAGAACCACAAATATGCCTCTTCTCAGAACGAATGGATCTCAACATATAAATAAGTGCTCAGCATCATCTGCAGTGAGAGGAATGCAGATCTGTGTACTGAAACACCAGCTCTCAGCCATCAGAGGTTTGACAGGTGGTTTTACTGGTGAGGCAGGGGGTGGCTCAGAGTACTTGCCAGCCACCCCGCAGAACAGCACAGCCTGTGGAGGGCTGGATCTAACAAAGTTACGGATGTGTTTCCCTCTATCTGTTCTAAAGATGCACACATATGAGAGAACAGGAAATGACCCATGCATGGGGGTTTTCTTTGCAGCCTTAGGACTGGAAACTGCCCAAAGGTCTTATTGCATGATATTGCTTGAATCCATGGCAGATCCACAAGATGGAAAACCCAGTCACTACAAGTTAGGAAGAATGAGTACCCTCCAGCTTCTGTGGTTAAGTGGGGACGTGGAGTGCAGCTCTGTGAAGACAGGGCACTTCCTTTTGTATGGAAATGGTGTTGCAAAGAAGAAACACTGAGAGACCTAGCTAGAACCCAGTGAAAATGGGTACCTGCAGGGAGCCCTGACCTTGACTTTTGAACCAGGTCAGTATTTTACATATTTGAACAATTGAATTACAAAGAAAACATTTCTGATATTGAAAAGAAGCTGAGAAAATGTAAACCTACCTGCGTGTGTAGTTCATTGATAACAGAACCCCACACAGGAAAAAATCATTTCAAGTACTTGAAGAACACAGTAGCTTTTCCAGCCACCACTGGTGCCGTACAGGATGGAGGGGCCCAGAAGCAAGTCCCACCCTTCGGTCAGGTTAGGAGGAAAAACAGCTTGTAAAAGACAGTTTTGGAAAATGGTGGAAATTTAAATACGGCCTGGGCCTTATATGGTGTAGAAGCCATCTTTAGTTTGGTATTATATTTTGAACTTGATCCAGCAACAGTATTATGTTTAATAAAAAAGCAATCCTTATTTTTTTAAAGATGAATACTGAAGCATTTATGTGTGAAACATCATAATGTCTGTAATTTAAAATATCTCCATGATTAAGTCGTTCAAGTAATCATGGCAAATATAAGAAGCTAGAAAACGGGTTCAGGGATGGTCTTTGCTCTCCCTCCTCTACTCTGTGTTTGAGATATTTCATGAGGGAAAATCAAAATGGCTATAAATGAATAAGCAGGATCCAATTTGGACAAGGGACAGAGGTGGGGGCATTTGAGCTGGCCCTCGAGCGTGAAGAAATCAGTGTCGGGAGAACAAGGGGCTGGGTCTCAGCAGGAGCAGGGCTTGGGGTTGGTAGAGTTTTGGAGTGTCGTTGGGGTCCGGAGCCGACGGCCAAGAAGGAATTCTTGAGACGTCTTTGGTGCAAAAAGGTGGTTTTATTAAAGCCCGGGGACGGGACCGGGGGGACAGGACCCGTGGGCAGAAGGAGCAGGGGCATGCAGTCTTCAGGTCCCTCTGACTCTTCCTCCCCTCCCCCACGCACCGGGGTTGTGAGGGGTGGCTGATCATATGCTTGGGAGTTGGGGGAGGGAAGGAAAAGGGAGGTGTCCAAAAGGACTTGGACCTGCTGAAGAAGACTCACAGGATACCAGAGGCCTGGCTCTTGTCAAGCTAGGGTTGTTTTTCTTTCTAGTAAGGGATTAGCATTGAGACAGTTGGGTGCTTCCTGGAGGAATGTTATCCTGTTTCTATTACAAGTCCTTGTCACTGGGCTGCCAGTCATAGGGAAACTTAACTTTGTTTACATTTCCTTGTGCCTCTGTTTCCCACATCACTCATGGAGGGGAGGGTGATGTTAGGGCTCCAGGAAATTGGGTTATGGGTCTCTGAAAGTTAGGGTATTGATAAGAATGCACTTTCCTTGTAAGTCACTAAGACATTGGTGAACTGATGGAGACTCATGTCCCAGGATTGTGACCTTTATCCGTTAACCATCTGTGTTTCCCTTCCCTTAGGTTTAGGGCATCCAGGGGTGCCTGAGGAATGCCACACAGATCCACGGGTGTGTGTGTGTGTGTGTGCGTGTGCGTGCTGGGTGTCAGCTTGTGCTTTTGTGCTCAGCTTGCTTTCTCCTCCCTCGTCAGGGTCACAGACCATTGGCACAGTCTGCTGACCCCTCATTTTTGGCATCTTTCCTTATCCTGGAAGAGCATTCCGTCAAAAAACTAATAACCTATCAGGAGGGCCTATTCTCATAAGAAGCCTCCTTCTTCGCAGGCCCAGTTTGGGCTTATCCTCCTACATGAACCAGATGCACGCGTGTTCAGCCAACAGCTTCTCTGGAAAAGGGGAAGATGCCTCAGAGATTGAACAGCTGCTCTTCTCGGCCCCCAGGAGAAAAGGAAATCGTGTCTGCTTCTCTGTCCCAGAGAAGAGAGCTCCGGTCAGCCCGTCTGCGGGGCTGAGGCCCCGTTGAGGGCAGGTCCCTCATGTTCTTTTGGCTGTTTTCTGAAGAATAACAAAGGGTTTAGAAGCCAAAGTGATATAATCCATGTCCAGGATTTGAGGAGCAAAATCAAGTTACAAACTTGATTTTTATAAACATATCAATTCATCGTTCATTGACTCCAGCAACGTTTTGGACTCTCCAGTAGATTTTCACAGGTTCACCCAGAAAGTCCTGAGAGTGTGCCGGTGTTGGCCGTGTGGTGGAGGCAGGCCTGAGAGACAGGCTGTGTTTCAGTTAGAAAGTGTGTGTCCGGGGCGCCTGGGTGGCTCAGTCGTTAGGCGTCTGCCTTCGGCTCAGGTCACGATCCCGGGGTCCTGGGATCGAGCCCTGCATCAGGCTCCCTGGTCAGCGGGAAGCCTGCTTCTCCCTCTCCCACTCCCCCTGCTTGTGTTCCCTGTCTCGCTGTGTCTCTGTCAAATAAATAATTAAAATCTTTAAAAATAATAATAGCAGGTGAAGGGGCGCCTGGGTAGCTCAGCCGTTAAGCATCTGCCTTCAGCTCAGGTCATGATCCCAGGGTCCTGGGATCGAGCCCCGCATCGGGCTCCCCGCTCGGCGGGAAGCCTGCTTCTCCCTCTCCCACTCCCCCTGCTTGTGTTCCCTCTCTCGCTGTGTCTCTCTCTGTCAAATAAATAAAATCTTTAAAAAAAAAAAAAGTGTGTGTCCTTCGCTGCTCTAACAAATCACCACAAGATCGGTGCCTTCAAACAACGCACACTTAATCCTTCACAGTTCTGGGGAGTCAAGAAGTCTAAAATGGGCCAGCAGGGCTGGTTCCTTCTGGGGGCTCCAGGGAGGAATCCACGTCCTCCCTCTTCTGGCTTCTCGAGGCACCTGCACGCCTTGACTCCTGGCCTGTCCAGCACCCGCGAAGGCAGGGGCATGCAGTCTTCAGGTCCCTCTGACTCTTCCTCCCCTCCCCCACGCACATCTCCTCCCAGTCACGAGAGCCTGGTAATGGCATTGGGCCCGCCCATGTTGTCCCCTGTCATCCCCCCGCTGGAGAAGATGGCCATGGCAAAGGGGGAACGGAAGCGGCAGGAGGGCGTGGAAGGCCAGAAGTGGGGCGGCCACGCTAGGGGTGCCTGGTGGCCGCACTCCACTGAGAGGCGTGGGTGGTCTCAGGAACCCCGACAGGAGACCTTCCTCCTCGGAGAAAGGAAGGCTGCACCCAGCGTGGGCTGATGGGCCCGACTTCAGGAGTGAGGGGTAGGGAAGGGGGCAAGAGTTTATAAGGACTGGGGGGGTGAGACCTACTGATGGGGCCATGGTTCTAACTAACATGGATGCATAACAAGTTACCACCAACTTAGGTGCTTAAAATGATACAAACGGACCATCTCATGGCCCCTGTGGGTCTGAGGTCTGGACACGGCTCCGCTGGGTCCTGCTCAGAGTCACAGGCAGGAACCAAGCTGTTGTCCCGTCTCCTCTGAGGCGTGGCGTCTTCTAGACTTGCTGGTTTCAGGCAGGATTCAGTTCCTTGCAGCTGCAGGGCTGGGGTCCCCACCCTCAGGTTCTAGCTGTGAAGCCCTCTCCAAGGGCACTTCATGGGAAAGACAGCGGGAGAAATCTCTCTGGCATCTTTCAGTCCTGACCCACCTGGTAGAATCTTCCATTTGATGAACTCAGAGTCAACTGATGAGGGACCTTAGTTACTCTGAATTCCCTGTGTCAGACAGCGATTCCTACTCAGGGGAGGGTATGAATGTGTGTCTTCGGAGGCAGGGTCACTGTGAACAAACAAATACTGTGTTCTGCCTTCGAAAGGGGGGATGGGCCTGCATTTACAGCAGCCCAGAGGGATTTCCCACCCGGGAGGTGGGCCACGCGACCACGGGGAGCAGGAAGGGAGAGCGTGTGAGCTTGCGGGGACGGTGTAGACGGCAGCAAGTCTGCCTGTTCTTTTTAAGGTAAAGCATCTGTACAAGGAAACGTGCAGATCTTACGTGGACAGATCTAAGGCTTCTGCGAAACGCACCCATAGAACCCACACACCATCAAGACAGACAGCATTCCCACTGTCCAGAGAGTCCCGGGTGCCCGAGCTCTGGCGCCCATGAGTGGTTAGCCTTGCCCGCCCTGGAGCTTCCGGCAGGTGGGGTCGCGTGTCATCTACTCGGCGGTGTCTGGCTTCTTTCACTCAGCACAACGCGGTGAAACTTCTCTGTGTCGTGTGCTCCTTTTGGTTTTTTTTTGGAGGGGTGATCATGACATGGGTGAGCCATGGTTTGCTTGTCCGTTCTCCTGATGACGGACGGCTGGGTTGCTTGCAGTTTTTGACTCTTATAAATAAGGTTTGCGCTCTCCTACTGGTCCAAGAGTTGATGTTTTTGTGGCTCTTGGCTGGTGCTCTGGAGGGGATTGGGGAGCAGTGTGACTGGGGCCCGAGGGATTGCAGGAGAGCGCCGAGGAGTGTACCTGCCATGCCGCCACCAGCCACGCGCGAGGCTCGCACCCTCCGGACCACTGGCGCCATCAGGCGAACTTCAGCCGTTCTGGTGTGTCGTCGGGGCCCCCCTGCGTTCCCTGAGGAGGCATCGAGTCTTAACTTGAGAGGTGGATTCTCGGTCTCCAGGGTACCCTGAGTGTCACCGTCTCAACAGCTAACGACAGGCCACACCCCTGTGTCTCCGTGGCCGTCTGTCTGCTTAGAAAGTGGCTGCCGGACCTGCAGACGAGGACCCTGGGCTGGAGACATCCCCGGGCGGGGCTGGTTCCCAGGGTCCCGGCCATGAAGCTCTCTGACATGCTGACCCGTGTTTTCAAAAATCACAGATGGAAAAATGTCCCTTCCTGCATATCCTTAGCATAGAAAATGCATTATGAAGACCAAATACCGGTTGTGGTAGCAAATGTAAATGTGTTTGATTGTCTATAAACAAGGACCGTCAGAATGGGTGGGAAAAAATGCCTTTATAGGCCATCTACAAAAAACACACCTAAGCCGATGTGAAAGGACCCCTGAGAGACGGCCACCAAACGTGAGGGAAGGAAGTAAGAGTTGCGGCCTCACCCTGTCCAGGCGGACTCGCCGCCGAGCCCGGGCCAGCCAGCGGGGAGAGCTGGACAGGGGGTGGCCGTGACCTGCGGCCGGGGTCTCTGGCCCCCCGCCCTCACTTAGATGGACGGACTACGGGGTGTGATGGGGCGAGGCCAGGAGCTGGTGGATGGAGCCTGGGGAGCTTCTGCTGGCAGAGAGGGTGGGCCAGCAGGCCCTCCAGCTTCTTTTCCCTCAAGGACCACTCTTCCCAGGAGGAAGGGGCAGGGCTGGGGAGATTGGCCCCCAGTTCTGGGTCAGGGCAAGTGGGCTGGGGAA
Source organism: Mirounga leonina (assembly GCF_011800145.1). Lineage (NCBI taxonomy): Eukaryota > Metazoa > Chordata > Mammalia > Carnivora > Phocidae > Mirounga > Mirounga leonina. The sequence goes on from NW_023270699.1 coordinate 744,498, forward strand.
GGAGGACGCCCCAGGGGTGTCCGGCCCCTCCCCGCCAAGCTCATGCTGCGTAGTTCCAACCGCGTGGACAGGCAGCCCAGGGAGCAGGTGTTAGAGCTGCCAGGCATGGGCTGTTCGAGGTGCAGGAAGGAACGGGGAGCACAGGCCCCCCCACAACAACAGGGCAACTGGCTTTGCACGCATGTTTCGAGACTTCATGCAAGGATCTAAAATACTGCTTTTATGAACTCGGAACGGACGCAGGCATGATGGAGCCTGAGGTTTCCTTCATAACCTGGTTCTTAAATGTCAGGTTCTAGTGTGACAGAGGCGCCTTATCTTTTCCTTGCTGATGTTGGGAGGTGAGGGGTTGGGGAGTGAAGTGTGGCCTGATTTCAGATGTGAGTTCTCAGCCAGCCGGTTCCAGTTAGAGAGATGATTCATGGATCAAAGTCGCGGTCCCTTCTTAAAAGGAAATACACATTTCTGCTTTCCCACTTGCCCTCAGGAGGGGTTTCTGGGGTGACCACTCCCAGGCAGGGTGGGGACACCTCCGGAGGAGGAAAACCCACAGACCCACCTGACGGGGTGCAGGCCAGGGGCAGAGGAGCCTGGGCTCGGAAGGCAGAGGGAGAGGGTCCCATAGGGAGTGGTAGCTGAGCGACTGGGGCCCCTGCTGCCTCTCCCTGCAGCCTCCCTTCCCCAGCCGGCCCTCTGGCCTCCCTGCTGTGGGCACCAGGCGGCTGAATTCCTCGGCCCCTGAATTCACAGAGCAGTGAGTGATGGGGCCTGGGGCCTGACGGCAGCCCTCCCGGGTGGGCGTTACAGGGTTGCAAACCCATTTTGCAGGGGATCAAACTGAGGTGAAGGGGCCGGGGACTGGCTCAAGGTTACCTAGCTGCGGGCGGTGGGGAAGGAGCCAGGCTCTCTGGTGGCTCGGGGCCCTGAGGCTCCACGCTGCAGGTCAGGCTGGGGGCTTGCGGGGCGTGATGGGCACATGTTGGGTTGTGGTGTGGGCCCTGTGGATGACGGCCTGGGCCCATGGGACATCAGAGCAGGGGCTGAGACAGGGAGTCAGACACCCCGCTAATTCTGTCTGGGGGTGCTGTTCTCCACTGGAGTCCTGCCTCTGCCCCCCTGCCTGGCTCTCCAGGGTGCATCCGGGGAGGGCTGTCCCGTCCCTACCCCACTTGCCGGGTTCCCTGCAGGCCAGGACCGCATGCAGTTCCCACCGCCCACTTCTGCTGGCCCTGGCACCTGCCCGCCTTTCCCCCCGGGGCCTGAGTGTGACCAATCCCACGTCCTCCCCTCGCTCTCCGGCAGCCCAGCAAGAGGGCGGCGATGAGCCCTGGGGATCAGTGGTTGTGCATATCCTCTCTCCCCATCCACTCTGCCCTTTCTGGGGCCAGCGCCACGCCCACGAGGGGACAGCCATGGCCCCAGGCCACCTCTCTCTGGACCCCGGCCACATGTCCCAGGGCAGCTTCCCGTGGGGCCTGCTGGTCCTCCAGGACTCGCAGGGGCTCTTGGTGTCAGAATGCTGGCCTCTGTGGGGTTTTGGCTTGTTGGCTCTGGCCAGCTCCCAGCCCCGAGCCCTCATGTGCTTCTGATTCTGCAGAATCGGGGTGTCAGGCCCCTCCCACGTCCTGCCGCTCGGTAGACGGTCCTCCCCCACCCTCCCCAGACCCAGAGGCTGACAGCCTGCTTGCGTCTCCAAGTTCCCTCCTGTTAAGGTGGGAAGTACCAACATGGGGGAGATTGTAACTCCTCAGAAAGATGACAGCAGAGTGAAAACTTTTATTTCGAAAAGTTGTGGACATGGACGCAGGGAGCAAAAACACAGGAAGGAGTAAAAATAAAACTAACCTATAAAGAGGGTCTTCAATAGAATGTAGAACCAATCACTCCCTTGAGGAAAAAGAGCTTTGGGTTGTTTTTTTTAAAAACAAAACAAAACAAAATAAAAAACACATCACTTTGTGCCACTGGCTGGCCCAGGGGCCCAGGCCTCCGAGCAGATGGGGAGGAGGGTCTACAGGATAGCACCTTCGTTCTTAGGGTTTTCAGGGATGCGGGGTTAAGGAGCCACCATTTTCTGCTGTTTGCTGGAGATGCTGGTCCGAGTTTGTCTGCTCGCCCTGAGCTCTGCGGCCCAAGGAGGTGGGAACCGAGGTCTGAGCCCTGAGCAGGGAGGACCTTGTGAGGAGGAGCTTCCTCATCAGGGGTGATGCTTGAGAAACCCCCTCCACCCTGCCTTTCCAAAAACAAAGGGTCCATCTCATGCAACTTCACTAGCAGACTTCGAACACATACATGAAATGCTCACTAAAGAATCGGGTAGGAATCATGAGAAAGATCAGGCTAGGAGGGAGGTGCGGGGAGGGGGTCAGAGCTCAAGCGGCCCCCCAGGAAAGGCAGGGAGGTTTTGGGGATTCAGAGCCTGCAGGAATTCGGGGGATGTTAGCACAGAGGGGAGGGGATGGGTTGGCTGGCTGAGTTGTGGGACCAGAGGGGTGGGTAAAACACACGCGGCTTTTCAAGCCTTTTCTTTACAAAAACGTAGCTCGTCAGGTCGGTCAGGAACATTCACATCGCATTTTACTCCCCATTTTAGCAGTGGGAGAGGGGCCGCCCAGCGCTAGCCCAGCGCCACCTTTCTGGACACGGTCTGGTAGAAGACGCCGCGCAGCAGGGCCTGGTAGCTGGGCACACGGAACAGGTGGCGCTCGCCAAAAGCCACGTCATACTCGGCCGTCTTGCCCGTGACCAGGACGCGGATGTGGGGCTCGTTCACCTGGCGGCCCACCACCACCACAAAGATCTCGATGTCCGCCCGCTGGGCCTCCTGCACCACCTTCTCGATGGCCGCCGCCGTGGCCCCCTGCGAGTTGCCGTCGGAGAAGAGCACCAGCTTCTTCTTGGCTTCGCGGGGCGAGGCCTCACGGTAGAAGCGCGTCACGTAGCTGAGGGCATCGTTGACGTCGGTGGCGTCGTTGAAGAAGTCCATGCCGTCCACGGTGCTGGCCAGCACGGTGTAGTTCTGCAGGAACTGCAGGGACCCGCGCCCCGGCCGCTGCTGCCCGGGACCGCTGTACTGCACCACAGCCACGCGCACCTCGTGGGACGGGCTCGTCCTGCCCGCCGTCAGGAAGCGCTCGGCCAGCCGCTTGGCGAAGCGCTTGGTGGTGTCGAAGTTGTGGCTGCCCACGCTGGCCGAGCCGTCCAGCAGGATGGTGATGTCGGCCGGGGAGGGGAACGTGACTGCGGGGCGGGGGTGGGGGGTTAGGGCGCGGCCGGCCGCCCCGGCCTCCCGTCACCCCCGACCTCCTCCAGCCCGCGGGAGCCCCACAGCGCCCTCTCCACACACCCCAGGTACTCACTTGGGCAGGTGTAATCTGGACATTTCTTGTCTGTAAATGAGGAAAACACAGCATGAAGCCAGTGACCTCACGGACCACTCTTCCATCTGTAACCCCCCAGCAAGATGGCACCAGAGCCCCTGTGTGGCAGGCGCCGCGTGGCCGTGCGCGCAGGTGACACACCCCGTGCCACACTGTCCGCGGGCCACGCTAACCAGGTGCTGGCCACGCGGGCAAATCGGACCCCAGTAGCTCTCTCTGCCTGCACTGTGGGCTCCGCTTTATGGCCGGAAGGAGCCCAGAAGGACATGTTCTGAGCTGGGGGCTGGGGAGTGGTCTCGGCTCCAAGGCCACCCGCGACAGGAGCGTGTGGATGGACCACAGCGAGTGTGAGCGCTCCCAGGACAAAGTAGGCAAAGCACAGGGCAGCCCACACTCCAGGGAGCGCCTGCACAGACGCCGGGCCACGTGGGAGCAGGGCCACGTGGGAGCAGGGCCATGTGGGAGATGGGCGACGAGGGAGCCGGGCCACGCGGGAGCCGGGCCACGCGGGAGATGGGCCACGCGGGAGCCGGACCACGCGGGAGCAGGGCCATGCAGGAGATGGGCCACGCGGAGGCCTGGCCACGTGGGAGCCAGGCTGCACGGGAGCCGGGCCACGCGGGAGATGGGCCATGTGGGAGCCGGGCCACGCGGGAGATGGGCCACGTGGGAGCCGGGCCATGTGGGAGCCGGGCCACGTGGGAGATGGGCCAAGTGGGAGCCGGGCCACGCGGGAGCCGAGCCACGTGGGAGCCGGGCCACAGGCCCCTCCAGCAAGAGTGTGGGGCCTCTTGTGGGGAGGCGCCCGTGCTGTTGGCCGGGGGTGTCAGGCTCCTGCAGCAGGAGGTCATGGGGAGCAAGAGGAGAGCGCGTCTCAGCTGCCCCGACGCAGCCTCCCAGCACAGCTGCGTGGAGGGCCCCCACCCCAAGCCCACCTATACAGATCTGGGCGGTGACGTTCTTCAGGAAGTTGTCCTCCAGCAGCTCCGCATAGTTCTCCTTGACCAGCGAGATGCCTGGCCGGCCCGGAGATGCCAGGCCTTGGCAGGAGATGACGTTGAGCTGGTCGGAGCCGGCGACGTAGCCGAACATGTCCTTGATGCCCACAGAGACCACCTGTAAGGGAGGGACGGTGTCGGCACGGCCCCGGCGGGGAAGGTACGGCAGCGCGTGGGGCGTGCGGGTGGCCCCACCTGGATGTCCGGGCCGCAGAGCACGCTGAGCGGGGTGGTGTCCCTCTGGGTGTCCGAGCGGCCGTCCGTTATGACGAGCGCAACCCTGTTGTTCTGGGTGGGCGGCAGCAGCCGGTTCCGGGTGTAGTGCAGAGCCTCCCCCGTGAACGTGCCGCCCGCCATCCACCGCATCTTCCTGATGGCTCTGTGGGGCGGGGCGCTCACGGTCAGCGCGGGCGCGGGGCTCCGGGGCAGGGCCGAGGGCCGGGGCCCCTCGGGGACCATGGGGGTCGGGCGGCCGGGCACACGGCACTCACTCCTTGAGCTCCTGGACGGTCCTGATGCTGGGGTCCCTCAGGTCCACGTGCTCCTGCATCTGGTTGTGACTGTACTGCACCACTCCGGCGTGGGACTGCCCGGGTGCGAACTGCACGCGTCGCATGCCCCGGTCAGGAGGCGACGCGGGGCTCCCGGCAGCCACGCCTCCACCCGCCATCCGCCCCCGTGCTCTCACGCTCCGGCAGGAGGAGGAGCACCGCCCCGGAGCCCGGCCCCCTCCAGCCCGGGGCCCGCACAGAGCCCTGCTCCCCGGCACGCAGCGGGCCCCGGGCTGCCTCACCTTGACCAGCTCGTCCCTGCTCAGCCGATCCAGGACCCTGATGACGAAGTCCTTGGCGATCTCGAAGTTCTGCAGGCCGATGCTCTCCGAGCTGTCCAGCACGAAGAGGATGTCGATGGGTCCACACTTGCACTCTGCGGGCAAGGACAGCGTCAGCGCTGGGGGCCTCCCTGGGCCCCACTCGGCAGAGCCACACCCTCCTGACCCAGGACCCCGGGGCTTCTGGCCCCGTCGTGCAGGGTCCTGGGGGAGGACGGGGCGGGCCAGTGGGCATAACCCCGGCACCCACAGGGGACACCCGAGAACCGTGCTAAGGACTCACCACAGCAAGCTACGGAAAGAGCAGAAAGAAGGTGTTACATTCCAGTGTCGTACTAGGAATCATAAACCCGCCCGCCTGCACTGCCCTCCGCCGGGTGGGCTGCTTTGCCCAGCGCCCCGGCCACCCGGCCGGCCAGTGGGGGTGACAGTGGCCTGGCCCTGCATCCCCCCAGGGGGTTCCTCGTGAGTGGGGCACACTCCTGCCCCCCTGCTGGCACCCCACCCCACAGTTTAAAAGATCCCTCTGTGAGCGCCAAAGGTAGGTGCTGGGGCCGGCGGGACCTAATTCTTTCCAACTAAGACCCTTCTTCAAAGAGGAGAGATACTCACAGCACATTTTCATGATGATGTCCAAGATCTCACATTCCTGCAGGGGAAGAGAAACACACACCGGGGCTGAACGGGCCCTCCGGGTCGCCTTGCCCCGGGACCACAGTGGGATTCCCTTTTCAGGGTGATAGGCACCTGGTGCAGGGACACCTGACGTTGTCACTGATATGTGGACACCCCGCGTCCCTCCATGACGATCACATGCCCTCCTGTTGCCGTCATGGAGCCCCACCCCATGGGATCCGTGGCCAGAGTGGTCAGCCCCCGAGGACGTTCAAAGACACCCACTTACATCTGGTCCCGGCGGTCCTGTGTGTCCTGGGGGTCCCTGTCAGAGGAAGGAGCGGAGGAAGGTGGTAAGAGCGCATCGCTTCCTGAGCTGCGGGTCTGATGGGAGCCCTGAGCAAGCCTACCCCTGGCCCTCCTGGCCCTCGGGCTGACCCCACCTCCCAGTAGGCGCCCCCGGCCCCTGCACACCAACGGCTGCTGCAGAGCCCCTGATGGCCTCCTGCTCTGTGACGGCTGGGGCAGCAGGTGGGCTGGGCATGGCCCGTGTGCGGCTCCCCGGCCCTCACCACGGGTGCAGAGCTCATTCCAGTCTGATGGTGCCGTCGGGATGGACGCCCCCCTCGGCACCCGCCCTGGGCTCTGCTGTGCTCTCCTCACGTCTCACCTGGTGACCAGCGGCTCCCCCTTCTCTGCAGCCCCCACGACCCTCGAAATGGCCCGTTGCCTCCCTCCCGTCAAAGGGCCAGCCTTCTTGAAGCCTTGCCCAGAGCCCCGCACCCCAGGTTCCTGCTCTGACCCCCCTGCAGCCTCAGAGTTCCAGGGTGCCCTACCCTGGCTGGCCACGCCACTCACCTGGGGGCCTTCGGGGCCCCGGTACCCCTTTGCTCCTTTGACGCCTGGGGGTGAGACGTCGTTGTTCTGGAAGGGAACAGCACCATGTCACCGACACAACCACCATGGGCAGACCATCCGTGGCTGTCCGTCCACGGCCCCGTGTGTGGTGCCCACGCCCGCCCGGGTGGGCTCTGCACTCACGTCCTCTCCAGGGTCTCCGGCTTCTCCCTCATCCCCCTTGAGGCCTGGGTAGCCTTTAGTGCCCTGCAGGGGACAGGGGAGCACGTGGTCAGCGGGGCGGCTAGACCTAGGGAGCGGGCATGTGTGTGTGGCTGGGACCCTGGCCCAGCGCTGGAGTGGGTTCCACCCTGCGGTGGGCGGTGGCCAGAGACACATGTCCACTCAGGCGAGGCCGGTGGGCAGGGTGGCTGTCACCAACACCAGCATCCAGCGGTCCCTCTCCTCCACCAGATTTCTATTTTAAATCGGCTCTATTAACCATAAGTCACAGCATCACGTTTCCTTTGTAAGAAGCAAAAGTTTTAAAAGGAAAAGATAAAGGAGACACGGTGTCCTGCCTGGGGAGACACTGAGGCCAAGCACCGGCCAGAGGACACCCCAAGGTTTGGGGGGTATCAGTGCACCCCTGGGCCAGGCAGGGGCACCCACAGACTGAGACACGTGTGGGCGGGGCCTTGGCGCCGAGCCTGGGCCGAGGATGCACGTGTGAATGTGTGCAAGTGGGTTGCATGCATGTGCATGTGAATGCACCAGCACCCCGACGGCGGGCATGTACTCACATTTATCCCGGGGGGGCCCCTGCTGCCTGGGTAGCCCTGCAGGGAAAGACAGGACAGTCAGGCCAGGCTCTGGTTTGGCTGGGGTGGGGGCCCCAAATGGATAATCCTGACCATCACTTCCTGGGCCAGCCTGTGGTCCTGGGCCCACCCCGCTGGTGCAAAGGGGGTGATGGGGCAGGACTCTGGGGGACTCACAGGGAAGCCAGGGAAGCCCTCGGTGCCGTTTCCGGGTGGGCCGTCTTCCCCCTGTGGAGAGGAGAGAGACCACGTCTGTCACTGGGAATCGCCTGGGCTCAGGGTGGTCCCCGAGGGGCTTCACCAGCCCATGAGGCGTCCCCTGTGCAGGATTGTCCTGCGTGTCCCCAGACTTTGGAGCAGGAGGGGCGGTGCCCACGGTGACCACAGGGACCACAGTGGTTGAGAGGACCGTCGCCTGTGGAGAGCGCACCTCTCCAGACACAGCAACTGGGACCCTCAGACCCTACGTGGAAACTCTTCCTGGCAGAGGCCCGGAGCCCGAGCCCACGGCTTCTCCAGCCCCAGCAGCCGGGCGTCAGCCCCACCCAGGCCCTGAGCCCTTGGGACCGCCACTCACCCTTTCACCCATCAGGCCGGGGTCTCCAGGGGGTCCTGCGGGCCCTGGAGCTCCTCTGGAACCCTAAGGAGGGGAAAGGCAAGTGAGCAACGCAGGCTCAGAGGCACCACGTGTGCCTGAGGAAAATGAAGGGTGAGTTAAATAAAACAACATGCTTCTGCTCATAAGCACAACAATGATTAAGAGAAGGGTTTTTAAATCCATCATCCTGGGGCTGCCCACGGGGCTAACAGACCTCCTGCCCAGTAACCCACCCAGGGAGCGCCCCAGGACATGGCCAAAAAGGGGACCCACGTGCTTGCGGACAGTTACCTCAGGGGCTGGGGGCTCCGGACAGGCCAGAGGCCCAACCCCAGAGCTCCGAGAAGCAGAGGGACACAGCCCAGGTGGGGCTGCCGAAACACACGTCAGTCAAGGTGTGCAAAATCATTAAGGATTTTAGCAAACGTTTATAATGATAAAATTAAAAAAAAAAGACACCTTTGTGAAGCCAAATTTATAAGGCATAATCTGCAAATAAGAAAAATACATTGGAAAGAAATAAGCTAAAATGTTCTATTATTTATCTTTGGGTGGTCGTATTTTAGATTTCAATTGTTTTTTTCCTGCATTTTCCAAATTTCCTGAAAGACACAGATACCACGAATCACACTAAAACATCTGTGTGCATCCTAGACCGGGGTGTGGGGGGTGTTCCCGAGTCCTTCGGGCCCTCCCGGGGCTGGGGTGTGCGGGCGGGGCGGGCGGGGCACTCACCTCAGGCCCCGGGGGCCCCTCGTCACCTCGGTAACCTTTAGGTCCAGCGGGGCCAGCCTCGCCCTGCAGAGACGGACACGCAGGTTGTACCCCCTCTCGGCCCCACAGCAGCCCCCGCCCCAGACCCACACGGGCTGGTCTGCTTGGTCCACACTTCTCCCTGGAGGTCAGCTGCCTGCCTTTCTGGGTCCAGAGCCTCGGTGCCCTGAGCACTTAGGGACATCCCCGGCCAGGCCCGAAGAAGGGGTGAGCGTACACCACGCGTGGAGCCGCCTGGCCGCTCTGGACCCCGCCAGCCGCCGCCCTACTGGACTCAGAGGCCTGTCCGCCTGCCCCGTCATCCCCCCACAGAGGCACACAACTCCCGGTTATCCGGCCTGTCCCATCAACCAGCAGTCAGCCGGAGGCTGCCACCGTCTTGTTCTCCTGCGGCGACCACAGGAGGGTCCAGCTCCGGCCAGGGCTCCGGCGCTGCGCCTCAGGCCCTGACATCACCCACAACCTGGGACTTCGCTCGCCAGCCACGGGGACCAGCAGCCCCTGACTCAGGGCTGACAATCGGGGCCAGGAGGGACGATGGGAAACAGAGGCCAGGCCAGGGGGAAGCGCGTCCCAGGCCCCACGAGACAGGAACGCGGCGGCCGCCACGCGCGGGACAGTTTCCGCGGCTGCCTCAGCAGCGGGCTCGCGGGGCGGGTGCCTCCTGGGACGCAGCCTGAGGGCCCCGCGGCTCCTGGCGGGCGATGCTGGCATCCACCGGGGGAGGTGGTGCCCACTGCAGGGACCAAAGGAGGCAAGAGGCGAGGCCAGGACGGTGACCCTTCCTCCAGGTTCTGGATTGCTCCACTGCTGCTTCTCGGGATTTGGGAGAACACATTGCCCAGAAACTTCCGCCCAGACACCCCGGTGCAGAAGCCAACTGCCCTGACAGTCTGAGCTGACCCTCCTCCCCGCCCCCCACGCAGGGTTCAGGCGAACGGGCGACCCAGGAGCCACAGGTCAGATGCAGACCCTCCCCAGCTGGACCACGGGCTGGAGGGACACAGGGCCTCCTCCCCAGCAAGGCCAGGGGTCCCTCAGCACACCCCCTAGTCTTTGGTAGTGTCCAGTTTTTACACTGACGGTGGCCCTGAAAACTGGAAACTCAAGAGTAAACCCCAGTGACGGCTCTCCCTTGTAGTGCTTTGGGCTGTCAGTGTCTTGAACAACTTCCTGAACTGTGCTGCAGGCCAAGGACCAGGTCATCGGGCAGCGGGATGGTTGCCAGCTTGTCCTGACGCCGGAACACCGCCGGGGAGCAGGCACGCGGCGAAGGCAGGGGAGCCTGGGGATGTGGCGGCGGCAGGAGCAGCCTCTCCGGGACACCTACTGTGAGGCCCACGGCAGGTGCCATCATGCGAACGGGGGCAGGAGAAGGACAGAAGGCCCAGGGATTCCGGGAAGGCCCAGAGAAGAGATGCTAAAACCTGACACTCACGTCCTCTGTCGCCAGGAAAGGTCGCCCCTGCCATAGGCCTTGCGAACACGGGCTCTCTAGTCACAGAAAAGGCCAAGCCAGGTCACGCCCACCTCACTTCTAGCCCTAGTAGGTCCTCCAAATGAATCAAAGAGGAAGCAAAAAATACAACGGAAGAGGGGAATGTACTTGAAATCTTGAAAATGAGCAGGACATCCTAAACAAGTCACCGGGACAGTCACAGGCAGATGGCAAACTTGGAAAAACGTCTGCACTGTGGATAAGGGCCTCCTGCACATCAACACGGCAACGCAGACTTGACGGAAAATGAACTGAAGGAACAACCAGAAAGAGGGACATGGCCTGGAAACCTGAGAGACCACGCTCAGCATCTCCCATAAATACTTGTGCAAACCACGAGAGCACATGACTTTCTCCTGAAGAGCAAAAACACACAGATGGAGTTTGATGATCTCGCATGTTGGCAAAGGTGTGAATACAGTGGCTGTTTCAGGCTCTTGGGGGAATGTAAGGTGGGGCTAGATGAAATAGAGTTATCTGGCAAATAACACACACTCACACACTTGCTCACACATACCCTCTCACACACGCACACGCTCACATACCATCTGGCCAAGAAATCATGCTGTTAAGAATTTATGTTTTGGAAGCAGGAAATAATGTCCAATGGAAAAAAGACAGTCTCTTTAACAAATGGTGTTGGGAAAATTGGACAGCCACAGGCAGAAGAATGAAACCGGACCATTTCCTTACACCACACACAAAAATAGACTCAAAATGGTTGAAAGACCTGAGAGACAGGAGTCCATCAAAATCCTAGAAGAGAACACAGGCAGCAACCTCTTTGACCTCAGCCGAAGCAACTTCTTCCTAGAAACATCGCCAAAGGCAAGGGAAGCAAGGGCAAAAATGAACTATTGGGACCTCATCAAGATAAAAAGCTTTTGCACAGCAAACAATCAACAAAACCAAAAGACAACCAACGGAATGGGAGAAGGTATTTGCAAATGACATATCAGATAAAGGGCTAGTATCCAAAATCTATAAAGAACTTCTTAAACTCAACACCCAAAGAACAAATAATCCAATCAAGAAATGAGCAGAAGACATGAACAGACGAAGACATCCAAATGGCCAACAGACACATAAAAAAGAGCTCAATATCACTCGGCATCAGGGAAATCCAAATCAAAACCTCAATGAGATACCACCTCACACCAGTCAGAATGGCTAAAACTAATGTCAGGAAACGACAGATGTTGGCGGGGATGCGGAGAAAGGGGAACCCTCCTACACTGTTGGTGGGAAGGCAAGCTGGTGCAGCCACTCTGGAAAACAGTATGGAGGTTCCCCAAAAAGTTGAAAATAGAGCTACCTTACGACCCAGCAATTGCACTACTGAGTATTTACCCCAAAGATACAAATGGAGTGATCTGAAAGGGCATGTGCACCCCAATATTTATAGCAGCAATGGCCACAATAGCCAAACTATGGGAAGAGCCTAGATGTCCATCAACAGATGAATGGATAAAGAAGATGTGGTATATATATACAATGGAATATTATGCAGCCATCAAAAGGAATGAGATCTTGCCATTTGCAACGACGTGGATGGAACTAGAGGGTATTATGCTAAGCGAAGTAAGTCATTCAGAGAAAGATAAGTATCATATGATCTCACTGATATGAAGAATTTGAGAAACAAGACAGAGGATCATAGGGGAAGGGAGGGAAAAATGAAACAAGACGAAACCAAAGGGGAAGACAAACCATAAGTGGCTCTTAATCTCAAGAAACAAACTGAGGATTGCTGGAATGGAGGGGGGTGGGAAGGATTGGATGGCTGGGTGATGGACATTGGGGAGGGTATGTGCTATGGTGACCGCTGTGAATTGTGTAAGACTGATGAATCACAGACCTGTACCCCTGAAACAAACAATACATTATATGTTAATAAAAAATTAAAAAAAAGAGAATTTACGTTTTGGATGTAGCTTTGGATGTATTTCAAGATGGATGGATGGATGGATGGAAGGATGGATGGAAGGATGCATGGATGGATGGATGGAGAGATGGATGGAAGGATGGACAGATGGGAGGGTGGATGGGTGGATGGATGGAAGAATGGATGGAAGGAAGGAAGGATGGATGGAAGGATGGACAGATGTATGGAAAGAAGGATGGAAGAATGGAAAGAGGGATGGATGGATGGATGGATGGATGGATGGATGGATGGATGGAAGGATGGACAGATGTATGGAAAGAAGGATGGATGGATGGAAGGATGGACAGATGTATGGACAAATGGAGAGACAAACGAGCTGACAGACAGCAGGCAGTGACATTTATCACAGTATTTTTCTGTAAGCAAAATCCCGGACGCTGTCTGCACACGTGTGGACAGGGGACTAGACGGGGGCATTCAGCAAGCTTACAAGTGGGGTCCATGGGTACTGACCTGGACAGTCCCCAGGTGAAGAGCACTGCAGTACAATGCTGTTTGTGTAAACAACATGCATACCCCCACACCCTCTCACACACCATGCTTTTTCTGGAAGGACTCTAGAAGAAACTAAATTTTAGAAGAAAGTAAAATTGATCGTTGTGGGTGGAGATGCAGGGATGGAGGATTCTGCTTTTCCATGTAAGCCTTGCTCCTGCTAGAGTCACTGATTGAACCACTTCTCCAAAACAGGTGAGGCGGCCTATTTACAGGGGTCTTTTGTCTACAAGCCACAGAACTTCTATACCTATTTTATTTGAGAGAGATTATCTGCCTTTACTGCCAGGAAAGGGGAGAACCAGACACTCCAAAGTCTCGGGCTCTGGGCCCACGGCTGCAGGGCTCACGGCGCCCCTTCGCTCACAATGGCCACAGGCCTGGGAACGGCTGGCTCCCAGCGAGCCCAGCTTGCAATTATGTGGGAGGAAAGTCTCCCACCGAGCTGCTCTCGTAGTGGGTCCTCGCCCGCTGCCCCCCACATGGGAACGGACCCAGGAGCGTTTTTAATTTTCCGTCAGGAGACTTGGCAGCCCTATTGTGGCTGCTTCCTTCTTGTTTTTTAAAATTCCTTTTTGGTTAAAATCCCAATTCCGAATTTCTCTCCACAAGAAAAGCCACCAAAAGATTCGAAGCCACAAGCCAAGCCCCACCAGAGCCCGAGGCCTGGCCCCTCCAAGGGCGGCCCCCACACGCGGCTGCTGTCCCGTTGGGAGCTCTCCACCCCCGTGGGGGGCCCTCCTCCTGCCCACGGGGAGGCCCCATCCTGGCTCAAGGCCACTCCTTCCATCTGCCCAGACCCCTCCCTGCAGGCCGGGCAGCCACCTCATCTCCAGCAGGCGGAATTTGGGGATGCCCAGCGAGTAACCCCCATCACAGAGCAGCAGATGGGCCGACGGGGTCTGGGCTGACCAAGGGGTTGCCCAAGGGGTGTAGGGAGGATGTGTCCCACATGGCCCCTTCCTGTGCTCTCCTGGGGGGTGGTCACCCCAGGCCCAGGGCCTGGGCGGCAGGAGAGCTCGAGCTCCTCCCTGTGGGGTTTCAGGGCTCAGGCCCCCGGAACAACATGGCCTCCAGGCAATGAGGCAGGAAGACAGACCCCTCCTTGCAGGAAGCCCCCCAGTCAGAAGTGAGCCCCCCCTTAAGTTCGGGAGTAGCTGTCAGCCCTCCTGCTGGTGTGAGGATGCGGCCCGCCCCATCCCCAGGCTTCCTACCGGGTCTCCGGGGACACCGACGGGGCCTTCTCGTCCCTGGTCACCTTGGGCTCCAGCTTCGCCCTGGGGAGGAATGAGCTGGTGAGTGTGGAGGCCAGGAGAGGTCAAGCTGCCTGGGTGGCACCGGGCAAGGCCGGGGTCCCCCAGTTCTCCGGGCCAGGAAGTGCCACGGTCCACTGCGGGCCTGGCCTCATACTTCCTCCCAGGTATTTAGCATGCTGGGGCCGTGTGCACGGCCATCTGGAGACTTGCGTTCTCAGGAGGCCACAGTGAGGAGGCCAGCGCTCCTCCTGAGGCCGGAGGCAGCCCCTTACGTTTGCTCCTACTTCAGCCAGCTCCCTGACTGGCCCCGGGGCCCAGAGCTGCTGGGGTGCTCCCTGGGGTGCAGCCTGGCCTTCGGTCCCACTTCCCGATCTCAGCAAGGTAGCTTGGGAGGCGCAGGCCATGTTATCCCTGACATCCTGCCCCAACCCCGGTGCTGGGGGTCGTGGGGCTCGGGGGACGATGAGGAGCAGGGACGGGGCAGAAAGCAAATCTCTCCTCCAGTGACCTTGGCCTCAGGCTGAGCCCGCTCTCCCCGTCGGGACAGCCGGACACATGTCCTCAGGAGGAGCGGCTTTGCCTAGATGGTCACAGCAGGAGGCACCGCATGGCCTGCCAGGCAGCTGCAAGGCCTGGTCCACACCCGGGGTTTGAAGAGTATCGTCCCCTCCTCCGGGCTCCAGAACGCTGGGGTGGGGCCTGTTGCCCCCTCCTCTAACCAGGCACAGGCGGTCTGGCCTGCCCTCGGGGTCCTGCAAGACCTTCCCAGTGAACCATGGGGCCAGAGAAAGCTCCGGAAGGAGGTGGGGGTGCGGGCGGCAGCTGGGCGAGGTGGCTGGGCCGTGGGGACCAGTCCCAAGTCTCCTGCTCTTCAGGTGGTAGGAAAGAATCATTCCAGAGCGAAAGCTCTTCCGCAGCGTTTACAGAGCTGCTGGGGGAAGCGGCAGGTGTCTGGGAAAAGCAGGTGTGCGATGGGGAGTTAAGTGCATCGTGCCGCGTGCGAGGCCGTGCAGGGACCCCAGGGACAGGTGAGCCGCGGTGTGAACAGCGCTACGGGTGCCTCACTGTGAGTGTGCGTGTGTGTGGTCTTCCCGGACGTGCTGGCCACGGTGAGGAGGGGAGAGGAGACAACCCTGCACTTTGCCCTCCTCATCTGGACCCACGGCCCCCCTTCTCCTGGCCTCCCTCAGGCCCCTTGAGACGCCTGGGGCCAGAGAGTCAGGGCCAGGGGTCGGGGCCGGGAGTCAGGGTTGGGGGTCGGGGCCAGGGGTCCGGGCCGGGGGTCAGGGTCGGGGCCGGGGGTCGGGGCCTGGGGTCCGGGCTGGGGGCTGAGCACAGGAACTTCCTGAACCAGGGAGACCGCCTTTGGGAAAACAGCAAGTGAGGGTGGGTCGCCTGAAATCTGGGGGCCAAAGGGACATGGTGTGTGTCCTGTGAGGCGCATGGCCTGACCCCGCCTGACCTCAGGCTCTGTCCCCCTCCTGGGGCGTGGGGTCTCAGTTGGATGGATGGTGACTCACCGGGTCTCCCCGTGGGCCCCGCACACCTGGGGTCCCCCGTGGTCCTCTTTCCCCAGGGCCGCCCTGTGTGGAGAGAAGCAGAGGGAGGTGAGGCCGAAGCTCAGACACGACATCGAGGAGGGGGCTCGAGACCTGGGTGTGGGCTGACCTCCCCCATCAGGACACCCCATCCTTTCAGAGACTGGGGTCCCGCCAAGCTCAGATAGGAGCTTCATGGCGAAGCCCAGGGCCCAGACGTCCCTGCACCCCACTCACCCTCTCGCCAGGTGCACCATCTGGTCCTGGGTTTCCCTGGGATTAAGAGGAACACACATCAGTCAGTTTGGGATGGAAACTCTGCTTCAGGCAGGGAGTTGGGAGCAGGAGATGGAAGGTGGGTGCTCACCTCGTCACCGGCTTCTCCCTTCTCTCCTGGGGGACCAGGCAAGCCCGGCTCACCCTGGGGGGACAAGCGTGGAACCGTCTGTCTCCGACCCTGCTCTGGAGCCCAGGGCTGCGCTGGCCCCTGCTCCTGGAGGCCCTCCAAGGGCCTGCACCCCACCCGCCTGCCTTGGGGGCTCCGTGAGTGCTCACCTCGTCTCCAGGGGGGCCTGTGTTCCCTGGCCTCCCAGGTTCCCCGTCAGCTCCAGGGGCACCCTGGAAAGATCCGAAAGGTCAGCCTGCGGGGACCCTGCCCCAGGCCTCCTCACCCAGACTCCAGGCCGCTCTCCCTCACCAACCACAAGAGCCTTGTACGCTGAGGACCCTCACCCACGTCTCTACAGGAATCCTGCCTGAGGCCACCTCCCCGCGGTGCCTGCTGGGGTCAAGCCCTGAGCCGCGAGCGTCTCGGAAAGTCAGGTTGAGGCCCCACAGCCATCGGCCAGATCCTGAGAATCGGCCCAGAAGTCGGCGTGGTGAGGATGCCCTCGGAGCCGGCAACCTTACCTGCCCATCTCTCCTAGCACTTCCTGTCGCTGAAAACGCCAGAGTATACCAGCAACAGAACGCCGTGCTCTAAGTTAGGCTCAGAACTTGCATCCTCATTCTTTACTTTTCTGCCTGCTTGTAGCCATCAGCATCCTGTTTATTCTTAAATCGTGACTTCTGCACGAGCAGATGGATTCCAGGCCGCGCGGACAGGTGGGCCATCTGGTCCGCTGCAGGCGGGCAGTGTGCGGGCCTCGGGGCACGTCTGAGGCTCCGTGACACCGGGTGGCAGGGGCGCCTGCCCTTGGTTGTGACGTTTTCCACCCTCTCCACCCCAGCCCCCTGCCGGCCCCTGTGGAGGCCTGGGCCTTGGACAGTGGGTGGAGAATCTGACTCCAGGAAGAATTTCTGAGTCAAGCTGGGTTGGCTGGGTAGGCCGGGAGGCCCGATCCATGTCACTCACTTTCTCTCCTTTCTGTCCGAAGGCACCTGCGTCGCCTTTGGGCCCCGGGGGTCCTAGAGCGCCCTGGTGAGAAATTGTAGGGGGTCAGGCCTTGGTCTTCAACAAGCAGCAATTGGGCTGGGCACAAATACATTGGACACTGGAAAGGTGGGTCTGCACATGGTATGCCCCACCGGTGACGTCTTTGAGCATCAGGAGAAGGGTGGGGTCCCCGTTTGCTCCTGAGAACTTGGTCTTAAAATGTCAGTGACAGAACACAACTTACGTCGAATCCGGGCGAGCCCTTGCAGCCTGGCAGGCCGGGGTACCCCATCTCCCCCTGGAAGGAGGAAGGCAGATCAGCAGTCAAGACCCTCACTCTTGCTCATACACCCCCTCCCAGGAAAGCCCCAACAGGATGATGGTCTGAACTTGGCCAGGAGCCTTGGGGTCCACGGGGGCCTGGGGCTCGGCAAGAAATGTCTCCTGCCTTTCTTGCTACCTCCAGGTCCCCCGCCCTCCAGCCCGGCAAACTCACTTTCATGCCGTCCACACCATCGATGCCACGCTTGCCCTTCTCGCCCTGCAAGGTGCAAAGACCAAGGAGGGGTTCACAAAGGTCAGACGGTACCCCCTGGGGCAGAAAACAAGTCCCCACCCCCACACTCACCTTGTAGCCCTTGGCTCCCCTGGAGCCCTGCAGACAGGAAGAGAGAGTGAGGGGGGTGGTCCCCCAACATGAGGCAAGTTCCCTGGAAACTGGCCGGGGGCATCTTCCCAGGGAGGCAGAGGGGGGTGGACCCCCCACCCACTCATGGAGGCTCGGACACATAGGACATGGGCAGTGTTGTCCTCCCAGACGGGGGAGGGGGACAGCTCTGTGCCCTGAGGGACACGACCTGAAGCCTGCCTTACTCACCTTCTCCCCTCGGCTCCCTTTTTCTCCCTACAGAGCAGAGGAGAAAGGGGTGTCACTGATGTCCCAGGGCCCAATGCCCTGGGACAAGCCCAGACGTGTTTCGGCTGCACCCCTAGAAGGGCTGGCCGCTCCGAAAGAGGAGGAGGAGACACACCTTCATCCCCTGGTAGCCGATGGGTCCGAGGTCCCCGGGCCTTCCCTGGAACACAGCGGGGGGGGCATGTTAGATGCCCCTGGGGGCACAGGCAGCCCCCCCAGTCTGCCTTGCCCCCCACTCTGCTCAGGCCTGGTCAGCCAGAGACACCGGGCTGGCTGACCACTGGCCCGAGTCCCAGAGAGCAGCCCCAATGTGAAAGCTCTACCTCCCACTCCTGGGGGTCTCCTCGGGGGAGCTCCAGGGAGGGGAGGGGAGGGCGAGGTCCAGGGCCCCCAGGAGGAGAGGGGGTGGTCTGTGGGGAGACAGCCCTGGGCTGACCCTCCACCTGCCCCACCGAGAGCTGGGCCTGAGCGCAGGTCTAGGCAGAATGTGCTGGAAGGATGGCTTTGCATGGGTCCTCTGCCCTCACTGCCTTGGGTCCATATGCTCTGAGGGTCAGGCCACATGACCATGGTGCCCAGAAACCAGCCATCCTTCTAGAATCGTCCACCGAACCCAGCTCCCCTCCCAGCCTCAGGCTTCTCAGCACCCCCACCCCCAAGGTCAGGCACTCGGCACTCACGGGGTCTCCGGCTTCTCCTTTCTCTCCTGGGAGACCTGGCTTCCCACGTTCTCCCTGGAACACAGAGCAGATCAAGGTTAGGGCACAATTTCTGTTCATTTCTAATAACCTGGCGGAAAGGACCCCTGACTTGCTCCCAAGAAAAGGATTAACAAGATATTCCATGGACCTTCAGAGTCCTCGGGGTGCTCAGGCTCCTTGCCTGTCACCGTGGCCTGCCCTGGGATCTGCGAGGTCAGGGGCCCCCGCCCCCTCCCACAGCCCACCAGGCCTTGTGCTGCTCCACGTTGGCCGGCTGGCCCTGGCCTTTCTCTCGGGCTTCCGCGCCCATTCCTGCTGCGTGTGGGGCTCCCAGGCTGGGGAGGGGGCCGTGCTCATGCGGCCTCGTGGTCATGAAATCTAACATTTTTCGGAGTAGCCAAAACCCTGCACTTTGATGAGCAATCTGCCCAGTTGTACATGTTGCCCACTAAGGTTGACTGTCTGTATGCGCCACACCTGGCCTTGGGCCCCACATTTGCAGCCTGGCCCCAAGAAGGTGCACCCAGAACGCTGGAGCCTGCGGCCAGACCCCACCCCCCACACTAGCCTTCCCTCGGCCACGGCATCGGCCGCAGGGTCCCTGTGCCTGGACTCTCTCCCCATGGGTGGGGGCACCCGCTCAGCGAGGGCCCCCTTCCCTCTCCCCACACCGGGTGTGGGTGGGCGCTCTGTGGGGGTTCAGGACAGCTGCCTGGGGTCCCACTACGTCCCTCACACCAGAGGCTTCAGGCTGCAGGGACATTTGTCCAGCACTGTACTGCACATTCTCTCCCTCCAGGGAGGGGTGCGGCCACTCACCTCGTACCCGGGGTCTCCCCGTGGCCCGGGAG
The DNA here is from genome assembly GCF_011800145.1 of Mirounga leonina. Lineage (NCBI taxonomy): Eukaryota > Metazoa > Chordata > Mammalia > Carnivora > Phocidae > Mirounga > Mirounga leonina. The sequence goes on from NW_023270699.1 coordinate 763,928, forward strand.
GTCCCCTGGCAGGCTGCAAGACAAAGGGAAAGGTCAGCCTGAGCTAGCATCCGGGGTGACCCCAGAGGTGGTCAGTGTCCCCCACTCACCTGGCATTCGAAGGAGCAGCACTGCGGGAGGAAGGACAGAGGACACTTTAGAAAATGGGGCTCTGCGGAGGGCCCTGGACACCCACCTGGCTGGTGATGCCCTGGACAGCTGGGGTGGGCGGGCGAGAAGGGAGGGGGAGGGCAGGGGAGAGAGGGGGAGGGGCTCCTACCACTTGTTCCACATTGTTTTTCTGAAAAGCGAAACGGAAAAGAGGAATTAATTTATATTCAGAGCCGCAGGATTTCCCAGCGCCCCGGACTAGGAGCAGACGAGGAGCAAGGGGGCAGCGGCTACTCACGATCATGTCGATGATGGTGTCGATGGTCTGGGTGATGATCTCCTCGGCGTCGCGGTTCTGCCCCCAGTCAGCCGCTGTGAAGTTTCGTCGGTACATGTGGTCTGTGGCGATGATGCTCAGACGCGGCTCCTGGTGAGGACAAGGGATGAGGCCGATGACGGCTGGGAGCCTGGCCCCTCCCCATCGCGGCGGCACATTGCCTGCACCCCAGGGGGGGCCCCCAGCCCCTGCCTGGAGCGGGTGCGGGGACGGGGACACCTACCAGGTGGTCGGGTGTGATGGCCACCGAGAAGACTTTGACGCCCAGGTGCTTGGCCTCGTTCACGGCGTCCTCCAGGCCCCCACACGGCTCCTTGTAGCCCTCCAGGGGGTGCCCATCGGTCACCACAATCAGGTACTTGTTCTCCTTCAGGTGGGAGCCCCTGCAAGGGGGTGGGCAGCAGTGAGGCCCCCTCCAGCGCCCGCTGACCCTGACAGCTCAGGGCACCTCTGGAACAGAGCTGGGACCCCCAAGACTGGAGGTGAGGAGCCGGGGGCTAGAGGCCCTGGAGGGAGACCCGGACCCAAATGCAACCTCAGAGGGCGGCTGGCTGCTACGCTGGGCAGTCTGTCTCTGCTCGTCGATGCTGCCTGTAAATGGGGCTGTAATAAAGGGTATTAAAACAGAAAATAAAGGTTCGCAGGATCACATTTCTCTAAAACACTCTCTTGGAAGACGCCCATGTCCCCAGGGGAGAGGCCCGGGTCCTTGCCCCCGGGAGGCACCCTGACCGTGGGATCGGTGACCACAGCTAGCTGGAGGGACGGCTGAAGAGGGACGGCTGGGGCACTGGGGGCTGTCCGGGCTGAGCTACAGCCGGGAACAGATCCTCTCCCGGGATGAACCACGGCCGCTGCCGGCTCTCCCTGCAGCCGATGGACGACGTGTGTGGAGCCAGCCCGGGGGCCCCGGCGTCTCCCAGGAGAGCCCTGCCCTCGGTCCCTGACCACAGCACCACCTCCGCAGTGGCTGGGACACTCCAGGCCCGGTGGGCCTCCCCCTTCAGTGGCTGAGGACACAGGGGCAGCTCAAGGGGAGCAGAGGGATGGAGAGTGACCCTTGGCAGCCACGGGAGCGGCTGGGTGGGGCCACCGGCGTGGCCCCCGGGCACTTGCACTGGTCCCTGGGCCAACCGCGAGGAGCAGCCCCGAGGGACAGCCCCCGAGGGACGCGCTCGGGACGCCGGGAGGCACAGGCCTCCACACGGGGAGCTGCGTGCTGACGGCGGGCACTCACCCCACGAGGAGCTCCTCCAGCCCCTTCTTGATGGCGCAGTCCGTGTAGGTACCCTTGCCGAAGTACTTGACCGCATCCACGCTGGCCTTGAGGGCGTCGCGATCGCCCGGCATGGGCCTGAGCGGGCTGATGATCTCCACCTCGTCGCTGTAGTGTAGGGCGCCCGCGTTCCACACCAGGCTACGGTCACAGCGGTAGTACCTGCCGAGCACAGGGCGCAGTGAGCGGGGGCCCTTCACCGCGGGCACCCCCAGGGCCCCCCACGCCGCTCCCCGTGTGTGTCCGCCCACGGGCACCAGGGTCACCCCGTCACAGGTGACACACTGCCCAGCCCCGTCACACCCTGGCAGCGGGGGCCCTGCCCTGGGGACCACACGTGGCACGGCGGGGTGGGGGCGGTCAGAAGGGCCAGCCCCAGCCAGCGAGCGACCACCATGGCCCCTGACCTCCGGGACCCTCAGGGGAGGAGCCGTGGGCACCTCCAGGGACGGAGCCTGGTTGGTGCTGGGGCAGGTGACAGGGCGGGGGAGGCCAGCTCTAAGTCAGTTCTACGTGGGACACCCTGAGTGGCCGTCTTCCCCTGCCCCTGTGCACGTTTGCTGGAGGCTTCCAGGGGCCTACCCTGTGGGGCCTGGGGGAGACGTGCCCAGCAGCCTGTTCAGCAGCCGGCATGACCGAGGCCCCTACAGTGACGTCAGTTGCACAGTGGGGAAACTGAGTCCTAAGAAACTGAGGAACAAGGCCAAAGGCACCTGGACGGGGTGGGGGGCCTCAGGACCCCAGGCATTTTGGCTGAATTCAAGGTTTCAGGTCATATGCCCCTCCCTGGGCAGCCCCCTCCCTGTCCTCGCAACCCCCTCAAGGTGGGCGGGCAGCTGGGTGCCCGGTCCCCGAGTCAGCGGGTCAACAGGGACCAGGTCGGAGTAGGCCCAGGCCCTGCCCAGGTGAGTGGGGGAGGAGCCTGGTTCTGACCGTGACCCTCCCCCATGGCCTTGGCCCCCATGGGCGTGTCCAATTGCAGCCACACCCACTGCTCTAGGAGACCCCCACCCCCCAGCTGCAGATGCTTCAGGCAGATGAATGAGTGAGTGAAGCTGGCTGGCCCTCGGGGCCCTCGGGCCAGGACACTAGAACACCAGGACGCTGGTCAGGACACAGGCTCTGACTGTCCACCCGGGCAGAGGTCAGTGTCCAGGAGGGGGCAAGGGGGGCCTACCTCAGGCACCGGGCGGAGCCACAGAGCCTCCCACCAACTCCTGAAACCCACTCAGTTGGGGGGCAGGGAGGCACATTTGGGGTCCGGGGAGCCCCCACGGCAGCACTGTCCCCAGGCTCCCGGCTGACCAGGCAGACGGTGCCGCCCCACCGGTCCGCTCCTTCTCACACTCGGCCTTTTTCTGGCCCATCGGAGCCACTGTGGACGCAGGAGGGTGACTGCATGGCCTGGTTCACCCCGGCCTTCTAGATGGGAAGGGGGCTCGCTCTGCCTGCAGGGCCTCCCCAGAGGCTCATGGATGTGCCGGCTCTCCTACCTGTCTCTCAGGTTGTCGATGAAGCTCTTGGTGAAGGCCTTGACCTTGTCCACCAGGGCTCCGTAGGGCTTCAGCCGCAAGGCCACGCTCTCGGAGGTGTCCAGCACGAAGAAGAGGTCCACAGGGCAGTCTGGCCAAGCACGGGGTTGGGGGCCTGAGGCTCACGCCCTGCGCCCTCCTGGGCACAGGGAGGCCACTCCCCCAGGTGCGGGCCCGGCCCCGGAGAGGGGGGCAGAGTGACTGTGAGAGCCCCCCGTGGGTCCTGGGAACCCCGCCGGCTGGGGGGGAGAGCCACCACCTCCCGGAGGACAGGGAGCCCCGCCCTGGCCTGCAGGACCAGGCCGTTCGCTCTGCACTGTCCCTCTATGCATCCAAACTTCCAGGGGCACGACCTCCTGGACGAGGTGTGAGAGCACCAGGACCCTGGTTCTCGACTGAGTGCCCGGGGAGCAGTCAGACCGAAGGAACCCAGGGAGAGCAAGAACGGCGTTCTCGGGGCGCTGAAGGCTGAGGCCGGGATGGTGTCGCCACCCCCCCCAGGCCAGCCTGACACCCCGGGGAGCAGGGAAGCATGAGGGGCCCAGGGCCCAGGCCCTGCTGGGGGCCACGCCCGGGGAATCTCACGACCCCGCGGTCCGCGGTCGGCGGCTCTCACGTCGGAGGGAAGGGTGGGGTCAGGCCCCGGCCGCCCAGGCAGAGTCAGGGGAGGCGCGAGTCACTCACCCTGGAAGGCTGCGGCCCTGGCGTTGCCCGGGACATCCTGAGCGGCGGCCCAGCAAGCCTGCAGCAGCAGGGGGAGCAGAGCGCGGGCCACCTTCATGTTGCCGCCCCAGTGTCACCATCCAGCGAGCGCTGGGGTCCGGGTGGGCCGGTGATGACCAGAGGCCGAGAGACGAGTAGTCTCTGCTCGCCGGCGAAGTCTCGGCCGGAGGGCGGGCGGGGGAGGAGCTGGGGCGGGGGCGGTGCGGAGGGCGGGGGTCTCCCGGCAGTGAGTCACCGCCCCGCCGGGCTCGGCTCTGGGCGGCTCCGCCCCAGCACCCCGCTGCGCGCGGGGCTTGTGGCCCGGTCTGGGGGACATCCGTGGGCTCCCCGCGCACCGCGTACATTAAGACGCCCGATGGAGAGCGTGCTCCGCGCATCGGGTCCCCCCGAGCCCCGCGGGTCCTTCCCTTCTTGTGGCATTAATCGCCCGTGGGCGCGGTGGGGGTGGCTGGGACGTCTCAAACCCACTGCGTGGTCAGAGTCCCCAGTTCCTGCTCTGAGAACACTCCTTCCCAGGTTAGTCAATACATACTTGGAAAAGATGTTTCAGTTTTTAGTCCGGGAAAGCAAAGCCACCGAGCCTGCGGCCGCCGCGGCCCGGGCGCCAGACTCTCGTGGAGCCGGACGTCGGCTCCGTGTGCTGTGTGTCTTCTATGCTGTATTCTTACAGTCAAGTCAGCCAGAGGAAAGAGTTGTTAAGGTATTAAGAAAACCGTCAGGAAAACACGTTTGCAGAACTGCGTAGTTCAGAAAAAACCTGTGTGCAAGTGGACCCATGCAGTTCAAACCCGCGTCGTTCGAGAGTCAATCCTCTCTCTCCCCATATATACGTGGGCACCCTGATTGTGAGGAGGGGTCTGAAGGCCCCACCCTGGGGCTCTGTGGGGTGGGCTCCAGATGTGGCCAGACGCACCCCTGCCCCAGAGAAGGTCCCAGAAGACCTCCTCCCGAGCTGGAGCTGTTGACAATCGTCTAATATCAGCCTAAATGTTTTATAGCTTAAAACCATACCAAAGTTGTATACTCGTAAAAGAAACTTTTGAGAAATCCTTCAGAAATCACACTTCTCAATGATTGTTCTAGGATTTCTTACAGTGTTTTCCCCATACCTTCTTCATGGGATTTCTGTAAACTGTGTGAGAAATTCTACCTGCCTCTGATTTCATCCCACCTGTGCTCCTGTTTGGGGCCATGGTTCCCAGCTTGCGGCTTCGGGCTCAGGCCCAGGAGGTCAGCCCCCCGCGGAAGCCTGCCCCCCCGCCCCCCCCCCCCCCCCCCGCTCCCTGGCTCCTGTTGGAGCTGTTGGATCTGCAAAGTGCAAAGGTGCTCATGTTCCTGCAGGTTTGGGAGAAGTAGGAATACGTTGTGTGAATCCCTGAGGACAGGGAGGTGCCCAGCCAGGCCTTGCCCCCATTTCTGAGCCACGGGAGGCTGAGCAGCGCACGTGTCCTCAAAGGTGGCCTGAGCTTCTCCCTGGTGGGGCCGGGACCACGCGAGTCTGCGAGGCAGGAGGCTCAGGCTCACAGAGGTACCAGCCCCACCCGGGTGTCTCTGCTCACAAGAGCTCAGCAATGATGTCTTCAAAAATTGTTATTTTTCCTCTTACAAAAAAAGTATGTGCTCACCATAGAAAGATTACAAAATTAGAAAAACATCATCTTGTTTCACTGCCCAGAGGTATTAAGAGCTAACACTTCTGTGTCTGTAAACGTTTCTTAAAGTTTTTATTTAAATTCCAGTTAGTTGCATACAGTGTCATGTTAGTTTCGGGTGTATAATGTAGAGATTCAACGCTTCCGTACATCACCCGGTGCTCATCAGGACAGTGCCCCCGACTCCGCATCCCCCACCCCCTCCTCTCTGGTGACCATGAGTTTGTTCTCTGGAGTTAAGAGTCTGTTTCTTGGTTTGCTTCTTTCTTTGTTTTTTTCCCCCTTTGCTCATTTGTTTTGTTTCTTAAATCCACATATGAGTGAGATTATAGGAATATTTTCTTTCTCTGATCGACTTATTTCACTCAACATAATAAGTCCCCCGTTCCATCCATGTCCTTGCAAATGTCAAGATTTCATCCTTTCTGATGGCTGCATAATATTCCATTGTATATATATACCACTTCTTCTTTATCCATTCATCTGTCGATGGACATCTGGGCTCTTTCCACAGTTTGGCTATTGTGGACATTGTGGCTATAAACATTGGGGTGCAGGTGCCCCTTCGGATCCCTACATGTGTATCTTTGGGGTAAACACCCAGTAGTGCAATTGTTGGGTGGTAGGGTAGCTCTATTTTCAACTTTTTGAGGAACCTCCATACAGTTTTCCAGAGTGGCTGCACCAGCTTGCATTCCCACCAACAGTGTAGGAGGTTCCCCTTTCTCCGCATCCCCACCAACATCTGTCGTTTCCTGACTTGTTGATTTTAGCCATTCTGAGGTGGGATCTCTCTGCTGGAAACATTTTGACAGACGTGTGGTATAGGTCTGTGTAGATGCCTTCACCTGTGTTCTTTTCTGAGTATGAAAGTGATGCAACCTCATACCAGAGAAAATACGGCAAGTACGGGAAAGACACAAAAGGAATCAGAAACCAGCCTGACGCGCACCATGGGCTGGGCATCGCTGCCATCCTGCACGTTTCCCGTGCTTGAGGTGAGGCTGCGTCCCTCCTCCCTGTCTGGACCTTCTCTCTCCAGGAGAGCTGCACGGTCCTACTGAGAGGGGGGCCCCCCTCTGGCCCCCAGCCCCTGACACACAGGCCACGGACATCAGTGCTCACGCAGCGCTGCACCCCACACCAGCGCTGGGAGCCGGGCCTGGCTCCTGCCCGCATGGACTGCGGCCCTGAGGGGCTGTGTGCAGGGTGGGATGTGGGTGCAAGGCTCTGCAGCTTTCTCCCATCCCCGCTGTGCTGCCTGGGCCTCGCTGACCCCCTCTGAGGTCCCAGAGCCAGCCTTGGGGAATGGGTCTTCACCTTCATGCTGCCCACCACGCACGGTGCCCCGGGACCGGGGAGGGGAGCCCCGCCCGGGCAGTGCACCCAGAATCCACGGGTTGGGGGTCGCACGCACCCCCAAGGAGCAGCTGCAGGGCAATGGGCGGAGAGCGTGACCCCCATGTGGAGGGGTCCCCAGGGAAGTGGGCCGGAGGTCCGGTGGGTCCTGGGCGGGGACGGGCTGCAGAGCCCTGGGGGGTGGGCAGCCGGGTGACAGCTTTGAACCAACCCGTGGCGCAGCTCACTGGCTATGGTGGCACTTTGCCAGGCAACACTGGCCGGGCCTGGCCAGGAGGTGGGTCTCCAGGGGACAGGAGGGAGGAGCAGCTGGGCTGGGGGCCTCCAGGAGGGCAGCTAGGGTTAGGGACCGCCCTCGCCCTCGGCTCTGGCCCCCACGCTGGGCGGCTGCTCAGGGACACAGTGGTCACCCACCCCAGGGGGGGTCCCACAGACACGGGGGTGCGGCCAGAGGGGCCTGAGGGCACAGGGCCCAGAGCAGGGCTCTCCTCCGATGGCCTCCGGCGTGAGTGTGTGTCCGAGTGGAAGAGACCATGAGTGTGAGCGTGTGAGAGAGAGCGTGAAAGTGTGTGTGAACATGTGTATGAATGTGTGTGTGAGTGTGAATGAGTGTGTGAGTGCGAGTGTGTGAGAGAGGCTGAGCATGCAAGTGTGTGAATGTGAATGTGTGTGAGTGTGAGCATGCGAGGGTGTGAGTGTGAATGAGTGTGTGAGTGCGAGCATGTGAGGGTGTGAGCATAGCTGTATGCATGTGAGTGTGAGTGTGTGTGAGCGTGAGCATCTGAGAGTGTAAGTGGGTGAGTGTGAGCATGGGCGTGCATGAGCATGTGAGTGTGAGCATGCGAGAGTGTGAGTGTAAGCAGATGAGTGTGAGCTTGTGTATGAGTGTGTGTGAACGTGTTGTTAGAGTGTGAGCGTGCATGTGAATATGTGTGAGCGTGAGCATGTGAGTGCATGTGAGTGTGTGTGTGTGTGTGAGTGCATGTGAGCATGTGCTCCACGTCCCCCACGAGTGTCCCCACACCCTGGAGACCAGCCCCCCCAGGCGCAGGCTCCGAGGGGCTGGGTGGGGCTGGGCGCAGGTGCGTGGACCCTGGGACCCCAGACAGAGCCCTTCAGGAGACCCCGCAAATGCACCTGCTTTTCCCTCCCTCCTGCCCGTTTCCCCATGACTCTTGGTGTCTGGAAAAGTAAGCGAGCTTGGGGAAGGGGGAAATTACCCACCATGACTCCACTGTTAGGTTTCTAAAAACCCGGTGAACGTGGGTAGAAGGTGAAGGAGAGGATATTCTAAAGGAAACTGCCTTTGCCCGAACTCAAAGCAGCTGAGCAGCCAAAGGGGACTTTGGTGCTGGAGTAGCTGTTGGAGTCAGCCAGGACTGGGGGAGGGCCCCCCCGGGAAGCAACAGCACCCCCTCATGCCCCCTCCTAACCCAGCCTGGGAGCAGGGCCTTCTTCCTCCTCTGGCTTCCCCACTCCCTCCACCCTTTTGTTGCTGGAGGCCCCAGCCACAATCAGGGCCAGAGCTGTGCCTGGACCCCCGGGGCCTGTCCACTCCCCTGTGCCCCCCAACCCACAGTACCCTCAGCCAGGGGCACCGCCAGGCATGGGGTAGGGGTGGCCATCCTCCCCCAGCCCCAGGTCAGGGTCCACCCCAGGAAGGACAGCAGGGGAGTGACCAAGGGGCCTTTAGGAAGGGGTGGCAGGGAAGTCTCCAGGGCCAGGAGGTGAGGACCGAGCAGAGGCAAGGGGCTCCAGCCAGACTGCGGGCTCTGGTGGCCAGGCCAGTGTCCCTGATGGCTGAAGCGCCTCAGATGGGTGATGCCCCTGTGGAGGATGTGGGACACCTGCCGGGCCACCCTGTGCTGGGTGGGGTGACGGCGGGGGTGTCTGTGGACTGACAGCTGGTGTTTCCAGAACGGCTCCTCCTTCCCAGGAGCGTGGCTGTTGGGAAGCTGCTTCCATTTAGAAACACCGAAACCCAAGCTCTCAGCACCCGTTGAACAAAGACCGATTTGATTTCTTTTTAATTCTCAAGTATCCAGTGAATTTTCCTCCCAAGTTAGAATGTGATTCACCAGGGAAAATAATATTTTCCAGGGGTTACACATGTGGCCATGTGGACGTTGGAGCTGGTGGGGATGCCAGACTGGCCCCCGTCCCCACCCCTCAGTGGGCACCCGCCCCAAGCACGGACTCCGGCCTGGGCTGCTGGATGTGGATGAGCTGCGTCCTGGTCGCCAGGTGATCCCCCGCCCTGGCCAGCTCCACCGCGAGGGGCCCCTCAGACAGAGTGGTCCTGTCTCCCAGCCTCCCTCTGCCAACCGCAGAATGAGCCAGTGGGACAGGATGCCGTGGGAGGCCAGATCCAGCGCTGGGGTTGGGGTGCGGCAGGGCTGGCCGGCGGGGGCAGGGCCACCCCCCAGGGGCTGCGCCTCTGGGCAGACCGGGCACTGCCAGGTGGCTGCCCGGGAGGACGGTGCTGGGCGCGCAGGCCTGAATCACACCGTCCTGCAGGCGGGTCCCTCAGGTGGTGACTCAGGGCCTAACGGATGAGGGGCGCGCACCCATCGGTAGCAGAGGACGAGGCCAGGATGGGCAAGGCCGGTCTCCCAGCCGCGGAGAGCGGAGGCGGCAGACCCAGCGCTTTAGCCCCCGGACTGGAGCTGGGGGGACCCCGCCGGGGCCTATTGCTGGCGAGGCGAGGACGCACGCGTCAGCGAGTGTAAATGGGGGTAGTCTTGGAAGAGCAGCGTCTAACCCGTTCATCATGCAAGTTAATTGCCAGGAAGCACCCTACACACTCATTTGCAAAAATTACACCGAACTGCATGGTTTTTGGACTGAAATAATGTGGAAACACTCAACAATATAGGATTGTTCAGAAAATGATGGGCCCCGAGCTGCCCGTCGGCCCCCCACCGGGGAGAGAAGGTGCTCGAGGCGCAGGCCTGGTGAGGACGCGGGCTGGACGGTCAGCGGCGCTCAGAGGGCGCATGGTGTCCGTCCATGCAGAGCCGCCGCGGCTCCTGGCTCATTCCGGAAGAGTCTCTGGACACCCAGACTCTGGTTTCTGGGGGAGGGTGGGACCAGGGCCAGGATCTTCGCCCTTGTCCTGGAGCTGTGCTCACGGCCTCTTCTGTTCCCGTAAACTATGACCGCGCGTCCGCAGGACTCGGGGGGAAGGTGCGCTGCGCACCTCTCCGCGCGTCCTGCCACGGCCGCTGCAGCCCGGACGGGGACGCGGGGATCCACGTGGCCCACCTCCCGGCCGGGGCCGCGAGCGCCGGCCTCCTTTCTTCTTGTCCTGTTGCCCGAGAGCTGAGAATGTTATTTTCTGGTCGAATCAGACCTGGAGGCTCAGGTTGTGAGCACCATCATTTGAAGGAAACACAGGAAGAGAGGCAGAAAGGGAGGGAGGGGGCCGGGGGCGTGTCTGGAGGACACTCCCTGTGACGGTCGCCCCTCGAGGGTCCTGGGTGGTGGAGACCCTGAGGCATGAGGGCCGTGGGCGCACCTTCATCGCTGGGTCCCTCGGGGGGCTCCGGCGCCCTAGGGAAGCTCCCCCCGCCTGGGCCTCCCTGCACGGGGCACGGTGGGACAGATGGTTCCAGGGCCGACTGTTCTCTCCCCAGCCCCCACACTCCCAGCATCATGGAGGCCTCGCGTCTTCGGGGAGGGTGCCCCCCCAGGTGAGAAGGTATTTCTTGGCTCTGAGTGGGCTGGGGCTGGTGTGGGCACAAGGACTCCACGGAGGACAGGCCAAGGTCGGCGGGGCTCGCCAGGCACCCGGACGCATCTGGTGGTCCCCAGGACAGGGCTCCAGGACGTGGGGGGCCGAGGGACCCTGCAGGGAAGCCGGCAGGCACGTGCCAGCCTCATGTGCTGGGCGGGGGGCCAGACGTGGGGCCCGAGACCCAGGCCTGCGCAGGGCACGTCTCCACGGGGCACCCACCCCAACCGCCCCAGACACGGGGACTCTGGCTGTGGGTCTGGACGGGTTAAACTTTTTCCGGTTACCTCATGCTGGCCTCAGCTTCCATGGAAAAAGGCAAACATCTGGCAATGATATTTCTTCAGTGGCTGTCTGAACCGTGTGGGAGAAGGCTGGCTGCCTTCCCCAGAACCCAGTGCAGATGTGGAGAGGACCCCTGGGGGAGGGGGCTTCCCAGGCAGGCGACAACCCGGGGCCGCCCACCTCCAGGCCCAGGGCCCATCTGCGGGGTCCCCACGGCCAGGCCAGCCAGGGAGGCCAGAGATTCCTGCGCACTCGAGTCATTTCCTGCCCTGCTGACCCTTGTGTGGGCTTCCCAAGGCACTGGGGCTGCCGTGGGGGCCCTGGTTGGCCCCTCAGCGGTGGGGGTGGGGAGCCCTGAGGCGGGTTAAGGTCACCCATGGGACCTGCGTGTCTGGGGGCCTGCACCCCTGCCCCCTCGCCTCCAAGGCTCCCCAGCTCCTGCTGCCCTTGACCTTGCAAGGGTGGGGCTCCCACTCTCACCCACTGGATGGGGCCTGGGACCCCTGCCCCACTGGGCTGCCTTCCTCAGTGGGGTGGGGGGCAAGGGAGTACCTGCAAGTTCTTCTCCCCTCCTGAGCTTCCTCGAGGGTGGAGGGCTGAAGGGGATGTCAGAGCTGGGGGGCTTGCCGCAGGGCTGCCTTGGCCCGGGGTCCCCCAAATTATGCAGAGCTCTGATGAGGCCCCATCAGCAGGGAAGGGAGAGAGGGTGGGCCAGGGACCCGTCACAGACCAGCAGCTCCCGCCCCGCTCCCAGACGGCTCCCCCAGACCGCAGGACCCGGAGAAAAGAGAGCGTGCTCCCCAACTCTGCCAGGCACGGTGACCTCACTGCATCCGGGCAAGCCCACCCCTCACTTCCTTCCCAGACACTCTCCAGGACCACCGCATCTGCCCGCAGCCCCTCAGACCCTCCATCCCTCAGCCCGACCGCAGCATGGGTCAGGAAAGTGCCGGGCATCTTGCCGCGGGGACCCCAGGGCCGGTCAGCCTGGGCGAGGTCCCCTGTGCACTCTGGGGGAACATCTGGTGTTCTTAGGAACACGGCTGGAGTCTCCCTGGCTCCCACTCATCCACTCGAACCCCGAAGAGGGTGCCGGGGGAAATGCACTGTTCCATGGAAGAGGGTCCCTTCCATTGGTCCCCACTGATGCCCCCATGGTCCCCGGGGTTGTGCAGCGGGCAGGGAGGGGAACGGGGTCATCCGGTTCTGGGCCACAGTCTGGCCCAGTGTTCGGCAAGGAGCTGAGGGGTCTCCATGGATGCTGGGCTGACCCGTGTCCTCCCCGCACATGATAGCGAGCTCGTAAGGTCCTGACTGTTGGGTCAGAGCAGAGGGAAGCGTCACACAATGTGGGAGCCTTGCTCCTTGGAGTGGGCCCGGACTGCAGGACCTCCCCTGGGGACCCTATTGTCTGCTCCACAGGCCAGGCACCCAGCCCGGGAATCCCAGCCCCGGGGTCCCATCCCAGGAATCCCAGCCCCGGGTGGGAGGCTGTCCCTGCAGTGGGAGGAGGGACGTGGGTCAGGACAGCAGGGCTTTGATGTGAGTGTGGGACTCTGTCCCCCAGCTAGATGCAGTCCCTGTCCCTGGGGACCCAGAGGGGGGTCGATCTAGCCGGGGTACCCTCTTCTCCCTCCCTGATATCCCTGGACACAAGGACCAGAAATAACAGGGCCTACATTTTGGGCAGGGGCGAGTGTGGAGGGCCTGGGGCGCCCTCTGCTGCCCATCGGGGGCAGCCCTGGAACCGTGTCAACACCCAGTCTGCCCAGAAGACAGGAGGTGGCAGAGGCTGCCAACGGGGTGGGGCAGGGGCTTGTGTGACCCCCGAGCCCTGGGTCCCCAGTGCTGCCGAGGTGCAGCATGGCTGGGTCAGGCATCACCCTGAGCCCGACCAGCGCTGGCTACACCGGGCCTCCCTGGTCACTCCCGGCCACAGTACTGGACCGAAGTACCCAGCGCCCTGGGCCCCACGGCCGTGGGGGCATTCGGGGGGGCCCACCAGCCCCAGGACTAGGGTCACAACCCAGGAGGGCGGGTGGGGGCTTCTGTGAGTGGGGGGTGTTGGTCAGATGGCACATCGCTGTCACCACTGAGGGAACATGTCCCTCACCTTCCGGCTTCACTGATGAGACGGAGACTTCCAGAGGTCAGTGATGCCTCCAGGCCGAGCGTGGAGCCCCTCTTCTCCCCCCTGGGTTCCAAGACCCTGGCGAGGGCAGGTCAGCAAGAGACCAGACCTGTCCCTCCCACCAGGATTAGTGCTCGAGGGGAGCTCTAAGGAACAGGGTGAGTGGAAGGAATCAGTGAAAGGGGACCCCTCGCCCCTCCCACGCATGAGAGCCCACGGGAAGTCTGCGACCCGGACGGGCCTCTGGGAGTTTGCTAGGGCAGCCCGAGCAGACTAAGACACTATAGGAAATATGTAGACGGAAAGCAGTTTTTCTTTATTAGGGTTTTTAGAAGCACTCCCACGCTGTTGATAGAGGCCCCGACTGGGGCATGTGACAAGCAGTCAGCTGAGCAGGGAGGTCTGTCTCCTGCCCAGGCTCCATAACGTACCTGTCTGATCCTGGCTCTGGGCCTCAGTTTACCCAGCTGTGAAAGGGTACAGTGTCTGTCTATAATTCCTGACACACTTACCTCTGCCTCTGAAAACTCCCACACACTGTGGCCCCATCGGAGGACACCTTGGAGCGGGGCCACCCCCACAGCTCACGCTAGGTCACACCAGGGTCAGGCCATCGTCCTGGGACAAGGTGACACCCACAGCCCTGCTGGGGGTTTACTCTGCGCTTCTCCGGGGAGGGGGGGCTCAGCCACCTGCACTGGTGTCCCTGGACGCTGGACACGCACCTGCCTATCCTCCTCCCCTCCTTCGCACACCTGCCGCCTTCCCGTTGCCGCCCCCACTCTTCAGTTAGCCCTCTTTTCTCCTCTACAGAAACCTTCTAGAACACGGACCCCATCATGGAAGTCTCCTTGGCCGAAGGCATTAGGTGGTGCTGGGACCTGTGGGACGCTGTCCAGATCCTCTGGGAGGACGAGGATCCCGCCCAGGACAAGCCCCCAGGTGCCCCCCACTAAGGGGCTCCCCGCGGTCTATGGGTTCAAGAACAATGTAGGGAAAACCAGCGTCTTCACCCTGGAGAAGCCAGCAGTCCAGGAACCGAGCGTTTTCTGGGCTGCGGTGGAGACGTGCAGTTCTGCGGTGTCAGTCTGTTCGCGGGCGTTTCGTTGCCTTGTTTCTTAACGACGATGTTAAGCAGGAAACATCGCCCAGTGTGGGTAACTGATGGCTGCTGGTGCATAAGGAGCTGCTGATTTTGTATGTTTGTTTTGGGCGTTTCTTTCCGTAACTGCCCATCTTTCCAGACAGTCCCATCGCTCTCTGTTTGGGGCTGCTTCCCTGACTTCCCGGCGTTGACCGCAGGTGGTGCGGGAATTAGCCCCGGCGGGTGCTGGGGGCCGTGATGGCCTTCGGCCGGCGGTCGGAGAGTCTGCGGGTGGCTGGACGGTGGGCCGTGGGCCGCGAGCCCTCCCAAGCCCACGTGCGTGCGGCTGGATCAGGGGCTGAAGCCGCCGGCCCCGATCTTCCTGGTTTGCCTGAAAAGTGCTGGGCACCTCTTTCTAGAAAGTGACCTTCGCGGGGGCATCTCCCCCCGACAGACGATAATAAAGAAGCCATTCCACAAAATTTGGAAAATACAAGGGGAACAAACAAAATCTCCATAATCGCACCGCCCAGGAAGGACAGTGTTCATGCTCCCGGCCTCGATTTACATAAAAAGTAAGTGGCAGGAAGGCCCCGTGATGACACCCAGAGGAGTTAGATTCTCCGGACCCCAACTCTACTTCCAGCCGTCTCAAGGAGCGCGACCCCGCTTGGCACCAGCCCCTCTGCCACGTGCGTGTCCCAAGAGCAGGTCCCTAGCGTTCTCCCGTATTTCTGGCGAGGTGGTTTCCTGCCTCACGTGTCAGCTCATCCCCACTGCTGTGGGAACCACCACCCTCTCGGCCCACTTGGGATTGCGTCTCCACGGGGCTCCTCCCAGAGGAAGTGCCGTCCTGCGCCCCCGAGGCCGCATGAGGGGGATCACAGAAGAAGTGGTCGGCGGAGCCAAGAGTGGACAAGACACACGTCTGCGTGGCTGGGGGCCCGGCGGTCCCTGCCGGTCGGGTCGCGGGGTCGGTGCGCTCTCAGCTCCGCTGGAGGAACCCTCGGGAGGCGTGAGCGCCAGCTGGGTGTGAGAGGACACTTTCTGCCCCAAACAGTCTGGGGCGGGCCGCTCTGGGACACGCATACAAATCACAGGTTCCCAGATCCGAAAGTCTGCTCAGCCAGAATCTGCCCACATCCTGAGCTCTGCTGCCCCGTTTCCCAGCACGCCTTGTTCTTAATTCCTGCGTACCGGGATCTCTGGAAGGAGTAAGAGCACAAGTTGGCCGGTACTGGGGTCAGAAAGGCAGTGCGGACCCCGGCCCCCGCCCCCGGGCTCTGCGCCTCCTGTAACCACCCTACAGGCACCCCGAGTCTGCAGACCCGGAGCAAAGGGCTTTAGGACTCGGGGTGCCTGTAGGGTGGTTACAGGAGGTGAATCCCAAGCAGGCTCCACACCCAGCACGGAGCCCAACTTGGGGCTCGATCCCACGACCCTGAGATCATGACCTGAGCCGAAATCAAGAGTCAGATGCTTAACCGACTGAGCCACCGAGGCGCCCCTTCAAATGGAATTTTAAAGTATTATTGACAACTTACAAATGAGATTGCTCTTGTTACCATTACTTTCGCTTTGACTTACGGTCACGTTTCCCTCACCTATCTATGCTTGTTTCATAGTCTGCTGTTCTTATTTCATGGATATTGGTTTCCCCCTCACTTTTCTGAGGACTTAAATACTTACTTTGCCATCATTTTCTCTGTATCCTTGGGAATTGTTCCTCTATTTGCCGGGTGCTGAAGGCAAAATACACTGCTCCGAAATATACCACTTTGCATATGGATTATTTAGAGCTAAAGGAATTTGAAAACAGCAGGTACCAAGACTTAAGGCGTTTCTAACCAAAATCCCATCATGGTTCTTTGGAATACTGGCCTCCTGGGTATTAAGGATTACGATGAGTCTGTGGTTATTAATACAGTCTGGTCCGGGCAAGCAGAAAAGAGCCTGGAAGCAGATGTGAGTGCATGTGGACGCCAAGATGTCTCACAAAGGAGGTCCCACCTCACACTGTGAGCAGGACCAGTTTCCGATGGAATACGCACTTATGTGTCAGATCCCAAATGGAAAACTTGGAAGAGAAAATACTGGGGGATACAGATAAGACCTCTGGGTAAGAAAGGAATTTCACAAATGAGGCTAAAAATTCACAAGCCATAAAGATGAGATGGATAAATTGGACTTGTTGATATAATCATCAAAAGATGCTGAAGATTTTCCTAGAGCAAGCCGGAAACTGGGGAATAGAACTGTGGCAAAACCCATCGTTTATAAGGAGCTCCTAAAAAGTCATGAGAAAGACAAACAATCTGACAGAGAAATGGCAATAGCCACGAACAGGTGCTTCACTAAAAGGAAAGACGATTGGTATTCTAACGTAAGGACAGAATCGTATTCGGAATCAGGGAAATGCAGATTAAATCACGATAAGTATTTTACACCCACCAATCCCCGGGACCGTGACCCTCTGGTGATGGGCGTAAGATTCTGCACAGCCACTTTGGGAAACAGCTAGGCATGATGCTGTTGAGTCCAGCACGCCCACTCCCTGGGCATAGAGCCTCCAGAGCATCCCCGAGGGGGCGGCCCCTCGGCTGGCGGCAGGTGCCCCCAGACAGGCCTCCCAGGGGCAGCCACAAGCATCTTCATTCATTGTACGTGGGGCAGTCCAAATGTTCGTGTTTTCTGTGGAATATGAACGCTGTGCCCGTGTGCCAGGAGCCCCCAGAAGGATGTTTGTACTAGCAATCTTCATAAGAGCAAAACCAAACAGAAACGTGTGCCCCGGCCCAGATGCATGCGGCCACAGCCTGGGATGCAGTGTCAGCTCACGCCCACAAAGCCTCATGGAAGATGCTGGCCACAGAGAACTCAGTACAGCTCTACCTGTCAACATTTAGAACACGAAAAGCTAAGCACGATGCCTCCATGCGAGGTAAACCATAAAGGGCAAGCGATAAAATGATGAGACCAAGCTCAGGTGTGGCCTCCAGCTGGTGCAGAGGATGGACATTCCACGGCACACAGCGGGTCCTCCATTCCTCACACTGTGCATGTTCGTGAACGCATGACATGGTGCAGACATTTGTTTTGGTATTTTAACAGCTTCACTGAGATCTAATTTACATAGCATGAAATTCACCCACTTAAAATGCACAGTTCTGGGGCGCCTGGGTGGCTCAGTTGGTTAAGCGACTGCCTTCGGCTCAGGTCGTGATCCTGGAGTCCCGGGATCGAGTCCCGCATCGGGCTCCCTGCTCGGCGGGGAGTCTGCTTCTCCCTCTCCTGTTCCCCTCTCTTGTGCTCTCTCTCTCTCTTTCTCTCTCTCAAATAAATAAATAAAATCTTAAAAAAAAGAGCACAGTTCAGTTGTTTTAGTCTATTGACAGAGCTGGCAGCTCTCTGAGTTTGGACTATTTCATCATCCCCAAAAGAAACCCATTACTCATTGGCAGTGGTCCCCACAGCCCCTCTCACTCCAACCCTGGCTGCCACTCATGCACGTTAGACTCCAGGAGTTGTCTATTCAGAACATCTATACAAACGGACCCATGCGATATGTGCAGCCTTTTATGGCTGGCTTCTCTCCCTAGCTCGCTTCTGAGGTTCACCCACGTTGGAGTGTGTACAAGCATTACTCCTTCCTGTGGTCAAATGATACTCCATCGTGTGACATGTCACATTCTGTTTATGCATTTAGCAGTTAGTGGACATTTGGGTTGTCTTCACTTTTTGGCTGTTACGAATAATGCTGCCATGAATATATGTGTGCAGGGTTGTCTGTGGACATGTTTCCACTTCCCTTGGACAGACATGACTGGAATTACCAGGTCATACAGAAACTCTGTTTAATCTTTTGAGAAGCTCTAAAACCTTTTCCCCGGTGGCTGCACCATTTTACATTCCCACCAGCCATGTGTGAGGACGGAATTTCTCTCCACACTCACCAACTCTTGTTACAGTCTGTCATTTGATTAGAGTCGTCCTAGTGGGTGTGAAGTGGTGTTTCGTTGTGGTCTTGATTTGCATTTCCCCCATGACTAATGATGTTCATTGTCTTTTCCTGTGCTTATTGGCCACTTGTTTATCTTCTTTGGAGAAATATGTATTCAAATTATTTGCCATTTTGAAATTGTGTTGTCTTTTTATTATTGAATTGTAAGCATTCATTATGTGTTCTGGTTTCAAATTCCTTCTCATTTTCCTTCTCATATATTCAATCTGCAAATATTTTCTCTTAGCCTATGGGAAGTCTTGACACTTTCTCAGTGGTGTTCTTTGAACCACAAAGGCTCAATTTTGTTTAAATCCAAGTTACTGATTTTTTTCTTTTATAACATGTTATTGTGTCATATCTAAGAAATCACTGCCTGATCCAAGGTCACGCAAATTTACTCCTGTGTTTTCTGCTAAGGATTTTAGTCTTCGTTCTCACATTCAGGTCTACTACTTACTTGGAGTTAATTATTGTGTTTGGTGTGAGGCAGGGGTCAAAGTCAATCTGTACATGGGGATATCTGGTTGACCAGCACCCTTGGTAGAAGAGACTCTCCTTTCACCCATTTAATTGTCTTGGCAGCTTCACTGAAGGTCACTTACTTGATAGTGAATGTAAGGGGTTATTTCTGGACTGTCAGTCCTCTTGCATTGATCAGTACGTCTGTCCTTACCCCAGTGTCACATCACTGTAGCTTCATAGCAAGTTTTGAAATCAGGATGTGATCCAACTACTTTTTCTGCTTGGGTTTTGTTTGCTCCTGTTTTTCTAAATTATTAGAGTGGGATGTTAGGTTATCAATTTGAGATCTTCCTTCTTTTTTAAAATATAAGTATCAGAGCTATACATTTCCTTCTAACTACTGCTTTTTTGGGTATATTGTGTTTTCATTTTCATTCATCTTGAAGTATTTTCTATTTTTTCTGGCGATTTCTTCTCTGACATGTTGATTGTTTAGGAGTATGTTGCTTAGTTTCTACATATTTGTGAATTTACCCAAAATTTCTTCTCTTGCTGATTTCTAATTTGATTCCATTGTGATCAGAGAGCATGCTTTATAGGACTTCAATACTTTTAAATTTATTGAGGTTGGTTTTATGGCCTAGCATGTGATCTGTGCTGGAGAATGTTCCATGTACACCTGAGAAGAATGTATTCATTCTGCTGCTTGGGGAGTCTCTATGATGTCTGGTTTTATAGTGTTGTTCAAGTTTTTATTTATAACCTTGTTCATTTCCTACCTAGTGTTTCTATCCTTTATTGAAAGTGTGATATTGAAGTCTCCATCCATTATTGTTGAATTGTCTATTTCTCTCTTAATTCTTTCAGTTTATGCTGCATGTATTTTGGGGCTCTGTTATTGTTGCATATGTGTTTATAATTGTTATATCTTCCTGATAGATTGGCTTTTTTTTACCAACATAAAGTGTCCCTATTTATTTCTAGTAACTTTGTTATTTTTTTTTTAAGATTTTATTTATTTATTTGACAGAGAGAGACACAGCGAGAGAGGGAACACAAGCAGAGGGAGTGAGGGAGGGAGAAGCAGGCTTCCCTGCTGAGCAGGGAGCTTGATGTGGGGCTCGATCCCAGGACTCTGGGATCATGCTGAGCAGAAGGCAGATGCTTAACGAATGAGCCACCCAGGCGCCCCTAGTAACTTTATTGTTTAAAAGTTTATATTGTCCTATATTAACATAGCCATTCCAGCTCCTTTATGTTTGCTGTTTGCATGATAAATTTTTTCAGACTTTTACTTTTTAATTTCAACTATTTGTATCTTTGAAGCTAATGTGTATCTCCTGTAGAGAGCATCTATTTGATCTTGTGTTTTATCTAGTCTGATCATCTCTTGCCTTTTGATTACATTGTTTAATCCATTCACATTTAATTTTTGCCTGCCAGTTTGCCTTCTGTTTTTTGGTTTTTTTTTTCATGTCTCGTGTATTTTTTGGTCCTCTATTCCTATTTACTGTATTTTTTTTATTGTTAACTGGTTATTGTACCATTTATGTTTATTTAATGATTTTTATTATATAAATTATTTTCTTAGTGGTTGCTCTAGGGCTTACAATATTCATTTTAAGTTATATTCTATTTCAGATTTATATTAATTTCAGTAAGATACAGAAACTTTATTCCTATATAACTTTATTTCTTCTTCCTTATTTTTATACATATTATAACTGTATATGTTAAAAACCTGACATTACACTGTTTCAATTATTGATGTATATAATGTGTCATTTAGAGAAACAAAGAGAAGAAAGGAAGCAAATATATGTTTATTGATTTTTAATATTAACACAATTATTTATTATTTTTCATTCTCTTCATTTCCCCTGTGCATTTGAGGTGTTATCTGGTGTCATTTCTGTTCCAATAGAGCTTCATTCCCACGTCTCTCCTTTGTGCTCCTCTTGTCAGATAGCATATGTTTATATATGTCATAGGCTCAACAGTACAATTTTATAGATATTGTTTTATACAATTGATTTTTTAAGTTAATTAGGAGGAGAAAGGAGAGGATATATGTAACTGTAATGTCTTTATAATTATGTAAACAATTACTTTAACTGGTACTCTTTTTTTGTGTGTGTGTGAATTTGAATTATTGTTTGGGGTCACATGCTTTTAGCTCAAAGAAATTCCTTTAGCATTTATTGTACAGTGGGCCTACAAGCAACAAATTTTCTCAGTTTTTGTTTGCTTGCAAATATTTTTATTTCATGTTCATTTCTGAATGACAGTTTTGCTGGATACAAGATTCTTGATGGACAGGTTTTTACTTTGGGTACTTTGAACAAGCCATTCAACTGCCTTCTGACTGCTATTGCTTCTGATGAATAATCAGCTGTTGATACTGTTGGGATTCCTTGTAGGTGACAGTCAATTTTCCAGCTTTCAAGATTTTCTCTTTATTTTTGGACTTCAGTATTTTACTATAATGTGTCTAGATGTGTAGCTCTTTGTGTTTATCCTATTAGGAATTTGTTGAGCTTCCTAAATATGTAGATTATTGTTTTTCATCAAATTTGGGATGTTTTCAGCCATTTTTTTGAGTATTTTTTTCTGCTTCCTTCTCTCCTCTCCTCTGGTAATCTCATTATGCACACATTGATGCATTTAATGGTGTCCCACATTTCCCTGAGGCTCTTCTCCTTCTTCTCTTTTCCTTTTTCTTTCAGTTCCTTAGATTAAATCATCTCTGTTAATATATCTTCAAGTTCAATGATTATTTTCTTCTGCCAGCTCAAATCTACTGTTGAGTCCCTCTAGTGAATTTTCCATTTCAACTATTACACTTTCCAACTCCAGAATTTCCATTTTTTAAATCATTTCTATTTCTTTATATTCCCTAGTTGATGAGTCAGTGCTATTATATCTTCCTTTTTGTCTTTAAACATAGGTTCCTTTAGTTCTTTGTACATATTTATAATATTTGCATTCAGATCTTTATCTGCTAAATTCTGGGCCCCTCAGGGATAGTTTCTGGTGTCTAGTTCTCTCTCGGTGTATAGGTCACATTTTTCTGTTTCTGAAAATGTCTTATGATTTTTTATTGAAAATTGGACATGTCAGTCAACATACTGTAGCCACTCTGGGTACTGATTCCGTCCCCTCACCTAGCTTGTCTGTCTGTTAGTGACACGGTTCAGGGAAGCCAATCTTCCCACAGGGTGCAGTCTCCACATCAATATTCAGAACCCTCCTCTTGTGTTTATCTTTGAGCCTAGCTTCCCAGAAGTTACTGGTGTGTCAGCATGGCTTCACTGTCAGCCAGGATTCCTCAGAAATTGTGGAAGCCCTGGAGCCAGCAAGGTTTAACCCCTTATTATTGGATCTGTGCTGGCTTGGAGACTGCTCTCACAGTGTAGGCTTTGCCCCATGTTCAGCCGGGGACCAACAGCTCAGAAATTCCCTCTTTGGTTGCTCCTAGGAGTACACGGCCTTAAGCATATGCACAGTCCTATGGGTGACCAGGAGTGACCGCACTTTTAGCCGGGGTCTCCTGTCTATTTCCTTGATTTCCCTGTGAAACTCCTGGCTGGTCTGTCTTTCAGTATTATGCTCAGCCATTATCTTCCATGGATTGTTAGCAATTGTTCTGGATTTTTTGCAATGCTCTCAGACATAAATTCCTCCCCAGGCTGACTAAATAAAGTCAAGTTCCTCAGGCAGGGCCAGAGTGTTACCAATGTCTGCACCTTGCTCTGACCCCTGGCCCCCAGAAGACCCTCTGTGTTTTGGAGTGGAAGCTGAGGGGAAGAGACTCGGTCTTGACGATAGGGTTCTCCCTGTGGAGCAGGGGCTATTTAGTGTGGGGGAGACTGGTACCCCCACCCACACAGTACAGTTCTTCCCACAACATTTGGTGGGGAAGCAGGACCTCCCAATGTTTGTTGGCTCTCATGCTGGCTTTTCCACCTTGGCATCTGGGGAGATGGGCATTGCCATTTAGCACCTGAGCCACAGAATGTCTCCTACACAACCCAGAGCTGGCTGGTTGTATCCCTAGCCCAAATGGCCTCGACTGCTCTTGCTGAATTTCCATAGATTTTGTGAAATGAATGCTTTTAAATTTGTCTATTGGGCCCTTTGATTAATCTCCAAAGACTTTACATGATTGCCTTTGTTAATTCTGACTGATGATATACTTCTTTGGGGGAGAGTTTTGCTAAGCTCTGCACACTCCCATTTCAGGAGTCCCCTCTACCAGTTTACGTATCTTTTAAAGGAAAAAAACCTTTTGAATATCTTTTTTTTTTAATTATTTGAATTTTAAAATGGATATAGACTGCTTAAACAGTAAAGAAGAAACAATCTCATCTCAATGTTAGGACGTGTGGTGCTAAAGGAGTTGACCCGCTACCCCTACATTCTGTGTTACCCCATGTGGCTGGTTCCCACATGTGACAATACTTCCCCACCCCAGCCCCATTTATTTCAAGATTGGTAATATTTCCCCGTAAGTTTTGTCCTCCAACCTGCTGTATTTTCTCGGGACTTCTTTGTGCCAGAAGTTGGGTCTTTCCAAAAACACCCTCCTCCCTGGGTGGACTTGAGGTTGGCTGACATGTCTCGACATTGCGAGGTGGTTGGTGGTAGGTGTGTTTTCTGCTGTGTGGTTGGTGCTGGGACACGAGGCCCCTGCAGGAGGCACCCCTGACTTTCTGGGGTTCCACTGAGGCACACAATGCATCCTCAGCCTCTGGGGCAGGGAGGCCTTGGGCTCCTGGGAGTGGAGCAGTCTGTCTCTCTGACTGTATGTGCAGACGTGCCTGATGGTCACCAGATGTTCCCATTCTCTCCCTCCAGGAGGACAAAGGCAACTCCGGGCCCTCAGTGCTCAGGGACTGCCTGGCTTGGAGCTGCCTGGAAATAGGAATCCGCCCCATCTGGAGGAAGCTGCAGGCAGTGTTTGGACGAGGGCAGTGCTGCTGAGGGAAGGTCAGGCTCAGGCTAGCTTGGAACCCAGTCCAGCAGCCCCTTGGCCTGTGGGAACCTGTCAGCCCAAGGCCCCTGCCAGGGACAGCCTGCCTGCCCTGCCTGCTCTGATCTGTCCGCAATTCACGCTTTCATTTCAGCTGTTTGTGTCAATAGTTTCTCTCCCCGTCCTCACCATGGGCATTTCAAACCTTGTTTATTTGAAGATCTGAAACATACCCAGGGAGCCTGCAGATCCGGGAACCTCCCTTCTGGGTCAGCTCACAGATTCCCATTGTGAGCTTGTGCAGCTGAAAGGGGGCGGCTGAGTTCTTGCCAAGTTCTCAAAGTCAGAACCAAATTTACACTTTGGCAGGATCTCATTTTGAATAGTCCTTAGGGCACAAATAGAAGCAAACAAAGCCTAGGAAAGCTTGTGAAAAAGGAATCCACATGATCCGGGGATTAGAGATCTTGTAAAATTCTTTGTCTGCGAGCATGACGAGTTGTCCAGAAACTGCCGGCAGGATTTCCACAGAAGCCATGAGGAGTGCAGCCAGGCACTCGGCGGCGGTGATGACTGGGCTGGAAACAAGCAGGCGGAGCCCTGCGGCCCCCGTGCTGTCCCCAAGGGTCGTTGGCACTCTCCCTCTCCTGGTGTGATCGCCTCAAGGAGAGGGGTTGGCCTGGCTGGACCCTGAAGCAGAGAACATTTCCAGGGACAGAGGGGAAAGCTGTGTCTACCTACCCAGCCTCCTTCATGCCCTCCCCTGGTCACCAGGGTCGAGGGGCTGGGTCCCCATCCTCCTCCTGGCTTTTCTGGCTTGTTGGGGCCTTCCTGCCACCTGGTGCCAGTCACAAGTCTTCGGGGGAGTTCTGATCATTTCCTGGGATCCGAACAGTTTGGACAGCTCCATGGGGCTATTGCCTACACTTGCCCGTGTAGACCAAGCCCTCTGACTGTCCCGGGGTGGCTGTTGGAGGAATTGAGGTGGAGTGGCCAGGTCCTGTGGGCTTGGCCTTTGACCTGAGCACTCTCGTCCTGGTGAGCCAACTCTCCGTCCAGCCTGGGCCACCCCTCCCTATTTGCTATCTCTGATGTGACGGGGATGTATGACCAGGGGCTGGACAGAACAAAGTTCCAGCACATGGGAGCTCCTCCGTGCTTCTGGGGCAGCCCCGGAGGGTGCTTCCATGGACCCTTTGCTTCTCCTGGGAAGTCTGGGAAATGTGGCCAGAGAGCCCCGCCAAAGGGGTTTGTGGGCAGAAGGGGCTGGAACACAGCACAGAGGCTGGGGCTGTGCAGAAGGCTTGGTAACGGGCCACCAGCATAACCCCCGGTGGCGGCCACCTGATCAGACTGAGCTAGAACCCATACCCAGGTCACTGGATGAAGACACTGTTCCTGGGGCACCAGGTCACCATCTGAGGCCCCAACCCTCTTGATATCAAAGGCCACTTGTCTGGGGTCAAAGTCTCCCTGTGGGGAGCAAGCTCTGCATCCTGATTGCAGAATGGGTGACTTGGTTCTGATTCCTCAGTGTCTCTAGCTTGAGTGTGGGCTCGCGTGCTACGTGTGTCTCAAGAGGGGGTAGCACGCACTGCTCCTGAAAGGGCTGGGTGCCCTGGAGCCTGTGGCACCGTGACCTGCGTCCTTACCGGTCACTGTGCGAGCAGATGCCACTCAGAGTCTGTCCGCCGTGTGTGAGGGAAGCCGAGCTCCTGCCTGTAATTTAGATCAGCCTCTCCCGGCCATAGGAAATCAGGTAGGGGCTGCCTGTCCAGGGGCCTCAAGGGCCCTTGTATGTGTGTGTCGGACTGGGTAGCCCCTCCTGTGTGTGGGGATCGGAGCCAAGAGGTGGGGGACACCGTGGGCAGTGTGGCCGACCACTGCGGCCATTCCTGGAGGCGGCAGGACCACAGCCTTGGCCTGACTCAGTGGGGTTTGTGCCAGAATCCTGCCCCAGGGCCTCGCCCCCTCCGCCCACCTCAGATTTCCCATCAGAACCCCCACACTGGGCCTCGTCATAAGCAGTTGGGCAGCTCGGCCAGGCCTGGGCACCCTGCCCGCCCACTCTGGGCTGAGCACCCCTAAACCTTGGCGCCAGCCCCACCCACCCACTGCTGTTTGGGAAGAGAAGAGACAGACTTTCCTCTGACATTCTGTTCTCCTTTCTCTTCCATCCCTTCCCTGGAGCTCTGACAGGGCTTGCTGGGCCGGGCATTTCCGGAGTCGGATTTGGGCCGAGCCCAGCTGTCCTCCAGAGGCCCCTGCTGGGCGGGGACTGGCCGAGGGTCATGGTTTCCTCCAGGAACCTTCTCCTGGATGACGGGCAAACCCCCTCTGGACAGTCCCAGGGGCCGCTGTGGCCTGCGAGGATTGCTGGCCTCCAGCCACCGTGCTGGGCGTCAGCCATTCCCACCAACACATCTCCCTCTGACCACACGGAGACCCAGGTGGTGTGGGGCCGGACCTTCCTGCCCCCCAGACGGGCACTTTCAGGCGAGCTCCTGGTGGGCCCAGCACATCTCAGGCCCCATGTCTGGGTGGGACATGGAGCCCCTTGGGTGGCCCAGGCTGGCAGTAAAAATATTCAATTATGTATCAATGTCAGTTTTCACATAAAAATTCCAATTTCCACAAACTGGCCCCGCCAGGCCTCCGCCCTGTGAATGAGTGCGTTCTGAAGCTGTCCCAGGTGCCACCTGCTGAGTACACACCTGAGCACCCTGGCTTCTTGTGGGTCTGAGCCTCCTGAGTTGGTCTAATCCCTACTGTTACAGATGGGGCAGCCTCACCTCCTCTTCTGCAGGGGGAGGACTGGGCACAGCCTGCCAGTCCCTGGGCCTCCACGTCCTCTGCAACTGGCTTCAGTCACTGAGTTTTGCCGGGCTGGAGGCTGGCCACCCCAGGACATCCCAGGACGTCCAGAGGGACGGGGCCTTGAGGAAGGGTCTGAGGGGTCTACCTGTGGGGCTCTCTGGGAGTGGACACGTGTTTCCAGGTGGTGCTGTGGCCTTTGGTCCAGGCAGAGTCTGAGGACCTGATGATCCCCAACCTCCTCCTCCTAGGGGATGGGGTAATGGGAGGGCCTCTGGCTGAAGCCTGACCTGATATCTCTGTGCCCACAGGTGAGGGCCTGGCTGGCCCGAGGACACCCAGCAGAGGGGCTGCTTCCCAGGCCACAGAGGAAGCTGGGGACGTGATCTGCAGACACGCCCACTGTGCCACTGGGGCCACCCCCCACTGTGGATGTGCCATGGAGCTCAGCTGTGGGGTAGGAAATCTCTGCCTTAAAAATCAACACTTCAGTCATTTAAATTGTGAGCAAGCTGAAAGTAACAGCAGCGTCTCTGGACCTCTCGAAGCGTGTGCCCTGAGGATGGTCACCAGGACTTCCGTAAACTGTGGAGGGTGCCTGTCCTCCCTGAGCCCCAGAACGTGGCTGACTCTGCACCAGTTCCTGCTAAAGATGCTCAAGGATAAGACAGACAAGCCACGTCTGAGATCACGTAGTGCTGCTGGGGAAAGGGCTAATCCCAGGAGCACTGAGCTTGTTTTTCTCACAAGGGCATTTCCAGAAGGGGAGCCTTGGTTGAGACCTGCTCAGGCAGCTGCTCCTATCTTCCCTTCCCAGCGGTCTGGGGCAAAGTCACCATCACCTCCTCCCCACGCAACAGGGTGTGTGGAAGGAGTGGGCCTGGCACAGCGAGGGGGTGCTGGGAAGGGACAGACGGCCTGAAGACAGAAGATGGAGGGCGTGGGGGTGCCCAGTCCACAGGCAGCCAGACACCCACACCCTGGCCTGGGTCCTTAGCTGGGGTCCTGCTCCGAGGCCCCTCCAAGCCCCCAATTTATTCAATGAGGGGTTCTCTAGGCAAAGGGAACTGTACCTGCCCAATGTTGGGCCCCCACTGAGGTATGAGAACAGACACAGTGAAAGGACCTGTCATCCTAGACTTCGTGGCTGCCGTGGCCCCATGTCCTCAGCTGCCGGCCATAGGAAGACATGCCGACAAAGTGGGAAGAAAAGTGGCCACTCCACTGAGCATGGGGGGTTATCTGGGCAGGGTTGTTACTTATGATTCCTCAGAGAAGAAGCACAGAATCCACTCAGGCCACCGGGACAGGCCCGAAGCTGGGGGTGGCAGGTGGGGACAGACGGGGCTGGGTTTGCCTGATGGGGCCAGGCAGGGGCCAGCTAGGGCCAGGGGAGACAGCTGGCCCAAGCTCAGACACTAAGGGGGCAGTCCTCTTTCCCAGGCAGGGAGCTAAGTCAGCGTCCTTCCTGGTTGCTTCTCCTCTCTCTTGTCACCCCCACCAGGCAGTGGACATACTTCTCGTGTGGGGCTGGAGGTCTCACAACTGAGAGGAGAAAGTGAAGAGGAGGAGTTAAGATGGTGGGGAGTAGGGGGACCCTAGGCTTTCCTGGTCCCTGGAACACAGCTAGATAAATATCAAATCATTCTAAACACCCAAGAAATTGATCTGAGGACTGAGAGAACAGACTGCACAACTAGAGGTAGAAAAATGGCCACCTTGTGGAGGGTAGGAACTGTGGAGAGTTGATTTTGGGGAGAGAAGAACTGTGGGTGCTGCAGAGGGGAGGGAGCCCTGATCACGGAGAGAGAGAGAGAGAGCGAGCGCGCGAGTCAGAGAGACAGAGCGAAGCAGTACACAGGGGACTGCACAAGAAAAACTCTTCCCCAAACCACTGACTGGGCAAGGGGGGGCTGACCACCACAAGTCTTTATACACAGCGGACTGCGAAGTCTGAAGTTCTGGAGGTCCGTAGCATCACTGGGGTTGTGCCTGGCAGGCTTAGGGGTACTCCTGCGGGGAAGGCAGGTGGAGACCGGAAGTGGGCAGTGCAGTCTGAGGATCCCTGGGTCGCATGGTAGAGAAACAGCTCCCCTCCTTGGAGTGCATTTGGAAGAGGCGGCCCACCTCTCCGGAGACAAAGGAGGTGGTGGGCACCATCGTGCCGCCCTGTCCATTAGCACAGGAACAGAAGCACCTGCTGAGGGCAGCAAACCTTGGTGCTGACTTTTGGCTGCGCTTTACCATGAGCCCCCGTGCAGTCACGTCACTGCTTGTCTGGGACAAAACGGCACTGGCCACAGCACGGCAAGACCCTGCCCATAGGATTAGTGTGGGTCTGTGTCATGCCAGGTCCCTAAAATATGGGGTTTTGAAACCCAACTGCGTGCCTGAGATAAACCACAGGAATGCTGTGCCACCTGGCAGGCAGACAGCTTGGATGCAGACAGGGTGAGGGCAGGGATCTGAAAGAAGCTGGGGACACAAGAGGGGGGATTGTTTGCTCTTCTGTGAGGGCTTCCTGAAGAGCAGCAGGTGCAAACTCCCCACTCTGGGGTCGTGACAGTGGGGCAACACCATTTCCCCCACCCTGCCCCGCCCCAATCAGCACTGGCTGACTTCAGTGAGCAACACAGTGTCCCCCAGGGGAGGCCAGAGCAGCTTACACTAAGCCCCACCTCCCTGCATCCTGCAGGTGCATCTCCACCAGGGCAAGTCCCCCTGAGAATCAGCACAGCAGGCCCCTTCCCCAGAAGACCAGCACAAACCCCTCACATGCATCACATCTACTGACCATAGAGCGCTGCCAAGCTTCAGCTCTAGGGGAAATAGGATCTAGCTTCTTCTAACAAGCAGACCAAAACACACTTGGTCAAAACTTGCCACACACTGGACAAGGTCCAAACACTCCCCCCTGCAGGCAAGAAGAAACTCTGGAAAGGACTGACCTAAGGGAAGGAGCAGCCAAAACACAACATCAGAGCATACACTTTGAAACACCTCCTGAGGCACCAGGTCCAAGACAGTATAGGACCTCTTCTTGATATAAACGTTACTCTCAGGAGCAGGAATGTAACAGCCTTCCTAACAATCACACAAAAAAACAGTGACCTAGACACAATGACAAAATGGAGGAATTCACCACAAAAGGAAGAACAGGAAGAAGTAACACCAGGGATTTAGTCAATACAGATATAAGTAAGATGCCTGAACTAGAATTTAAAACAATGATCATAAGGATACTAGCTGGGCCTGAGAAAAGCATAGAAGACATAGAGAATCCCTTACTGCAGAGACAAAAGAACTAAAAACTAGTCATACACACACACAAAATGCTATAACGGAGATGCAAAACTGACTGGATGCCATGACAACGAGGATAGACAAAGAGGAGGAATGAATTAGTGATATAAAAGATAAAATTATGGAAAATAATGAAGCTGAAAAGAAGAGGGAAAGATATTGGATCATGAACATAGACTTAGGGAACTCAGTGGCTCCAGAGATAAAGTATAATAACATTCATATCATAGGAGTCCTAGAAGAAGAAGAGAAGGAAAAAGGGACAGAAGGTTTATTTGAGCAAATTATAGCTGAAAACTTCCTTAATCTGAGGAAGGAAACAGACATCAAAATCCAAGAGGTGCAGAGAACTCCCATCAAAATCAACAAAAACTGGCCAACACCAAGACATATCATAGTCAAATTCACAAAATACACAGACAAGGAAAGAATCCTGAAAGTAGCAAGGGAAAAACAGGTCCTTAACCTACAAGGGAAGACAAATCAGGTTGACAGCAGATCTGCCCACAGAAATTTGACAAGCCAGAAACAAGTGGTAGGAAATATTCAACATGCTGAATGAAATATATGCAGCCAAGAATACTTTATCCAGCAAGGCTGTCATTCAGAATAAAGGAGAGATAAAGAGTTTCCCAGACAAACAAAAACTAAAGGAGTTCATGACAACTAAACCAGCCCTGCAAGAAATATTAAAGGGGATCCTTTAAGTGGGAAAGATAGACCAAAAGCAAAAAAGACTAAAAAGGAACAGAGAGCATCACCAGAAGCATCAACTTTACAGGTAATACGGTGGCACTAAATTCATATCTATCAGTGATCACTCTGAATGTAAATGGACTAAATGCTCCAATCAAAAGACATAGGGTGTCAGAATGGATTAAAAAAAAAACAAACCCAAGACCCATCTATATGCTGCCTACGAGAGACTCATTTTAGACCTAAAGACACCTGCAGATTGAAGTGAGGGGATAGAAAACCATCTATCATGCCAACGGACGCCAAAAGAAAGCTGGAGTAGCCATCCTTCTATCAGACAAACTAGATTTTAACCAAAGACTGTAACAAGAGATGAGGAAGGACACTATATCATAATTAAGGGGCTTATCCATCAAGAAGATCTAACAATTGTAAATATTTATGCCCCCAACTTGGGAGCACCCAAATATATAAATCAATTAATAACAAAAATAAAGGAATTCATTGATAATAACACAATAATAGTAGGGGACTTTAACACCCAACTTAGAGCAATCGAACAGATCATCTAAGCAGAAGATCAGCAAGGAAACAAGGGCTTTGAATGACACACTGGACCAGATGGACCTCACAGATATATTCAGAACATTCTATCCTAAAGCAGCAGAATACACATTCTTCTCAAGTGCACATGGAACATTCTCCAGAACAGATCACATACTGGGTGACAAAAGAGCCCTCAACAAGTACAAAAAACCTGAGATCATACCATGCATATTTTCAGACCACAATGCTATGAAACTTGAAGTCAACCACAAGAAAAAACTTGAAAAGCCCACAAATACATGGAGACTAAAGAACATCTTACTAAAGAATGAATGGGTTAACCAGGAAATTAAAGAAGAAATTTAAAAAATACATGGAAGCACATGAAATGAAAACACAATAGTCCAAAACCTTTAGGATGCAGCAAAGGCAGTCCTAAGAGTGAAGTACATTGTAATACAAGCCTACCTCAAGAAACAAGAAAAGTCTCATATACACAACCTAACCTTACACCTAAAGGACTGGAAAAGAAACAGCAAATAAAGCCTAAAGCCAGCAGAAGAAGGGAAATAATAAAGATTAGAGCAGAAAAAATGATATAGAAACAACAGTAAGACAGATCAACAAAACTAAGAGCTGATTCTTTGAATTAATAAAATTGATAAACCCCTAGCCAGACTTATCAAAAAGTAAAGAGAAGGGGCCCAAATAAATAAAATCAAGAATGAAAGAGGAAAGATCACAACCAACACCACAGAAATACAATCATAAGAGAATATTATGAAAAATTATATGCCAAAAAACTGGACATTCTGGAAGAAATGGATAAATTCCTAGAAACCTACAAACTACTAAAACTGAAACAGGAAGAAATAGAAAATTTGAAAAGGCCCATAACCAGCAAAGAAATTGAATCAGTAATCAAAAATCTCCCAATAGACAAAAGTCCGGGACCAGATGGCTTCCCAAGGAAATTCTATCAGACGCTTAAAGAAGTGTTAATACTTATTCTTCTCAAACTGTTCCAAAAATTAGAAAAGGAAAGAAAACTTTCAAACTAATTCTACAAGGCCAGCATTACCTTGATTCCAAAACCAGACCAAGACTCCACTAAAAAGGAGAATTACAGGCCAAGATCCCTGATGAACATGGATACCAAAATTCTCAACAAGATACTAGCAAATTGAATCCAATAGTACATTAACAGAATTATTCACCACGATCAAGTGGGATTTATTCCTGGGCTGCAGGGGTGGTTCAATATTTGCAAATCAATCAATGTGATACATTAATAAAAGTAAGGATAAGAATCATATGATCCTTTCAGTAGATGCAGAAAACGCAACTGACAAAATACAGAATCCTTTCTTGATAAAAACCCTCAAAAAAGTAGGGATAGAAGAAACATACCTCAACATTATAAAGACCATATATGAAAGACCCACAGCTAACATCATCCTCAATAAGGAACAACTGAGAGCTTTTCCTCTATGGTCAGGAACAAAACAGGGATGTCCACTCTCACCATTACTATTTAACATAGTACTGGAAGGCTTAGCCTCAGTAATCAGACAACAAAAAGAAATAAGAGGCATTTAAATCTGCAAGGAAGAAGTCAAACTTTCACTATTTGCAGATGACATGATACTCCATGCAGAAAACCCAAAAAACTCCACCAAGAAATTGCTAGAACTAATACATGAATTCAGCAAAGTCACAGGATATAAAATCAACATACAGAAATCTGTTGCATTTCTATACACCAATAATGAAGCAGCAGAGAAAGAAATCAAGGAATCGACTCCATTTACAATTCCATCAAAACCAGTAAGATACCTAGGAATAAACCTAACCGAAGAGGTAAAAGATCTGTATTGTGCAAACTATAGAATAGTTATGAAAGAAATTAAAGAAGACACAAAGAAATGGAAAAACATTCCATGCTCATGGACTGGAAGAACAAATATTGTTAAAATATCTATACTACCCAAAGCAATCTATACATTTAATTCAATCACTATCAAAATACCACCAGCATTTTTCACAGAGCTGGAACAAACAATCCTAAAATTTCTATGGAACCACAAAAGACCCCAAATAGCCAAAGCAATCCTGAAAAAGAAAAGCAAAGCTGCAGGCATGACGATTCCGGACTTCAAGCTGTATTACAAAGCTGTAGTCATCAAGACAGTATGGTACTGGCACAAAAACAGACACATAAATCAATAGAACAGAATAGAAAACACAGAAATGGACCCTCAACCCAATGGTCAACTAATCTTAGACAAAGCAGGAAAGAATATCCAATGGAAAAAAGTCTCTTCAACAAATGGTTTTGGGAAAACTGGACAGCCACATGCAGAAGAATGAAACTGGACCATTTTCTTACATCATACACAAAGATAAACTCAAAATGGATGAAAGACCTAAATGTGAGACAGGAAACCATCAAAATTCTAGAGGAGAAAACAGGGAGCAACCTCTGTGACCTCAGCCACAGCAACTTCTTTTTTATTTTTTGCATTTTTAAAGATTTTGTTTTATTATGTTATGTTAGTCACCATACATTGCATCATTAGTTTTTGATGTAGTGTTCCATGATTCCTTGTTTGTGTATAACACCCAGTGCCCCATTCAATACGTGCCCTCCTTAATACCCATCACCGGGCTAACTCATCCCCCCAACCCCTCTAAAACCCTCAGATTGTTTCTCAGAGTCCATAGTCTCCCCCTCCGATTTCCCTCCCTTCATTTTCCCCTTCCTACTTTTTTTTTTTTTTAATTTGAGAGAGAGAGAATGAGAGACAGAGAGCATGAGAGGGAGGAGGGTCAGAGGGAGAAGCAGACTCCCCGCTGAGCAGGGAGCCCGATGCGGGACTCGATCCCGGGACTCCAGGATCATGACCTGAGCCGAAGGCAGTCGCTTAACCAACTGAGCGACCCAGGCGCCCCGTCTTTTTTTTTTTTTAACATATAATATATTATTTGTTTCAGAGGTACAGGTCTGTGATTTATCAGTCTTACACAATTCACAGCACTCACCATAGCACATACCCTCCCCAATGTCCATCACCCAGCCACCCCATCCCTCCCAACCCCCACCACTCCAGCAACCCACAGTTTGTTTCCTGAGATTAAGAATTCCTCATATTAATGAGATCATATGATACTTGTCTTTCTCTGATTGACTTATTTCGCTTAGCATAATACCCTCTAGTTCCATCCATGTCATTGCAAATGGCAAGATTTCGGTGGTTTTTTTTTTTTTTTTTTTTTTTGATGGCTGCATAATATTCTATATATATATATGTACACACACACACCATCTTCTTTATCCTTTCATCTGTTGATGGACTTCTGGGCTCTTTCCACAGTTTGGTTATTGTGGACATTGCTGCTATAAACATTGGGGTGCAGGTGCCCCTTTGGATCACTACATTTGTATCTTTGGGGTAAATACCCAGTAGTACAATTGCTGGGTCATAGGGTAGCTCTATTTTCAACTTTTTGAGGAACCTCCATACTGTTTTCCAGAGTGGCTGCACCAGCTTGCATTCCCACCAACAGTGTAGGAGGGTTCCCCTTTCTCCGCATCCCCGCCAACATCTGTTGTTTCCTGACTTGTTAATTTTAGCCATTCTGATTGGTGTGAGGTGGTATCTTATTGAGGTTTTGATTTGGATTTCCCTGAGCTGCAGCAACTTCTTGCTAGACACGTCTCCAAAGGCAAGGGAAGCAAGGGAAAATACGAAATACTGGGATTTCATCAAGATAAACAGCTTCTGCACAATGACAGAAACAATCAACAAAACTAAAAGGCAGCCTGTGGATGGGTGAAGATATTTGCAAATGACATATCTGATAAAGGGTTAGTATCCAAAATATATAAACAACTTATCAAACTCAACACCCAAAAAACACATAATCCAGTTAAGAAATGGGCAGAAGCCATGAACAGACATTTCTCCAAAGAAGACATACAAATGGCCAACAGACACATGAAAAAGGTGCTCAACATCACTGGGCATCAGGGAAATACAAATCAAAACCTCAATGAGATACCACCTCACACCAGTCAGAATGGCTAAAATTAACAAGTCAGGAAACAACAGATGTTGGTGAGGATGTGGAGAAAGGGGAACCCTCCTACACTGTTGGTGGGAATGCAAGCTGGTGCAGCCACTCTGGAGAACAGTATGGAAGTTCCTCAAAAAGTTGAAAATAGAGCTACCCTACGACCCAGCAATTGTACTACTGGGTATTTACCCCAAAGATACACATGTAGGGATCCGAAGGGGCACCTGCACCCCAATGTTTATAGCAGCAATGTCCACAATAGCCAAACTGTGGAAAGAGCCTAGATGTCCACTGACCAATGAATGGATAAAGAGGATGTGGTTCATATATACAATGGAATACTACTCAGCCGTCAAAAGAATGAAATCTTACCATTTGCAACAACATGGATGGAACTAGAGGGTATTATGCTAAGTGAAATAAGTCAGAGAAAGACCAATAGTATATGATTTCACTCCTATGTGGAATCTAAGAAACAAAACAGATGAACATATGGGAAGGGAGAAAAAGAGAGAGGGAAGATGGAGAACAATGATGGAGAACAAACTGAGGGTAGGTGGAGGGAAGTGGGTGGGGGATGGGCTAGATGGGTGATGTGCATTAAAGAGGGCACTTGTGATGGGCACTGGGTGTTGTATGTAAGTGATGAATCACTGAATTCTACTCCTGAAACCAATTTTACCATATATGTTAACTAACTAGAATTTAAATAAAAATTTGAAAAAGAGAATGAAAGGAGAAAGCCGACATCAGCCCCTAATGGGGCATCCTGGTGTGGACACTCTGGTGTGGCCCAGATGGGTGGGGGTCCCAAGGTCCAGCAGTGAGGCCTGGGTTCTGAACACCCCCAGACGTCCCTGGGAGTCCGTCTCATGCTGCCTGCCTGCCGTCCTTCCTCTTCCTGCTCTCTGCTTGTTAAAGAAAAGCACTTCTAGGGAGGCCAATCGTTCTGCAGGAAGCACATCTGAAAGTGGGTCCCTGGTGGGGGTGGTGAACACGGGCCGAGAGGAGGTCACGATAGCTGGGGTCCAGTCAAGCGAGACAGGGAGACACTTCAGATGGTGAAGGAACTGGCACAGCTAAGATTTAGCTCAGAACGGCAAAGCACCAGGTAATAGCATCAAAACTCACAGGACAGAGGCAGCAAGTAAGAAGGAGCACAGAAAGGTGAAGGAACAGACTCTGATTCCCTCTTAGTCCAAGACAGATGGACGCAGAAGCACAAATCCTAGCCAGCCCCAGTGGGCCACCTAGAGCAACAAAACCTTCGTGCACAGGGTAATGGATTCTTCAGATCTTTATTATAAACCGTTTCATCTGAGAATCCCTTACCCTGAAAAAAAGGATATAATTTTCTCTTCAAGCGTTTAAGGAGATAAGGAAACCGTGGCAAATTTAGAGACCACATTCTCTACTTGAAGTGTAAAAATTTTTAAAAAGCACTAATAATGAAAATAGGAGCCCCCCCCCCAAGAAAAAACCCTCTCCAATAGTTACTGGTTCTAAAAAGAAATAAAGACCCCAAAAGTAGGCAATTTAGAAAATAATATATAAATAAAAACACTGCCCACTAGAACCTATGGGATACAGTTAAAATATCAGAAAAAAAAGCATATTCTGAAATATCTACATTCCTGAAGGTGAAAACAGCCTGCAGCATTTGACTGTTTCTATGATGTAAATACCTCCACAGATGGCTGATTTCAAGTCAAGAACATGAGGTCGCTAGACCAGGAGTCCGGAGGGAAGGTGCACAGCTGGCCCTCCGGTGGAGTGGCACTTCGCGCACAGCATTACACACTCGTGGGTCACTGAACCGCCCATCAGCAGCCTGGCACTCATGCGCAGACCCAGTGACGTGGACCCACCAGTTTGTCCTTCATGCCTTAGTTTGTCAAACAGAGACTGAAGACCCTGGAGTGTGCACCAGAGACAGCTCTTGGCCATCACTGCTTGGGCTAAGCCACATGCCCCGTGCTTGAGGGGTAGGAAACAAGAATCACTAAATACACAAATACAAATGTTTTAGAAAATTAATTCTTTTATGATTTTTACTTCAGTATTTTCATTTTATCAGTATGGAATCAATCAGACAGATCTAGGATGTGGAGTATCCTACAAGACACCTGTCCTGGAGTCAGTGTTCCTTCAGGAACTGAATTACCACACAAACTGCCTACCACCTAAGTCCCGACCAAACCCCCAAGGTGCACATTTGCTGGGAAGACTCAAAACAGCAGAGCAGAGGCTTTGAAAACTGAACTGACATTGGGACCCCACACAGAACATGTGGTCACAATCTAAGCTGACTGAGTGCCTGCTAAAAACAGCAATAAGAGCAACATTCTCCAGAAGACTTTAACAGGACCCAAGATCTCAAAACACAATCCACAATGTCCAGCATGTAACCCAAAATTACTCAACAGTGAAAGCCCCAAATGTTAAAGAGAAAAGACAGTCAACAGATGATAACTCCAAGATCACCCAGATGTTGGAACTGTCAAAGAATTTAACACAGCAGTTACAATGATCTCCTATCAGGTAAAAGCAAACACGAGAGATTAAGGGGAAGGTAGATGTCCTCAGCAGAGGAAAATAAATGATCAAAAGAACCAAATGGAAATTTTAGCAACAATACAGTAGCTGGAAAAGATACGCAAATCGCATATCTGACAAAAGACTTGCATCCAGAATATATAATGAACTGTTAAAACTCATCAATATGAAAATAAGCCACCCAATAAAAAAGCAAAATATTCTAACCATCACTTCACCACGGAAGACATATGGATGGCAAAAAACATATGAAAAGATGCCCCTCATAAAACTACAGTAAGACGCCACTACGTGTCTGTTGGAACGGCCAAGCACAAAACCAGCGCCTGGCCACAGCAGGTGCAGAAGAGGATGCGGGGAGCCGGGAACTCGCCTGCCCGCCAGTGGGAACGGGGGCTGGAACAGCCATTCTGAAAATCAGCCTGGCAAGTTTCTTCAGAAGCCACACATACGCACATCACACACCAAAACAAACCTGCTCCGGGGCATTTATCCCAAGAAGTGAAAACCCACGTCCACACAAACCTGCACAGAG
This sequence comes from Mirounga leonina, assembly GCF_011800145.1. Classification (NCBI taxonomy): domain Eukaryota; kingdom Metazoa; phylum Chordata; class Mammalia; order Carnivora; family Phocidae; genus Mirounga; species Mirounga leonina. Next base: position 802,094 of record NW_023270699.1, read on the forward strand.
CTAGAACAACCCAGGTGTCCTTCTGTGGGTAAACATTTGAACAAACGCGCCACGGAGTGTTGCCCAGAATAAGGACGTATGACTGATAAACGGCAGACCTTGGCTGAATCTCACTGGGTCATGCGAGTAAAAGCAACCAGTCTCAAAGATTGTGTGTTGTAGGACTCCATTTGCACGGCTCTCTGGCCAACACCAGCCATGGAGAAGGACAGGTGACCTGTGGCTGCCGTGGCTGCATGGACTGGGAACAGAGAAGGGCTGGACTGGAAAGGGCAGCACCAGGGCATTTCGAGGGGTGATGTGGCTGGTTTGAATCTTGAGGTCTGGTGCATTTGTCAATACTCACAGAACTCAACATCACAAAGAGTGGATTTAGAGAAGATAAGCTAAAAATAAAAATTCTAAAAGTCAGTGTCCCGAGGCAGGTTAGGAGTCGCTAAAAGGCATGTGTAACAATGCCATGTATGAACCTAGATTGGCCCCCATTTCAGAGACATGCAGCCACACTCGACATGCTGGTGACAAGTGGGGACAGCTGAAGATAGATGAGCATTTACCTTAAAGATAAAACTGTCAGTCATTTTACCTGCAAAATGGGCATATTCAGGAATGGCAGCCAATTGCCATTTGGGACATGCAAGCTCTGGCAAGTCCAGCAAAGAAGAGGGACATATTTTATGGGGAAGGAGGAGGAAGTTGGGAGGGGTTGTTTTGGACGGAAGTCCACTGGCGAAAAGCAAGAGTTCAGGGTGATGACGGTTTCTCAGTTTCTCGGTTTCCCGATGGCCGAGTTTCAGGGGTGGCTGATTTCTTGTAGGGGATTCCGTGAACTTCTGCTGTTGGGGCCTGTCGCGGGTGGTTCTCTCCTGCGGAGCGTTCTTCTGTGGGGTCTGTGATTCTTCCTGTGATTGGGGTTGAGTGGCAGGGCCCTCCCAGCCTCCAGACTCCGCTTGGCTGAGGTTTACCTTCATTAATTCTCACGCTAGAAACTATATGAGCTTATGAATTTCTGAGCTGTGATGACAAGTCTGTGTTTTTGTAAGAGAATGCCCTTGTTCTTAGGAGAAAAGGAGATTCACACTGACACATTCAGGGGGGCCGTGTCAAAGTATCTGCAAATTCCTTTCAAATAATGAGAGAGGGAGGGAGAGATTCACAGATAGATGCAGAGGCAGAACTAAAGCAAACCTGGTATGGATGGTATGTGGGTTTTCATTATATAATTTTTCAAATTTTCTGTATGTTTCAAAAATTTTAATACAAAGTATATTTTTTTAAATGCCATGGGAAAAATAATTTTAGATAGGTCTTAGTATCTGGGACTGAAATTAATTCTAAATTCCTAAGCAAAAACAATTCCACAGCGTTTTCCAGTTACTCCTTCCAAGCTGATGGATGTTCTCCCTGTTAATAGGCTCAGCATCTGGAAAGTTCTAAATACCAACGCAAGCATGTGTTTTGCTCTCGGTCTTGCTTCTGTCCTTGGCGCTGTTTGTGTGGGGCTGAGCAGGAAGCTTCTGCTGAGCTAGGGTCTTGGCAGCAGTGGGTCCTCAGCCTTCCCTGGGTGGGGTGCGATGGGGCAATCTGAGATGTAAGGCCCTTTAAGGCCACATTTAGAGGGCAGGGGAGGGCCCATGCCCACCCTCCCCCCAGCCACAAGGCAAGGTATGACACCCCTTCCCACAGAGGGGGACCTGGGGGCTCACAGGGAAGTGAGCAAGGAGGGAACTGATGGTTTTGACCACTGAGTTGGCCATTAAGTTGACATCGAGCTGCTTGAGTCTGAGAGCCAACAACCTTCCTGCTGGGCACTTTCTCCGGCTGGCACCAGCTTGCGGCTTGGCCCCCAGTCTGGTGGCAGAAAGGAGTGGGCAAGGGCATTAGGAAGAGGGGCCCAGGGAGCTGAGCAGCCCGTCAAGGGTGCACACCTGGTGAGCACCACGTCTGGGTTCGGCACACAAGCTCGTGTACAACCCACCACCCCATGCCCGCTGGGTCCCCCACGTCTAACCCCCGCAGCCTCCCAAGAATCAAGAAGGGGGCACTGGTCCCACGGTGAGGAGCGCCGAGGTGAGCATTGCCCAGTCAGGTTTGGGAGGCCTCCCGCCAAGACCCACCACCTCAGCCAGGAACCCAGCAAGTTTCTGAAGGTCAGATCCCAAGTGTTGGGGAAGACAGCACGACTAGCTGCCTTCCCACTACTGTGCAAGCCCTGGGCTGGAATCAGAAAGCTTCTCCGAAGCCTTATGAAACATCGTCCATCTAGGCGAAGGGATCTGACCGGATGTAAGACCGAAGGCAGAGTGACTGCCGTCCTGCCTTCCCCCTGCTTCCTGTGTCCCAGGAAACCCTGGGTCTGGTCACCCCCCCCCCCCCCCCCCCCAGCAACATGGTGGCACCTGGACGCCGATGCCCCGCCCAGGCTCCTGAGGGTGGTAAAGGTCTCCCAGTGCCTCTCAGGTGGAGACTAGAAGTTAAACAATAATCCTAAATATTTTCCAAGTCTTCAGGAGACACAGGACGGGCCTCGGCCCTTCACAGCGGGCCCCGTCCCCGTGACCGGAGAGCCTCTCGGAGACCCGACCTGGACAGCAGCAAGGGGCCGCGGTCAGGCTCTGTCTCCATCTGTGGAGTGAAGAGAAACGAAGCTGGGGACAGCCAGGAACGCTAGGAAATCTCGGGATGCCAAATATAGGGGCTCCTACTTTGCCTAATGGAGGCAAAGCTCTGCTCAGGCGAGACTTGTTTTCATCTGTCGCCGTGGCAACACACCCTTTAATCAACTGAACACAGCCGCCTCTCAATCCTTTCAGCACAAGACTTCTTGTTCCTGCCAAAATTAGTTTTGCCCGACTTTATGCTGTATGTTTGACCATGCTGTGCATTCTCGGACCAAAGCCGCAAGCCGTCACCACCTGGGGCACCGCACTCCACAGTGTGGCAAACAAGCATGGACCTGCGTCTCAGACAAGGCCGGGGTGCCTGGCGTAAGCTGTGGCGCTGGTCTGTGGCCCTGCCCCAGCCCCAGCCCCACGGCGTGGCTGTGCCTCCTCCCCTTGGAAGGGTGAGTCTCCCTGCCCCTCATTCTCGGGCAAGGGGAATTCACCCCAAGTTGGAGGGAATTAGGAATCGCCAGGGCACAGCGCTGTTTCTCAGCCTCCTGCCCAGGTTGACCCCCTCGGCCCGGCTCACACCGGAGCCACGTGCCCTCTGTGGACCGTCCACGTCTAGGGACACATCCCAGGGTTACATCGGGGGCCGGCGCACACAGCAAACACACGAGCCAGGAATGTGGGGTGCTGCCCCCCGTTGAGCTGCGGCGTGTGTCATGTGTTTCCCCAGCTCCTGTTGGTCCTGTCAGTGGAAACACCTAAACAAGTGAACTGACACTTGGCAGCAAACGTCCAGCCACCCCGTCACCTCTGGGTCCGCCAGGGGATCGGGGCTGGCCCGTGCCTGCCACCCCCCTCTTTCCGCCGACCTTCTTGCCCTCCTTCCCACCGTGTCTACAGCTTACGAGACAGAGGCGCCGGCAGGGTCTGGTGAACCGCACGTTTGTCCCGAGGGAGGACCTCCTGCCTCCTGCACAGCCTCACATAACGGGGGCGGGCGCTGACCCCAGACCTTGTCCGTCTGGGGTAAGAGGATGTTCTCAGGCTCCTAACAAGGTTTAATCCACTTAATACTAATATCTTCACTGCCTTAATTTTTTTTTAATCTAAAAATCCTGCCTCCTGAGGTTTATACATCAACCATGAAGTTCCCGAGCTGGGACAGGGCAGCTCACGGGAGGCAGAACCCCACCAAGAGCAATGAGAAAAACTGGGTTTAAAAACCACTATCAAAGGTACTAGAGAGGTCCCGAAGTGGCCCAGAGTGGAGGCGCTGCGGTCCTGGGGAGACGGGAAGCCTGTGGAGGGGAGGCTGGTGTTCTATGGCAGCTTCCCCTCTGGAACCGGGGGCTCAGAGAACAGGCCCCACTTCGTCACACTGGCTCTCCCTTCAGGACGTTTGCCAGCTCTTGATCCTCACCCAGCAAAGGCCAGCCGGCCGCCCAGAAAGCCGCTCAAACCTGGGTGGGGCCTTCCAGAGCCTGGTGGTGCTGGGGAGATAATTCAAGTTCAAAACCTGCCGGGGGGAAGGGCCTTGGTAAACAGCCGGGGCCGTCAGTGGGGCGTCTGAGGGCTGTGCCCACGTAGACAAGTCGCACAAAATCTGTAACCCGTCCTCGCCAGGCAGAGCCAACCCATCCCTTCTCTAGAGGAAAATGCAATCATCCGGCGCCGCCGGAGCCTGCCGCCCACCACGTTCACACGCGTCAGGTGTCTGACACTGTCGAAACCTATCGGGGACACCAAGAACTGGGAGAAAAGACAGACACGAGAAACAGACGCATGGGGTTCCAGAGTCTATGGTTTCCGGACAAGAACTCTAAGTGCACTGTGGTTGAAATCCATAAAAACTATCGAATGGACATCTGAGAATTGGAAAACACAATGAATGGAGTTAAGGACTCAAAAGATCAGTCTGACGATTAGACCCAAAGAAATGAATGATTTCCAAACTGGAAGGAGAGACGGGCGCCGGAAAGAGAGAGAGCAGAGGGAGGAGGCTCGACGGGCAATGTCGAACACGCTCATCAGCGTCGAGGCGAGGGCAGCTGCCCTGCATCAGGGAAACAGCCCCGGGAGCGAGGTGTGTGGCGTCAGGACAGGTGGGGAGTGCAGGGAAACACATTTTGAATGGCACAGCATCAAAGCCGGTGGTGGAACATCCTCCCAGGCCCAGGGGTGTGAACGTGCGAGCTGCTCCCGGTCCAAGGAGACGCCCTCCCCCGTCGGAACATTCCAGCAGGGCAGCAGCGTGCGGGCAGCACGCGGGCGGCTCACACAGGTGAGGCGCCGGCTGACCTCAGCACGCCTGCGGTCCGTGGCGCAAGAGGACCTGATGAGCAAAGGACACCCCGAGAGATGGTGTGAAGAGGCAAACGTTTTGGGGATAAGACCCCCACACACGTCAGGTAGTGGCCGGATGCAGCCGTGCAGCCGCGATTTAAAAAGTGGTCAGCACTGCTCTTCATTAGGACTTCACACACGTACACGTCAGCACGTGTATTTCCAGAATGACTCCCTGGCTGCAATTCCAGCCGAGGCCGAACATCACCCAGAGAAAAAGGCTGGCGCAGCCTGCAAAACATTAAAGCTTTTCCTGTAAGAACAGGAGCCAACAAGTGACGGTCAAAGACCACAGTGGTACAGACGAGAACCGTGCTGAGAAAATAGAGGACGTTCGAGTAACAAGAGAGAAGACAACGAGGGGCATTTTCGGGACGAGGACACAGGCACGACGACCAGAGGCGCAGCTGCGCGGGCTCCGCGGGGACGGGCTTCGTCTGACGGGGACGCACCAGCCCCACGCCGGCTCAGCACGGGTCAGAGGGTTCACACGGCCTGCAGGCGCGTCGAGTCACCGTGTTTACACCTGAAACTAGTGTAATGTGTGTCCACCGTACTTCAATCAAAAAAAAACATTAAAAAAAAAAAGGCAGTTTCATTTTACAAAACCACGATCCCAGTAATATTTTTCAGAGATTTCAACAATGGACAAATGAGATGCTTCTCAAACAGATAATTGTAAAAAACTAAAAATGGTCAGACCATGTTGAGATCCCAACTGCCGTGCTGGGACTGATGGCTGCCAATCCTGTTTTCTGTGTGAACCGTGTCCCAGGCGGTGGGCTTGGTTGTGTCGTGGCTGTCGGACTGAGGACCCTCACATGTCAGGTACGTCCACAAGCAAAAGTCTCCGCTCATCCGAATGACACAGACGTCCCAGAGGACGCACTGGACGCAGAAGGAGCATCAGGGTTGCTACAGTGACTACATTTTAAAGAGGTTTATCTTCCAGGGGCATGATAAAAAAATGGCAGTTTTCAAGTAACAGAAATGAGTAAACTATCCCTGAATTTGATACAATTTGTCAGAGCCCTCAGAGAAATGTAAACATGAAATAAACACTATGATCCATTTATTCAAAACAGTTTATGAAGAATTAATCAAAAGAATGGGGAACGTCTATAACATGCAGTGGCAAATAAAACAAACCAGGGCACTTCCGCTTCTGACCGAAACAGAACAAGGAATGGATTCATCCTCCTGCCTCAAACAAAGAAAAAAACAAATACAGAAAACAGAGTACACGGAACAATGATTTTCAACACACTGGACATGGGCAGCAAAGGGGAGTGAGCCCCACAGCTGTCCCCGTTGGAGGCCTGGAGCGTCCCTGAGCGGTGGTGTGGACAGAGAGAACGAGACCTCGCCAGCCGCCCGACAGACCGGGGCAACTCAAGTCGGCAGGACAGACAGCAGGGAAGGACAGAGCTGAAGGGAGAGGCCTTGGGCCGCATTCACAGGTCCGTCAGTGCATGAGTGTAAGGAAGGTACTCAAGAGAAATGGAAGAACCATCTGGAAGGATTGGAGGGAAGGGCAGCCTAGTCGCCCCTGCAGAAAAGATGATGAACTTGAAGGCATCTCTGTAAACTGTCAAAATGAAATACTCAGAGAAAAAAGGGTTAACAATAAAAAGAGCAGCAGGGAGCTGGGGACAACTCAAGGCATCTCATAGATGTGTGATTGGAGACCCTGAGAGAGAGAGGAGGGCATGGGGTGGGGGCAGAAAATATAGCTGAAGAAATAATGGCTGAAAACACCCTCCAATTTGGTTTTCTTTTCTTTTTTTTTTTTTAAGATTTTATTTATTTGAGGGAGAGAGAAAGAGCACGTGCACACAAAAGCAGGGGGGAGGGGCAAAGGGAGAGGGAGAAGCAGACTCCCCACTGAGCAGGGAGCCTAATGTGGGGTTTGATCCCAGGACCCCGGGATCATGACCTGAGCCGAAGGCAGACGTGTAACTGACTGAGCCACCCAGGTGCCCTGAACATACCCCCAATTAGATGAAAACTGTGAGCCCCTGCAGGACCCCGAGCACAAGCCACAGAAAACCACACCAGGGCACGGCGTACCGAGATGCTCAAACCCAGCAATACAGAAAATGCACTGATGCATCCCCCGTCTCACACACAGACCAAGACAAGGCTGGCTGCAGGTTTCCTGTGGGAAACAAGGTGAGTGACTGGGCAGTGGAGGGACATCTGTAAAGTGTCGAATAGACCAAACCCAAATGAACCTGTCAAACTACAACTGCGAACCCAGCAAGAGTTCTCTCAGAAACAAAGATTGAGGGCGCCTGGGTGGCTCAGTTGGTTAAGCGACTGCCTTTGGCTCAGGTCATGATCCCGGAGTCCCTGGATCGAGTCCCGCATCGGGCTCCCTGTTCAGCGAGGAGCCTGCTTCTCCCTCTGACCCTCCCCGCTCTCATGTACTCTCTCTCTGTCTCATTCTCGCTCTCTCAAATAAATAAGTCTTAAAAAACAAAAAAAAGAAAAAGAAACAAAGATTGAGTGCAGATCTGTTCAGACATCGGACGCCTGAAGGAGTTCATCGGGAGCGGGCCATGCGACGAGCAGTGGTAAAGGACGTTCTGAGAGCAGGACAGTGGTGCTGGGCAGAAATTGGAGTCTGTACACAGAAACGAAAAGCACCACAAATGGTAATTATGTGGGTGGGGAAATAAAAAAGATTTTTTCTTATATAATCTCTTTTAAAAATATAAGAATGAGTTTTCATACAAAAACAATGACACTGTACTGTGGAGTATATGACCCGTGTATACGTGAGATGTGTGACACAGTGTGAAGGCCAGGATGGGAGAGAAGACAGTACACGCCCAAGTCTCTAAATCCCTGTGGAGGGTCACTTGAAGGTGGCCTGCGGGAAGTTCATAAACCGAAGTTCAAAAATAACAAAATAAAGGGTTATGGCTAAGAAGCCAACGTAGGAGATACAAGGGAATCACAAAAATGTTAAGTGAGTCCAGAAGAAGTCAGAAAATGAAGGAAAAAGGAACAAAGAATATGGGGGACTGATAGAAAACAAACAGCTACGTGACAGACTTAAATCTAAATACATTAATAATCACGTTGAACGTAAATGGTCTGAGTATCCCAATGGAAAGATTATCAGGTTGTATTAAAAAATCCAGACCTACAAGAAATTAACTTTAAATACAAAACACAAATAGCTTAAGAGTAAAAGGATGAGAAGATACCCTTCAGATTAGCTAATGGGATGAGGAAGGTACCTTAAATTAGCTAACACTAATCTAATGAAAGCCGGAGTGGTTGTGTTGGCATCAGACAAAGTAGACTGCGGACAGAAGGACCCTGCGAGAGATAAAGAAGACCATTTTGTAATAATAAAGCGGCCAACTGCTCTGGAGGACATGACAACACTCAACATTTATGCACCCAACAACAGAGTTTCAAAACAAACAAAGCTAAAATGGATAGAACTTCAAGGAGAGACAGACAAATCCATGCTACGCTGTTGCATCAGTTGTAAGATAGAAGATTAACACACACAAATCCATTTTTTTCTATAAACTAGCAATGAACAACTGTGAACTAACGTTAAAACATTTAAAGCAGTATAGAAAACATGGCACACTTCAGGATAAGTCTGACAAAAGATCTGTAACCTGTACCTTGGGAACTTACAAGACCCTGTGAATGAGACACACCGAAGTGGAGAGAGGCACCTGGCTCACGGGTCCAACAGCTCCATTCTGTTAGGCCGTCATCGACCTTCAAATTAATCAGCAAGTCCCACACCATCCTAATCAAAACCCCAGCAGACTTTTTGTGTGGAAAATAAGCAACTGATTCTAAAATTCATGTGGAAATGCAAAAGGACCTAGAACAGTGACAACAACTTTGAAAAGAAGAACAAGGTTGGAGGAGTAACACTACCTGATTTCAAACTCATTACAGGGCTGAAGCAACCAGGACTGCGCGGTGCTGGCATAAAGATAAACACATGGATCAATGGAACAAAACAGCTCAGAAATAGGCCTGCACATCCATGGAGACTGATTTTTGATAAAGGTGCAAAGGCAATTCAGTGGGGGAATAAAATTACAAAACTTCTAGATGAAAATATACAAGAAAATCGTTGGGATCTTGGGTTAGTCAAAGATTCCATAGATACGACACTAAGAGCAGAACCCGTAAGAGAACAAACTGATCACTGGGACTGCATCAAGACTAAACACTTGTGCTATTCAAAGGACGTCACTGGAAGAGCGAAAAGACAAGTCACAGGCTGGAAAGAGATACTTGCAGAGCACGCGTCTGATAAAGGACTCACACTTAGAATATGTAAAGACTCTCAAACCTCATACTTTAAAAAAACACATTAAAAGATGGGCAAAAACGTCGAACACATACTTCAGAAAGAAGGTGTAGATGTCCCATGAGCACAAGGAAGGATGCACGGCGAGCGGCCGCCCCAGGCCCCCTTGGATGGCTGAAGTGACCAAGACTGAGCTGCACCACACGCTGCTGAGGACGGGGCGTACCTGGCCCTCCCGCACACTGTGGAGAGAATGTAAAATGGTACAGCCACTTTGGGAAGCAGTGTAGACAGGTCTTAAAAGGTTAAACATATACCTATCACATGGTCCAGTCGCTCCACTCCCAGCTGTTTATTTATCCAAGAGAAACAAAAGTAGGCATCCACACGGAGACTCGTGCGGGAATGCTCACAGCACTTGTGTGTGCGTGTGTGTGTGCGTGTGTGTGTGCGTGAGTCTGCCCCACTAACACCTCCTTGCTGTGGTCTGGAGCCACTCCCTGGGGCCCAGCTCCTCACCGTACCAGGCAACCCTTGGGGTCGGTGACACGCTGGGCACCCAGGCACCCTCTTCCTGACTCCTGGTGGGGGTCCTGCATGGAGACCCCGCAGTGCTCCCCAAATCACTCCTGGGCCACTGCTTCCATGTCTCTCTGGCTCAGACTGTGCTCCCATCACAAACCTCAGAGCCCCTGTCTCATGTCACCCCCAGCAAGTTCCAGCTGAGTGTTTATTCTTGGCTGCTGCCGCAGGCCTGCTGCTCATGGGTGGAGAGTCATCTTCCCAGAGCTCAGACCAAGAGCCTTCCTGCCTGCCTGCACCCCCTCTTTCACAGCCCACTTCTGATCTGTTAGCAAGCCTTAGTTCTTCTTCAAGATACTTCTGGAACCCAGCGCTCCCAGCCCAAGCCGCACCTTCCGTCAGTCCCTGCAGCCTCCCGTGCTCAGCTGGCCCCACGGGCTCCACTCCCGGGCCTCCTGCCCTCCTCTTCTTACCTGCACAAGCCCCAGCTGCCCCCTCCACCTGCTCTTCTCCAGAACGCCCACCTCAGGGGCCACACCTTGCCTACCCACGTAGCACTGCACTTCTGACGCCCTCCCCACCACGGCTTTCTCCTACTTTGTGGCACCTTTTGTTTTCTAAGACACTTATTCAACCCATCCACTGGCCATCCACTGCCCCTGTGCCCGGAAGAAGGCCTGGGTTCACCACAGCCCCACCAGCTCCTGGGCCCTGAGCACCTGCCCTCGGCCAGGTGGCCTGGGCACACAGGGCACACAGGGCACACAGGAAGGGCCACAGGGCACACAGGAAGGGCCTCAGGCCTTTGTTGTTTGCCCTGGGCGAGTGTGGGGGCTATCCACGGTGGGCCCGTGTCCCACCCAGAGCTTCAGTGTCCAGAAGAGGCACAGAGGCTTTCAAGGTAAGCACAGGTGAGCAGACAGTTCTGCAGTTTGCAAAAGCAACACGAGAATGACCTTGCAAATCAGACATTCAAAAAGGGTCGGGGAAGAGACGAGATGCTGATCGGTGTGATCAGCCGGCAGGCCAGCCTAGGGTGTGTGTGCGTGCGCACACGAGCCCTGCGGCTGGGGGGTGCAGACAGGAGCCAGAGCCGGTGAGGGGCAGCGCATGGTATTTATTGAACTACAACGTGGTGCAGAGGCGCTTCCTGGCCAGCCCCCCGAAGACGCCTGGGGGCCCACGTGTGCGTCCCCAGCATGTGACCATTCAGTGAAGTCAGGACTCCAGCACCCCCACCTCGCCTGCACTGTGACCCAGGACCTGGTGCTCCGTTCCCCCTCCCCTGCCCCCAGTGCAGACCTGTGTGGACACGTGGGCCGAGCAAGCACAAGCTCCGGGGGGGGTTGGGGGGCCGAATCAGCAGGGGGTGCTGGGTGGGAGCAAACCGGCTCAAAGCAACCACAGTTCTAGGCGGTCTAGGAGAGACGGCTTGTGGGAAGTGCTGTCAAAACGTCAAAACAATTCTTAAACAGGTACATGGACACTAACGGACAGTATTTCTAAAATGTCACAGATGGGAGTGCCCCCAAAGCATTTAAAATAATTAACACCGCATGCCAGTGCATGAACACGTGAGCATAAATTAATTCCGAGAGAAGTATCAGGGACAGAGCCTGGAGCTGACACACAGATATAATATAGATCTGCTTCGTTAGCGTGTGTATGTCTATGGCATAGACGACTTGTTAGTAAAGAAAACCTCTATTTATATTTGCGACGAATGGCGGGCGGGCGGTCTGTACAGAGTGTGCAAGCCGGGTGGAGGTCAGGGTTCATGGGTCGGAGGCCATCGGGCAGGATTAGAGCGCACCCATCCCAGTGACCTCAGATGTCAGCCTGGAAGACACAAAGGCACAGGGGGACAGGTCACAGTGTCCTCATAAAACGGGACCAGAAGCGAACAGCTCGCTCTGTGTGTTCTCACAGCCTTCGAACCCACCTCCCTCTCGGTTGTTAGATGTGTGGCCATGAGCTGGAGACCAAAGTGGGGTGGAGGGAAGAGGACCCACCGGGGACCAGGTTGGTGGGGTCTGCCTTCCCTGTCACCACGTCAGGGGTGTGACACTAACCACCTGGACAAGCATCGGCCACCACGACCCTTTCTTCAGCAGCTGCTCTTGGAGGGGAGCCAGGGTCGCACTGCCCACGGCACGGAGGGGAGGCTGCCTCCCACGTCCACCTGGGCCTCCCCAGAGCCCAGCTGATCTTCTGAGTTAAAGAGCAGGGTCTGGCCCCGGGTGTGGTCACACTATGTTCTCTGACACGTCCCTGGGCAGGGAAGCTGAGGCGCATGCTCAGCCCCAGGAGCTCACCCGCCCCTGGTGTACTCCTCTGACCCTGACAGTTTCCAGATTCGCTGCTTGGCAAGGGTCTGGGTGGCAGCGGCAGTGTCTTTACAACCACAAGGCGTGTGAGAGGAGAGTGGTCTAGTAATGCGCTCTCTGAAACTCCCTAACCCAGTTAGCCCAAGTGTGTGACCTCGGCCGTGCAGCCATGGCCCCTCTGGAAACGCTCTAGGCTGTAACCACCTCACCCCCCCCAAGAATGTCCAGGGTGAACGGTCAGGTGTGAACGTGTGGAGCGGGTGTAGGGCCCCACGTCTATGTGGAGACTGTCTCCATCACATCCCACCCCCATGCCCAGCCAGGAGAGCGAAGCCACCAGGGAGGACCGGGCAGGGTCTGGGCTCTCGCCATGGTGAGCCAGTCCCTCTGAGAGTCTTGTCCGGCCAGCGACACATCAGACAGGGCCTTGTGAACACTCACCTGGCATTGATGAGGTACTGGGCAAGGCTGATGTTGGCTGGGGTCCCTGTGATGGTGATCTGGCGCTCGGATGACCCTTCTGTGGCATTGGCAATTTTGATCTGAGCTCCAGACATCTGTCGAATTTCATTGATTTTGGTCCCTTGGCGTCCAATTATGCAGCCTATTAGCTAGAAAAAAGGACGGAGGACTTCCTTAGAGAAGAGCCCCTCACCCCGAGCTGAGTGCGTGCAGAGCCCTAGGGAGGCCCCAGAGGGAGGACAGCCCAGCCTTGGTGTCCACCCCACTCCACAAACTCCGCCCTCCCAGAAGGACGAGGCACTGCCCATCCAGGAGGCAGGGTGCCAGGCAGCTTTCCTGCTGGGGGTGAGGATGCGGATGCCCGGGCTCTGCCTGCTGCAGCGAGTCCTGACAAGTCCCAGAGGGGAGGGGCACCCGCTGCGTCACCTCCCCTGGTGTCCTTCGGGGACCTGGGAGATGGGGAGCATGCAGGCGTCAGCACCAGGGCCCTCTTGGCCGTGTCCTCGAGGTGGAGAAATGTGTGTCTGAAGCCAGAGTTTAAAGCTCTCTGCTGCCTAAAACCCGTCTTCTGATGAACTTGGGTGAAGTTCTCAGGACATGTCGGATGCTCCCTATCCTTCCCACTGTGTGGCCTCTGGCCGCCCTGGGCCATCTGAAGGAAGAGGCGGTCATCAAGAATCAAGCAGCCAGAAGGACAGGAGCCAGGGCTGCTCGGGACACACAAGGAGCCACGCGCAGGGCTGGGCTGCAGCCTGAGCTCTAGACCAGCTCTCTGAGGCGGCCCACCCTGCTGGGGGGGCAACTCGGGCCCCAGAGAAGCCTCCACGGAGGAGGCAGCTGCACCTCTCCATGTTCACTGTGGGCAGAACCGAGTCCCTCCCTGAGCCGGGGCCGCTGAGGTCAGCTCGGAGAGCAGGCACCGAGCAGGGCAGGGCCGGTGCAGCGGCTTCTGAGTCGGCCTCCCCTGGCCCGGGGGGTAAGCAGCCGGCCGAGAGTGTCAGCAGGGCTAGAAGCCCGCTTCTGTGGGATGGCAAGAGGAAGGAAGCCCATTTACAATCACACACACCTCTGGACCTATTTAATGACACCAGCTCTTGTCCCGGAGGTGACCTCCAGCTTCTCAGTCCTCTCCTTTCCTCGGTTAGGTCGGCTGCCTCACTAGAGTCTCTCCACATGTCCAGAGAAGCCTCCACCCCAGGGCTGCTCAGCTTCCTCCACCTCCTGCCCCCAGCTCCCAGGCCCCGCCCCTGACCCCAGGCCCCGCCCCCAGCCCACGCCCCTGTCCCCCAGGCCCCGCCCCCAGCTCCCAGGCCCCGCCCCACCCCGAGGTCGGGGCGGGAGCCGCTACTGTCCCTCCCTGGCCCGGAGTCCTTGTCCCGCAGCAGAGACACCTGGAGCGCTGCCCTCCGACCGCGCCGGGCAAGGCAGGGGCTGCTGGGCTCGTGGGCTGCATGGGGGCAGCAGCCCTGGCCCCTGACGGAGGGGGACGTGGGCCAGCCGAGTCCCCAGAAGATGCCCGCCCTCAGGAGGATCCTCACACTTCGTGGCCCCTAGCAGCCCAGTCTCCCTTCCAGAACCTTCCCCCTTCAGTGCAAGTGGCGTTTGCGAGGCTCCTGCAGAGCGGCTTGTTTTCTCCGATAACCCTGAGGAGACGTCTCTCTGGCACGCAGTCCCCACGCTCTCTCAAACTGCTTCCTGAGGACGTCCTCGCGCCCAGCCCTCTCGTCTTCCCTGGGGCCTCACCCCTGCGGGGCCCTGCGCTGCCCCCCAGCCGGCCCGGGGGCTCCCGAAGCCGCCCCTCACTCCCCACTCTTGTGGAACGCGTCCCTCCTCCAGAGAGAGCAGAGGGGTGCAGACGCCGGGCTGGCCCACGGCTCTCCTGCGGGCAGCAGTGTCCTGGGCAGCTGGAAGGGCCCTCGGACCCGGCGGGCGCGGGCCCTCCAGCCCTGCTCTGCAGCCGTGGGCCACGCAGGCCTGCACGGCTGGGCTGCCGGGGCCTCCTGACCCCAGGCGCACGCAGCCGTGCCCAGCTCTCTCCTCTCAGCCGGTGGGCTTCCACGGGAGCCTGAAGGGAAGTCACAGAGACTTTCAAGGACCGTGGCCCCTTCACTGCTTTGCCCCTGGAACCAGCCAGGCACGAAGTCCTAAGAGAAGCACAGAGTTGTGGCTTCTCCTAACTGGGTTCAGGGCTGCACCCCAGGGCTCTGTGGGAACACACCTTTCTCTCATCCCGGTACCGCCTGGGTGAGCCCTTAGATCTCTGGGTGATTCTGGGGTTGGGACCAGGGACAGGGCCCAAGTGTGGGGTGACCACAGGCACAGGGACAGTGAGGGCCCAACGGCGACATCGGCCACGGGACCCAGAACGCCACCAGAGGCAGCTCCACACACAGCTGCCGGCCCTGACCCGGCCTGGGTCCCCGTCACCATGCCAGCAGGTGGCTCTGCTGTGGAAGCTGCACGTGGTTTCGGTTACCACACGCTCCCGCCATCCGGAAAGTCCTGCTGTGGCGGCCTGTGGGTGTGGGCAAACTCCCCTCCGCACAACCTAGCTTTGACCAGGGGCACGGATGGGCATCATGGGAGATGCGCATCTGAACACGGGCTGATGCACGCACGCCTCCCCTGGGGGGCCGGGGTGAGCATGAGAACGCCCCCTAGCAGTGCTGTCACCCAAATCCTCCTCCCAGGAAGGGCCCCCTCGGAGCCTCCTTCTGAGGGGCTCCCCGGGAGGAGGCGGGCGAGGTGGCGCCCATGTGCTCCAGGGGGCCCCACGAAGCGGCACCCTGCTCGCTCTCCGAACGAGCCTCATCCTCTTCCTCTTGTTTTCTGGGCTCATCTCACTTTTGGAAGGAAGGCTTGGGCAAGAAGACTCCTGTCATTAGTGAAGTGGTCTCGGTAAAGGCTCAGAGGAGAAGCCCCATGGGTGCAGTGTGGCCCCTGCATTTAGCATGTGGGTGAAGATTCGGGGGCTGCCTGCAGCCCAGCTGCTCGAGGATCATCACGTGGGAAGGCAGTGTCGGGAGCTCCCAAGAGCAGAAACACTCTCGCCTTGAGACGCAGGAGCGCGTCACCTGCAGCCGGCCACCAGGGCCCTGATGAGGGCGGCGTTTCCGTGCGGAGTGGGGGGGGGTCCCTTCCTCTGGTCCTGCGGCTCGCTACTCTCCCGCCCTGCGGCTCATCCCTGTCCGTACTTGGGATGGGCCATCCCCCTGAAGCCACAACTCTGTGCTTCTCTTAGGACTTCATGCCCGGCTGGTTCCAGGGGCAAACCGGTGAAGGTCTGGAAGGCCTCAGTTCTAGGGCAGGAAAGGCCAGCTGACACGTGAGCTGGGAAGGCCATGTCCCCCAGGCGGCCGCCTTCCTGTGCGACTGAGCCGCTGCCCCTCAAGGACATGTGGCCCACACCCACCCTGGTGTCTCAGTTTCCGATCGGAGTCAGCATCCTTAGGATAACCCAGGGGTTCGGAGGACAGGGCAGGTAGGGCTGAGCATGTGGAGGGTGGCTCATAAGGCCACTTTGCAGCTGAGCCCTGGGCAGGGACGGGCTGTGGGCACCAGGTGTGGGCATCCTGCTACAGCAGACCCTCCAAGCGTTCCTGGCCCACCTGCTCTTCAAGGGTCAACCCCGAAGTCCCCTTAGCTCCTTTCCTGTCTAGTCTCTAGGGAGCGTGACATCACGTGCCTTTTGTGGCCCCTATACCCAGCTGTGGAAAGGGCGGGGAGCGGTCCCAGGCAAGTCAGGGCTGGCTGAGGACTCAGGCATACTCACATCATTGGGAATGGTGAGCTCGTGAGTGCTGGCCGGGGGGCTGGCGTCCAGACCTGGGCACACCAAGGGGACAAGGTTAGGCTGGCAGCAGGCTGCTCACATCGCGCCCGGCACCCGCCCCCATGGAGCCCACGGGTGGGGCACGCACGCCCGGGGGCCCAGGCCCTGTGAGCTCTCAGTCCCAAACTGCAACCAATGTCTGGAGTCCCAGCTTCTCTCAAAACAAGGACAAAGAGCCTCCGCACAGTGACGTTCCACGTTTTCATTTTGGGCACATGGTGATTTCACTCCTGTGCCATGCCGTGCGATGTGGGGATGCCCTTCACAGACCTCTGGGGGACCATGCTGAGCGGCCAAGTGTGTGTCCTGGGCCCCCTGTGCACCCCCAGGCCGGCTGCTCCTCCTCCCCCTCTGCCCCAGCAGAGCCACGGGCCCCGCACCGCCAGCCCCGCAGCCCAGCCCCGTGGCCCCACCACACAGGCAGCTCTCCCACCCCGACAGCCCCATGGATTCAATGGTCAACCAGTAAGCCGTGAGGCCCAGTGGAGACCATGTGCTTCTGTGCTGAAAGTGCAGACACAGGCCTAACTGATCACCAGGCCCCCAGTTTTTATCTTTACAATCTCAGCTCGGGGCCTAGCAAATCAGAGACAACTTCTCGAACAGCTTCTCATAGGACGAGATCTACTCTTGCTCCCGAAACAGGGACAACAGAACATGCGGTGGGCTTCGATAGGACCAGCGGGCTCCCTGCCCTCAGCACTTCTGTCTCTGTCTCCGGAGGCATCTAGAGCACCAAGTCCATCCACAGCGGATGCCCCCAATCCTCCCGGCAGGCCCCACGCGTGCCTGGAGCCTCCACCTGCAGAACCACCATCGCAGCCCGGCTCATACCATCAGAATATTCCGGAGCCTGAGCCCTCTCTTCTCCTCTCTCCTGGTTCCTGTCTCTGCCTTTGCCCCTCAGTCTACTCTCCACAGGCCCAGAGAGGCCTAAGGAAACACAAGTCAGACGCCTTCAAGACTGTGCCAAGCCCACCCTGCCTCCCCATGTTCCTGCCATTGGCCTCCCCGCCCACCCCCATCCCTCCCCTCTTCCTGCTTCTTCCTCCACCGCACTTGTGTCCCCAACACTAGACACACCGTGGTCATCAGTCTCTGCCACGAGAGACCCCACCAGGGCCCGCCGTGCTGGTGGGTCAGTTGGCAAGTGCTGAATGAACCAGTTCATCCCCAATTGTCATTTCCTTTTGCACAGCTAAATCTAGAGTTTCTGTGCTTTATCTTCTTTTCAGAGAGGTATTTTCAATACAGTTATCTGGTTGTTCGACCGTCTACATACATTCCGTAAATAGTGACATGCAAAATGTCATCTACGAAATTTTCTCAGTCCTTTGTGAGCCCCGGACAGGAAACTCCTGCATGGCTTGCTTTGGGATGGACATAAAGCCGCGAGTCATATCCGTTCACCTTGATGGGTTCTGATCCAGGGGAGGAAAGTATCAGACTTCTTTTCCAAGAGGGCACTGACATAAACTGCTGGTCCGGAGACACACCTGTTTACAACTGGCATTCCTGTATCTGAGGGCCACGTGCCCTGGTGGTGAGTCTCCCTCATGAGATGCTGATGCCGTGCACACCGGGACAGGAATCAAGCTTCACCACGCTTTGCGAGCATCGGTGACATCGCCCCAGTCTCCATGCATGTGTGTGGGACACGCATGCGTGTGCACGCTCTCCCTCTGGGTCCCACGGGGCCTCGGGGTGGGAGGTCATCACAAGGACGCCTTAAAGAGGCCATGCGCACACATGTGCCACACCCTTGAGGCCCACAGGTGGTGCTGGGGGAGCCAGGGCAGGGTCTGTGGGCGGCTGGCCGGGTGGGCGCTGTGTGTCCCCGGCAAGCCAGGCCCTCGGGTCGCCAGCTGTCTCTGGGAGACCATTGCTGGGTAATTGTATGAAATCATGTATAAACTGCTGAGGACTTACAGGCACATGTGTGTTATCACCTAAGTAAATAACTTTATAAGGGTTGATACCCATTTCGTAATCACATACGTCCTATACGTTTTTCTCTACCTATCATTCATTAAACTCTGCATTCACTGCATTAGGGGCTGCACTGCGACGGGACCGATCTGGGGCGCATGGAGCATCAGAGCCCGTGTCTTGGCCCAGGGCGCACAGCTAGGCTCTGGGGCCCAGAACCCACCGATGGGGTGACAGCCAGTGACCGCTGGAAGCGCTGCCCTCCTGCATTCCCCTTCAGCTGGACGCCTGCTCTTCTGCTCTGACCCCGAGTGGGACGGGAGAGCGGGTGGTCCCCCCTCACGGGGAACCGGCTCTGCCCGGCCACCAGCTCTCAGGTGGCGTCACTCCCCAAACCTCCGGGGGAATGGCATCTGCAGACCCGAGCCTGCCCTGCGACAGCCTGGGGCATGTTAATGCAACCAGCTGGGTGCAGACAAATCTGGCCCAGGGCACTCTGCTCCTTGACCCTGTGCTCTATCTCCTATGAAATGCATTTCCACAAAGCACACGTCACGGTCAATTCTTCGCTGTAGGCCCCCCACACCGTGCTGTTATAATACAGGCATCGGCCCGTCACCTCTGGGGCCTTCGATGACGGGCAGCTGCGCTCTGAGCACCTTCCGAGCCTGTGAGCTGCCACCACCTCCCAGCAGCGCCCGGGGCTGACCCACGGGCCGGCCACACGGGCTCTGTCCCCTGACAGCACTGAGGCGCTCGCAGTCCCCATGGCAGACGCGATTGGGCCTCCTTGCCCCTCCTCCCGCCAGGTCGGTGACCCGGAGCCCGGGCAGGGGCGGATGCACGGCCTTCTGGGCCTGCCCTCTCTCCGTTTAGTGTGCTTCTGTTTTACCTGACGACTGGCCCATCAGATTTTGAGCTTCTTCGGAGGAGTGTAAAGGCAGCTTTTCTCCTGGAGAGCAAAGAAGAGACAGATTTAATGTTTTGCCCTCAAGGAGATAAGCAAGGTCACTTCAACTAGGGAAGCTCAAAATCTGACTGGCGCATGCACAGCAGACCAGCGTGTCCAGTGTGTGGTCACCTGCACGGCTGCCGAGGCGATGCCCTGCCCGTATCAGGGAGGAAGGAACGCCCGGCTGGCCAGGCGCAGCGGAGCGAAGGCCCACCCCCACCCTCGTGCCAAGTGGGTGCCGATAGTGACCGTGCCCTGGGCTGGGGGCTGGCTCATCTCAGTTCTCCCTGGGGCGGGGCCGGGTGCCGTCCTGGGCAGGTGTCACTCCTGGGCTGGCACGGGCCTCCTACAGGAGGGCATCCCGTCTGCTTGTCTGAGCTCTTGCTCCTGGAGAGAACAGGCTTCGGGGCTGGCCAAATGGATGTGCTCAGCAGGAGGGGCCCTCCCAGGATGCCTGTGCGCAGTGGAGGGCAGGCGTGGACCCTCGAGGCAGCAGACGTCGCTTCGCAAGAAGGCCATCGTGAGGTGACCAGCCTACCGCAGTAGACACACAGACCTCCCCGCCCGGCCCTCTGCAACGTGCACACTGCTGCGTGTCTACACTGCGTCCTCGGCATCCTCAACTAGAACTGTACCTGTTTTGCTCGCCACCCTGAATAATGACAGTTCAGAAAGAGAGTCCCCAGGTGAGAAGAGAGGAGGTCAGAAAGGGCAGCTGGGTACGTACCGGGGAAAGCGGGGTTGGTCTGTCCGAGGGGAGGAAAGGGGGTTTGCTGCATGGCCAGCTGGTGGAGCTTGGTCAACTGCTGGGGTAGGAGGGACATGAGAGCTAAGAAGATTATTGTCATCGAGCACAAGTCACACCAAATTAAAAAGGCAGTAACAGAACGTTGTACAAATAGATATAGAGGGGGCCATGCGGACACATGGCAGACGCAGCAGAACACAAGGACTTGGCCTGGGAAACCAATGGGCCACTGGGCGGGCGCACCCAGTTCCTTTCCTCTCCTGGGCTCCCTGGCAGCTCACATAGGCTTGGCGGGCAGCGACCCCCAGACTGCATGCAGGCGAGGGAGGCCAGCGGAGGCCACCAGGCCCCTTGGCTCGGCGGGGAGGGTCTGAGAGCCACAGAACAGGACCTGCTGGGCCCCTAGGGGCTTCAAGATCAGGTCATGCTGTCCTCACAGAACACACGCACCTTGTGACTGATGCCCCCTTCTGCAAACCTGGCCCAGCCCCAGCCCCAGCTACGCCTGGACCTCGTCCTGGGCCAGCCCTGCCTCCCCTGCAGGGCCTCCCCAAGCTGGTCTTCTGGGACTCCCAGGATCACAGAATGTAGTGCTGGAAGGTTCTGTAGGGGGCAGGTGAGCGCCTCCAAGAGGCTGTGAGGGCTGTTAGAGTCTCACGACTACGACCAGGCCGCTCTCTCTCCCCTTTTCCCCCACCTACTGGGCTTTCTTCAGTTGTTTTTACCTGGGCCTCATTTCTTTTTTCTTTCTTTGTTTTTTTAACTAAGCTCCACGCCCAGCCCAAGCCTGATGCGGAGCTTGAACTCATGACCCTGAGATCATGACCTGAGCTGAGATCAAGAGTCAGACACTCAACCGACTGAGCCACCCAGGGCGTCCCATCTGGGCCTCATTTCTTAAGTAAAAACCCCAAACAGCAGAAGGTAAAGGTAAACGTGGTGAGTCCTGGCCATATTTTGGGAACTGAAGGCTAATTGCTGGGCGCTCAGAGGGATGCCCTCAGCCTAGCTCACCTGCAGGGCCGACACCGCACACTCCGGGAAGTGCACTCAGCTCCTAACCTCCTCCTGACAGCAGGCCCATCCCGAGCGTGTCCCAGCTCTGCTCTGGGGCCGGCCCTGGACTCCTGTCTGGAGGCGAGGACGGGGCCTCCCCGGAGCCCCCGGGGTCAGCGGGCGGGGCACACAGGGAGGAGCTGGTGTCCCCACTGGACACAGGTGTGTCGGGGAGGCGGTGATTGTGTCCGAGACACAAACACCCGACGCCCAGGAGCCTTCACAGATGCACCTCGAAGAGAGGAGCGGGTCGCTGTGGGCCTTCAGCAACTTAGCCCCACACAGAGACGAACAGCAGAGCCCCTTCCAGCTTGAGGAGGACCATGGCTGCCCCGTGTGCCGTGCCTGTGGGCGCGGTGCGGGCGCAGGGGTGCGCGGTGCGTCGGCGCTCTGTCCAGCTCTTGTAGCTCCCACAGCGCGAGGTGTGTGGACCCCAGCTGCAGCTGGGAGCCAGGCCACGGCCACCTGTGGCCTCCTGGTCATGCCTTCGAGGTGGAACCTCTGCCGTGTGAGCCCCGGGATGTGAGGCGGGCCGCTGCTGCAGCAGAAGTGACCACGCCTGGTCTCTCCTGGCCGGCCCCCGTGACACAGCTATCAGAGGGCCTCCCTCTCCCCCTCTCTTCCTGGAGAGGGCAAGTGCCTCTAAATGCAGGCTTCTCCCTGTCTTCTGGGGTGCTCCCTGACCTGTGGCTCTCGGGGGGGGCCTGCCCAGGGAGCACCGGCCACATTGACTCGATGAGCCCACTCTGGGGGCATCTGTCATGCCCCGGGGTCCTGAGAAGCACAGGTTAGGGGGTGTGGTGACCTGGAGTCAGGTCCAGCAATGACAGTCCCTGATGAGGTGGTGCGGGTCAAGGGTGCACCTGGGGCTGAGGGCTGACCCTGCACCTGTCACGTCTGCCCCATGACCTAACACCACTGAGCTTTCTGACCTGAGCAGCCACTCGTCGGAGGCCCCTGAGGAAGATGCCAGAAGAGCACACCCAGGGAACACCATCATGGGGACACCCGCTGAAGTGACAGGGACAGGAGGTGACACGTGGCCTGCACCCGCTGTGCCTCAGGCAAGATGACCCTGCAGGAAAGGGGCCTGGAGGTCAGAGAGCCTGCTGCATGGCCTGGGCAGCCTAGCGAAGGCTCCTCTTTCAGGAACAAGTGGGAAAGATGGCAAGTACCCCATGGCCCCCTGGGGTATGAGGAATGAGGAGAGGGTGAGGCTGTCTGTGGCTGGGGAGCTGCCTGGGAGCCGGACCGCACAGACCTGGTCCCGGGAACCTGCGTCTGGCTTGACGCGACCAGGAGCCACAGCGGCCGCAGGCCCGAGCCCCAGCGGTCACCTGGCAGGGGTGCGCCTGAACCCACCTTCAGGCGGAGCTGGAGCCTGGCTAAGGTTTCAAGGCGGTAACTACGAGTTCCTAGGTCGGAGGAGAAGACCCCACTTCTGGAGACAGCACGTGGGAAGCTGAAGCACAGAGGCTGTGCGAGTCGGGCTCAGGGCTGCCGGGCGGTGGGGGGCTGGGCATGCAGTGTGCTCTGACCGCCACTCGGGTTTCCATGAGACGCAGCGCTCACACAGGGACAGTGGCCTGGTGCATGACCAGCCCCCTGAGGGCTCCAGCCCTCTGCCCAGAGGACGGGCCAGCAGGGAGCCTGGGGGTGACCCTGGGGCCACGAGGTCTGTTGGCCTGGCTGCTCGGGGCTCTTGTCCTGCCACCTCTCCCGTCAGGTGCTTGTGCTCCTCCCATGGGCAGAGTCCTCTCCTGTCTGTCCCGAGGCCCCAAGAGTGCACAGCTGTGTGTTGGTCAGGACCGCAGGGGACAGCAGTGGAGAGCGGGGCCCTGGCGGCGGAACTGGCCTGGGTTAGCTCCAGCACCAACCAGCTGGGGAGGACAGCTCATCTGGTCTCCGCAGACCTCCGTCCTGATCTGTAGGATGGGGGAATCAGGAGAGCAAGCGGCCGGCCACCAAGTGCTGTCCACCTCAGCTGGGGAGCATCACCATCGAGAACAACCTGGGGCTTCCCCACCCACCTGTCCGCAGCTCCGTTACCTCAATGCTCCCCTGGTGTCTCCATCACCTCCCTGGCAGGTAAGCAAATGCGGTGCGTCCAGCGGGTTGGCACAGAGCCCACGAGCACACGTGCTCCAGGCGCAGGCGGACGAATGCTCCCCGAGGCTGGAGCATCAGCAGTCCTGGCCCTAAGCTCTCCTACTGCCAGGCACTGGGTGCTTTTCATGAAGAAACGGCCACCCCAGCGGTGAGTCTCCCTCCACCCATGCACCAAGAATGTAAAGTGATGTCCGGCGGAGACTGGCTGGGCACACGGTGGTCCAGCAAGCAGACGGGCAGAGAGGCGGATGGATGGTGTCAGCTGGCCTCCCTCTTGTCTTGGTTCTGTCCTTAATTAGTCCAGCACTTCATCTCCTTGGGATGTAATTTCTACATTTTTTAAGGAAGGAGCAGAAAAAGTGCTAAGGGGATTCCTACTTTTTGAGACATTTTTGCCATTAAAAAATCAGACTCCCAGTACTCACAAGTGCCTCCAAAACACTGGGAGGGAGGGAGGCAGGGTGGAAGGAAAGGGAGGGTGCAGGGGGAGGGAGGGGCAGGTGTCCTGAGATGGACGGCTCTCTGTCCCTTGTCTTTTCCACTGAAGGTTGGATTGGAATAGAAAAACAGACAAATCCTAAATGCCGACAAAGGCTAAAACTCACTGAGTTATCACAAGACGGGCGCGCTCTGCATCTGCCACTCACTGTCAAGAACAGACCACTGTGTG
Source organism: Mirounga leonina (assembly GCF_011800145.1). Lineage (NCBI taxonomy): Eukaryota > Metazoa > Chordata > Mammalia > Carnivora > Phocidae > Mirounga > Mirounga leonina. The sequence continues at coordinate 825,953 of NW_023270699.1, forward strand.
GGCTCAGGCTGCGTTCATGTTTCCTCTCCTGTGAAATGCTTGTGTCTTTGCCCGTTTTTCTATTGGGTTGACTTTTGCTCAATCACAAAAACTCCTTTTATATTTCAGATATTAATCCTATTTCAGTTGTATGTGCTAAGAAGATCTTTTTCCCACTCTCCTTTGGTGCCTTTAGAGAAAGATAATTTTTAAATTTTAATGTAGTCAAATTCATTTATATTTTCTTCATGGTTTGTGCTATTTTGTTTACGAAACCTTTCCCTGACTTGAGAACAGAAGGATCTTCTCTATTTTCTTCTAAAAGTGCTGATTTCCTCCCTTGTGTTGACGTTCTTGACACATGAGAAGTGTTTGGGTCATTGTTCCCACACGGATGACCACGGCCCGTCCTCGCCCCTGCCATCTGCACCGGCAGCTCCCTGGCCGGCGTGGGCAGGCCCCGGCTCTCTGGGGGGCACACTGGCCCAGGGTTGCCCCCGGCGCCCAGACCCCGTCTCCAGCAGTACGGCTCCACGGCCAGTCCCTGCATCTGTCAGGACAGCTCTCCCAACCGTCTGTTCTTTTCATAGGTATCTTGGTGATTCTTGGCCTTTGCTCTTTCATATAAATTTTAAACAGCATGTTAAATCCCTGTCAGGATTTTGACTGGAATGGTACTGCATTTGTACCTCGATTTGGGAAGAATTGACATATTAAAGATATTTCATGTTCCTATCCATGAAGTTGGTATGTTCCCCCCCTCCTTTTTTTTTTGTTTTTGGGCTGCTTTAACTTTCAATAAAGACAAGTTTTTTTTTTTTTTAAGTCATCTTTTAATTATTGATTTCAACTTAATTGCTTGGTGGTGAGAGTATAGCCTCGATGATTCCAATTTTTGGTAGATGGTGAGTTTTCTTTACAGCGTAATGTGTGATCCAGGAATGTAGACTTTTCTGGGACTTACTTCCCGTTGTGTAGAATTGGGTTCAAGCTGTATCAGTCACAGCAGAGTCATGGGCAGGCTCCCTACATGTCTGTCAAATTTTAACAAACCTTTATGATTTGTTAAGTTTTTCTTTACATGTATTTGAAGATATGTTTCAGGTGCATACAAGTTTTGAGTTTATATCTTCTGGTGAACTGAGCCTTTATCAATACGTAAATGACTATAAATATAGAATTTGCCTTAAGGTTTTGTTTTCCCCCACTGATATTAATGTTGGTATGTAAGGTTTCTTGCGGTTAGTCTTTTCCCAGGATAGCTTTTCCTATCCTTTCAGTATTTCTGGGTCTTTATTCTTTAGGTATGTCTCTTGGGGGAAAAAAATGCTAGATTTTTTCCCCTGTTTTGTTTGCTATTTGTTTAGGGCTTTTTTTTTTTTTTTTCTTTTTTAAAGTCTGACAGTCTTATTTTTTAACTGGAACATTACTTCTACTTTGATCATAATTACCCATATAGGGACTAATTTCTGCCATTTTATTTTATTTTTTTTAAAGATTTTATTTATTTATTTGAGAGAGAGAATGAGAGACAGAGAGCACGAGAGGGGAGAGGGTCAGAGGGAGAAGCAGACCCCCCGCTGAGCAGGCAGCCCGATGCGGGACTCGATCCCGGGACTCCAGGATCATGACCTGAGCCGAAGGCAGTGGCTTAACCAACTGAGCGACCCAGGCGCCCTCTGCCATTTTATTTTATTTTGCACCTGTAACTGTCCTGACTTTCTAAAGCTTCTTTCGTGTTTTCACTCTTTTTCTTCTTTTGTATGGATTAATTTCCCCCACCCCTCTTCCCTCTGCATCTGGGGGGAGGTCACTTAAGTAAAGTCTTTTCTGTCAGCGGTCACTTTGACATTTTAACACATATGTTTAAAGTCTAAATTCCGTAGCTTTGCCTCTTCTGGGACAACACAGTGACCGATAGGAAGCTCGAATTCCCCTGGATCCATCTGAAGCATACGTCTGCTATTTTTGTCCATTTGTTCTGTTCTGTCAATCCCACAAATTAGACAGCCTTGATGTTGACTTTACAACTGTTGCTTTCATTTACCTAAATGTTTACATTTTAATGGAGTCACAACCATCAATATTTCCTCGGCCTGTTCTTATGTGAATGAAACAAGCCCCTCTGTCCTGCATCTCTAGTCTTCCCTTCACAGTCACTGTCCTCCTGAAGGGCGAAGACTGTTGGTCACAGCTGTTTGTCTGAAAATGCTTGGATTTAGGTCCTTGGAAGATGCCCTTAAGACAGAAGCCTGGCTTGACAATTATTTCATCATGACATCACCTTCTGGCTTCCAGGGCGGCTGGTGAGACGTCCCTGCACCTTCTCTCATGCTCCTTTGTAACATTCCTTTTCTGACTACTTTGGAGATTTACTTTTGGCCTTGATGTTACGTGGTTTTACTTTGATATGTATAAAGTGGATTTCTTTTTATTTATCTTGTTTGGGATTTGTTGGGATTCCTGAATGTGAAGATTGGCTTCTTTTATTAATTCTGAGAAATTCTCAGTGCCTACCTCATAGAACCTTCCCTCACTCTGTGTGATGACCTCTTCTTGGGACTTCGATGGGATGAAAATGCAGATTCTGCCCCTAAGAGGGGCAGGCTGGGAGGAGGAAGCCAGGCACCCGATGGCTCAGCAGGAGAGTGACAGTTCACCTGGGGTGGGGGCAGGGAGACAGGGAAGATCTAAGGCAAGCTGGCCTCCTGCTTTTCCCACCCCGGGAGGTCGGGTCCGGTGTGTGGGTACCTCCCCACCACTCCGAGCTGCAGGATCCTGAGGAAAGAGCAGGGCCAGGGTGAGGCCCAGCAGCCGGGTGGCCTGAGAGTGCTGGCTGCTCTCTTCACTGTTTCCACTTCGAGGTGTCAGGAGCGGCCTCTGCACCATCCCCACGGGGATCTAGAGGAGGTGACTGGTGGTCATCAGGGGAGTTCCTGCACTCACAGTGACACGTGAGTGGACAGCTGGGAAACATCTTCCACGCAGGACCTAACGTGCATCTTCCCTCTTTTACTTCTGTTCCGACTCCCGTGTTACCGTCTCCCGCTACTCACTCCGAAGGACACGCTTCCTGGAGCTCCAGAACACGCTGGAAGCCAGTGGCTCTTTAGCTTGGGCAGTGAGCTTTTGCGGCGAGCACCTCCTTGTGTAAAACCAGGTGGCCGTCCTGACTGCTGCCCGCAGTCAGTGCCAGGCGCAGGCGAAGGGGCGGAGGTGGCAAACCCTCTGTTGTCACCTCTAACACACGGCTCGGTTTCTGCTTGCTTCCAGTGCCCCTCAAATGAGGGCGTGTTACGGAGGGAGTGACGAATGCTCTGGAGAGCCGCATAGAAGAATCGCACGTGGGGGTCGGCTCGAAGCTGACTCACCCCTCCCATGTGATCACATCAAGTAAGTGAAGAGACACAGGTACTGGGTGGGCAGGAGGACAGGGCGGTTCCCACGTCCGAGTCCCTGCTGCCTCCCCTGCCACGCCTGAAGTCACGCGGACCTGAGCAGGCTGCGTGGAGGTCAGGGGCAGCCGCCCAAGGGCTGCGGCGGTCAGGCCATCGCTGGGGCCATCCTCCCCACACCCGGTGTCCTGGTGCCTGTCCTGGGCAAGTCCAGGAGGATTCGGGCAAGACAACTGAGTGGCAGCGCAACCCTGCAGGGAAACTGGTGAGTCTCCAGGGAGGGTGAACCAGAATGCTCACCAACACCGGGCACAGAAAAAACACGTACAGTCTAGATCTAGATAAAGTAACACTCAGCTCCAAGGAACACGTTTTCTCAGTCTGTGATTCGGGTCACCGGCGGCTGGAAGATCCTGTGCTGTGCGTCAGCCACCGTGGCTCAAGTGTTCAAACCGCATTCAGTTACGTTACAAAATAAAGTAGCGCTTCCCACCATTATTGCATCTGAGCTCTAAGACACAAAGCCCTTCAGGCCCCCACTGAACACGAAGCTCAGAGAAGAGCTGCCCTCCTGGCCATAATCACCGATGTCACCCCACGCTGTTTCATCTTATTCTGGATGGAGTATCGGCATGGTTGTCCCGCCTTCGACATCACGAGCCTGCAAGCCGCGCACTTCTCAGACTGCCCGCTACCGAGTCCCAGCAGCTGCCCGGCCCCGGGGCCAGTCTGCACAGCAGAGGGTCCCGCACAGACAGCCGTTTCCTGAGGAGAACCGAGTACCTCAGGTCTCTCCCAAATGTAATGAGGCAATTATGCAACACTTGGTTATAAGTCAGTTTAACCAGTCTGAGAAAAAAACCTGCGAAACGACCCACTTTGAAGAGATTCTGAGAAAACCACTTGGAAAGACACAACAACCAATTAATAGAAAAACCAGTCAGCCAGACTGAAGCGTGCACGCCCACAACCCCGGGAACTTCAGGCCAGAAACACTTCTCTGTCAGCTCAGAGGTTGCAGGAAACCTCAGGCCTTTGTCGGTGGGTCTGTGGCTCCCGCCTCAAAACCAGAGCTGTTCTCTGGGGCCAACTGCCCTTTACTAGGGGCCAGACCCCTGTGTTCCTGAGTTCCTGAGCTTTCAAAAAGCCAACGAGCCAGGTTTTCCAATCAGCCCTTGCACTTCTGGTGACACAAGACTGTCTGGCCCCACGTTAAATGAAGACTGTGCCGTCCCAGGAATTAGGCCTGTGACCCACTTGGCTTCCGTTCTGCTTGCCCATCACCCCCACTCAGGGCCGTCTGTCTGTGAGGGGCCGTAGAGCCTACCATCGCAGTGTGGGACCCACCCCTTGAGCACTTACACTCTGCACGGCATTCCTGCGCTGGGGGCAGGCCACCCCTTCTCCCAGGCTCTAACACCTGCATCCCCTCGGTCACAGCTGGCGGTTGCCCAGATGATGAGGGATGGGGCGTCACCCACCTGGAGCCAAGGGGTCTGCCCCTGCCTGCTGTGGGGGGTCTTGCAGACCGACCTCCACTGCTCCCTCATCTTCTTGGGCAATGCTGTCAACCTCCTTATGGTGGAAGAATTTTAACAATTTTTTAAAGCTGCTGATGGCTCTTTTGAGAAGGCTGAGTGGGTTCACACCTTCGCCACCTTCCCCACTCCTGGGATCTCTAAGAAACTCACAGCAGAATGAAGAGCATCCCTGATAGCACGGAACGGTATGTGGGGGTCAGCAGCAGAGGCCAGGCTTCGACACGTGTCCTCAAGGGGGAGGTTGAGGTGGCTATGCGCTCGGGTGGGCAGGCGGGGGACGGGAGTGAGCAGGTGGACAGACTGGTGTCACCCCACCAACCAGCTAAATGCAGACAGCTGTGTCCCCGCCCGGCTTCTATCCAGCAAGGAGCCAGGGCCCTCGCAGCATGTCCTGGGCAGGAGGAGAAGGACAGCTTCATGAGTGGGGGTGGCCACGGGCAGGTAAGGGGACAGGTGACTTAGTGCTAAAGGCAGTCACCACCTAAACCCAGGAACCACGGAAAACGGCTTCGGGGCTGTGCCTGGGGCGGGGAGAGCCTCCTGCTCCACAGACTGCCCTTGGGAATTTTTTCAAGAAAAGGAAACCTTGCCAGTATCTCTTCTCTGCTCTGAGGAGAGTTCCCTGCCGTGGCAGTGAACTGAATCCCCACCCCCCCCCCCACTCTTATTTAGCCTCGCTTCATTTTAAAAAGCCCTTGCCCGCTCTGCCCGTACGTCTCACTGCCCACGTCCGCACCCACCCAGTTCAAGCGAGCAGGGGTTTGCAGAAGAGGCGAGCCCTGTCAGCCTGGCGGCACCTCCCAGATACGAGTCTCAGATCACAGAGAACACAGGCCGGAAACGCTTTCTCGGGAGAGGCTGCGAAGCTCGGCGATCTTCACAACGATTTAGATTAGAAAAAGGCTTCTCAAAATGAACTCTGGGTTTGCTGCAGCTGCTGATCCCCAGCTCGGCCTTCTTGCCCTGGCCTGGTCCCCCTTCCCTCCCCCTTCCCTCCCTTCGCGACCAGCTCCTGCAGGCCTCCTGGCCCCGTGCCCGGCGCGCGTCTAGATCCCTGTGGAGGGACGACCTTGGATCACAGCTGCTGCCCCGTAGCCGCTGCACATTGTCCCCTCGGTCCCTGGGCCCCCGCACAGTGCATTTTCGGGCGTCCCCATCCTCAACTCTGATACCATCCTCAGACCGTGACGCACTCAGGGACGGCTGAGCAGGCCCCACGGCGGAGCACGGCTTCAAGGCTATAGTGAAAACCAAGGCCCCTTCTGCTGGCTTTTGTTCTCGGGGTGGGGGGCGTGGGGGTGCTGAAGGTGTCGTGTGGCTCTGGAAAGTGTAGCTTTACCGGATGTCCAAACATCCTCTCCAGCATCTCTTAGAGCACCTGTCTGATAGCGCGTCGCCTGACTTCTCAGGTGGGCGTAGGGCACCCCGCGGTCCCTGCCCGCTGGGGCGGGTGCCATGGGCAAAGCAGCCTTGTGGCCACCGCCGAAGGCCCTGTGTGCGGAGGAAAGCCCCAGAGTGCAGCAACAATGGAAGCAATTTGACATCAGGCCAAGTCCTCCAAGGAGCAGAATTAGTGCTAAGAGGTTAAAGGTTATTCAAGGTCATATGGATACGACACAGGTCGGGAACATTGAGAGAACGGTATTAATATTATTGTGTAATATTAATATTAGTAGCAAGTAACAGAGGCATGCAGGGGGTAACGGTGATGAGAAGAGAAGGCCAGGGAGGCAGAGTGGAGACTCACATCTGGGTGGGGGATGGCGTACTGTCCCTGGATCGTGTAGGCCTAGAAAGAGAGAGACGCCGTCAGCTCGGGAAGCGGCCAGCCACACTTGTGCCCACCGGCGGCCCCCCCCCGGGACAAGGGCTTTCTCAGGGCAGGGGCTTCTCGTGAACAGGCCCAAGGCCCCGTGGTCAGAGCTTCCTCCCGAGCGCGTCCCCACCTGCCCCCAGTAGCTCAGGGCACCGGGAGGTGCAGACTGGGGGCGTCCTGGCTCCAGGCCTCACCAGTGCCCACGGGTGTCTGGAGCTACAACCAGACGCATAAGCCAGGGGGGCTACAGCCCCCTCGCTGGGCTCAGGACCCACAGCTGCAGGCTCGGACACTGGCCGGCCAGCAGGGAGGGCGAGGAGGCTCCCCGCTCCCCCAGGGCTCTTAAAAGAAAAGCCCTGCAAAGGATCCCACCCGGTTATAGACTCACTAATTGTTAACCTTTTGAAATTTCATCAGCTTTCAGAGTAAACACTTTTACAGAGTATTTATCCCAAAACCCAACAAAGGACCTTTAAAAGGTGACTCAAGACCAATTTTGTGAAAGCAGATGAAGAAATGCACCCAAATCAGTCACAAGAGGGACCGACTTGTCTTGCAGCCTCAGAGGGCCGGGCAGCTATTCTCACGGGGGGCTGCACGTGCACGGCACTGCTCCCCGGGGGCCAGCGAGGGTCCCCGAGGCTTCACCTTCAAGCCAGCGACTCAGAACCAGCCACAGCTCGAGTGGGGGCCCCGTGCCTCCTCCCCCCACCAGCCCCCTCCTGCCTCAACAGTCCACCGGCTCCGATGCTCCCAGAAACTCACGGCCAAAACCAAACGAACCACAAGGTGTCAAGGGAGAGTAAAGACCAAAGTCTTGCCGTCAGGCCTCACGTGCTGTGATGCGGAACGTGCCGCGTGCAGCCCCGGAAAGCCACATTTGAGGCCCCAGCTTGGGGGCACAGGTGTGGAGGAACGTGGCTTCTGGCACCTGGCCATGTGGGTCCCCGTGCCACATCCTGAGTGGACACGTGATGCCCACCTGTGTCTGCACGTGTGCACCCAAGAGGGAAACCCCAGGTCAGTCTGAGCGTCACTTCGTAGACTCCACACTGAGGGGTGGTGTCCAAGGTTCTGCCAAACCGCATCTTTTGAATCTGCTGAGAGCTGTTGTCATAAACAACCCAACCTGGGAGTTACAGGTCAGCCAGGCACTGGACAGGGACCCCAGGAGGCGAGGGCCCCAGTCTGGGTCAGGGTCCGCCGATGGCGTTCCGTGGAGAAGTAAAGGGATCTTATCAGATGCAGCAAGTGTCCGAGTGGGCGCCCCCCACCCCGTACTTCTGTACACAGAGCTGCGAGGCCTCGTCTTTAGGCCTTGTGGAGATGCCACCAGGCAGGTCTGTGAAGGTCGGGGCCTGTTGCCCTCACGGCCCCGCACGTCCGAGTGAATTGCTCACACTTCCTGACGGTGCAATTCTTCACCCCAGACGTTTCTGACTTATCTTTTACTCACGTAGGTAATTCTTAATCCTACTTGAAGTGTGTGGGCAGTTTACCAGGCTCTCTGGATGGCGGCAATAGCTTGACAGACAAAGGTTCCGTCTGGATGAAACCCTCACCCTCTGTGAGCTGCCTGAAAGGCAGGGCTGGTGCTCCCGGGCGGGCCCCCAGGGCGAGGGATGCCTCCGGAGGTCAGCCAGGGAGAGGGGCGCAGGTCTCTCAGGTCTAGGTTCTGTGGCAGTGGGGTCGGGTTCTGAGGGCCGCCTTCTGCACTAAATCCCACTCACACCCCACTGCTCAGCGTGTGCTGTGGTTCTTCTGTCCCCACGCAACCAGGGAGAGCCACTGGCGAGACCTCGCTGTCCCGGCACACAGGTGCAGATGACGGCCCTGATGGCCGGGGCCGTGCTGGGCGGGGCCCGCGGGGCCTCCCTTTTCAATAAAGACCTGCGCTCTCCCACATGGTGCCACTGCGGGTTTGTCCACGTGTCAGGGGAAAGGACACAGTGCTCTGCACGGGGCCCCGCTGTGTCTGCTCCCCTGCCTCCTCTGGCCTTGCCTTCTGACCTGTAAAATGGGGGTGTGCCCACATCTTGGGGCTGCAACAGGATGGAGCAGGGACATGAAGGGTCCAGACAGCGGGCAGGGCTGCTGGGAGACTGGGAGGGAGGCCCACAGCGGATGCCCGAGGAAGCCGGGCACCGTGGACAGTGGCCTGCCCTGAACCACGCAGGCCCCATGGGGGTCCCTCCCTGTGGGAAGAGGCCCACAAGCTGCTCTTGGAAATGCAGGCCCCAGCCTCTCACCTAACGTGTGAAGTCAACCTGCAGGATCTGATAAGATTCCTTTAACGTGTGGATAAATCTTTATTTGCTGCTTTGTTAATCATGCTTTGTAAATCATGATCACTCTCGCCTGACCTGGGTCACCTCTGGGAATTGCCCGTCTTCACTCTCCCTCGAACAAGGACACACGTCACCGCCAACTGGACGCAGAGCTCCTCCAGGCACCACTGGCCGGGCATCTTCCAGGGCCTCTACCCACGCGTGGTGCCCCTGAGGGGTGTGGCCCAGGTGCCTGATGGCGGCAGGTGGGCCCTTGTGGGGCAGTGGCTACACCCCCTCTCGTGGGCTCTCTCTAGGCCCTGCTAATGAACTGCCGGCCTCAGACGCAGATTTCTCTGCAAGCCCTGGCCTCCCAGGCTCCTCGCCGGCAGGGGAGAAAGGAGGTGGGTGGCTCTGGGCCATAGCCACAGGTGTGCAGAGCAGGTGTTCCTGACCTGGCTGATGCGGGTCTGGTGGAGCGCGAGGGCCACTGCTGTGGCCGGCAAGGCTCTTGCCTGGCTGGGCACCTTTCCCTTCCCTTGCTCCCAGAAACTCCTCTGTGGAAAGTCAGGAACGTGCATTTCAGGGGAAGCGGGACCTGTTCCTGCAGCTCCAGCTGCTTCGACTGGGAGCCACAGGGTCACCGGTAACGCTCCTGGCCCTTCTGCCAAGGCTTCTTCAGGACGCTCAGGAGCTAGATTGGGTTGAACGTCGCACAGGCAGAACCAGGGTCCTTCTGTGCCAGGTCAGGGAGAAGACGCTTCCAGGGCCCAGTGTCTACGGGACGTCTGCCGTGGCCCTGTCTGTGTGCCCGACCCTGTGCCCGGCAGCGGGCTGGGAGAGCTTTGCGTCCAGCGTGGGTGGGGTGGGAGACGTGCACGTGACAGGGGAGAAAACCTGAGTGCACTAACGGGCAGCGGCGGGGGCTGCAGTAAGAGGCTGAGGTTGGCAGTGGAGGCCGCGAGCGGGTCGGCTCTTACCTGACCACCTGCAAAAATGACAGGGGTGGAGGCGGGCTTTGGGCGGTAGGGGATGGTGGCACCTTTCGGTGGGGACTAGGAAAAGGGACAGGAGAGGGAGAGAGAGCATTAGAGCGGCTTCCCAGCACCAGGACCTGCTGACGGGGGCCTCCTTCCCAAGCCCGCCCCCGCTGCACCACCCGCCCTGCCCTGTCCCCCAGGCTGCAGCGGCCCCAGAGGGTGGGGACACCCTGCAGCAGGAGGGCAGCCTGAGAGGGACCCTCCACAGGGCCACCTCTCTCCTCCGGGTAGCCACTGCCCTAAATACGCTCCCACCTGGCGCCGCCACCCCCGCGGAATGCGGGGCGGGGGGCGGGGGCTCCGTGGCAGTGTGCACCGTCAGTTCCTGACGAGCAAGAACGGAGGCCGAGACCCTGCCCGTGCGCAGATGGACAGGTGGCTGCCTGCGGACCAGGGTGCTGTCGTTCCACACTTGGGTCAGCCTGGCTGCTGTCCTCTGAGAAAATCTCCCTCCCTCTCTCCCATGCTCAGGGGAAAGCCAGGCTTTATGGGCGGCTTGGCCATGGGGGCTCATGCCCAGTGCCCCAAAGGCTTTGCAGGGCCAGGCTTGTGATGCTCAGTAGGCATCATCACAGGACAGCTAGAAACATCCGATTTCACTATTCATAAAAAGAAGCAACTTTTTAAAAAAGCTTAGAGTCCAAATTCAGTATTCTATAGTCGTGATGAGCTTTGCTATAATTTCCTTTGCTTATTCTGTGCCCAAAAGTATAGGATTTTTATCTTGGGGTGAATGATATTCTCAAGTACCAGAAGTCGGCCCGATTCTGATTGAGTCGACCGAACTCCTTGGTCAGAGGCAATCAGGGTCCTCCCTAGTCCGGCCACGTGGCAGTCTTCCCTGGGAACAGAAGCCACAGGGCTGGCCTGGGTCAGCAACACCACCAGCCAGAGGCAGAGGGTGGGGGCCAGGACAGCCTGTCCCTGCTGGGAGGTCTCGAGACCGTGGTGCCCTCGGGCCCAGCCCACACCCTGGGCTGTTGGGTGTGACCTCATAGTGCCCCCCGAGAGACACAAAGCAATGTGGGGCAGGCTCAGCACACCGGGTGGCAACTTCAATCTGCAGTCCAAGCCATGCTGTGTGATCATGGGCACACTGTGTGACCCTGACTCCACTACATGACCTGGACATGCTGCCTGCCTTTAGGTGTGTTGTGTGGCCTTGGCCGAGCTGTATGACCTTGGGAACACCGTGCAGCCTCGCTGTAAGGCAGGAAGGGCTGCTGAGGGGCCTGAGAGCTGACCCCGTCTGGGGTGATGCTGGGCCCCCAGGGTAGGCCGGTCTTCAGTGCTCCTGCTATTTACGACCAGATGCCTCCAGAATCATCTCTGTGCAGCCAGGGGTCACTGCGGCCTCAGAGGACACTCGGTTCATGGTGGCAGACCCATGACTAAACCGAGCTTGGGGGAGTGAGGTTCTCACTGCACCAGCAGGGAACTCAGTCCAGGTATGCCCCGTCCCTGAGCCGGGCACCTCGCTCCGTGCCCTCTGGCCCCACGGACTGCAGCGCCCTCCATCCCAGCACCATGAGCTTGTGATTCTCGCGCTCGCCGATGTCCTCTGACAGGAGAGGCCCTGTGAGCACGGCGCCCCCGGTGCCCGCTGGGGCACAGTGGGCACTGCTGGGCAGGCTTTGCCGTGAGACCTGTGCTCTCCACGGGGCCCCACTGACCTGCCCCCACCTGAGGGCAGCCCTCGCAGAGCCATTTCAAGGGTATGACCTTGGCCAGAACTAAGTCTGGAAGTCCTTTAATCTTTTGCTCTATTTGTCCAGCTATTCTTCACTTAAAAATGGGCCCAACCATTTCTAGGTGCAGTGGCTCCTCGTCCCCTGGGGAGACGCCAGCTCTCCGACCTCTGAGAGCTCCATGGCCCGAGCAAGAGTGAAGCATCGCCTTGGCCCTGGGTCTGCCGTTCCCATTCGCCACACGTGCTTGCTTCACTTGGAAGTTGAGTCTCGCGTGAGCCTCCAGCCGGCGGGAACACAGCCCTGGGGCACCAGCACCCACAGCCAGTGGGGTCCAGCCTGTTTCTATGGGCCACGTCTGACCATGCACGTGGCGCCAGCAACGCCGCTTGGGAGGAGTCCTGAGGACAGTCTTATTCTAACCCTTGTTCGTGGACATGGGAGGCTGTGTCCCTCCTGGAACTGTTCATGCGACCTCGCACTCTGACGTGGCCGCTGCCGCTCAAGATGCGTGTGCTTTCTCGCCGCCTCGGGCATCTGCCAGTGCAAGGGAGTGCACGGCCCTGCTCACCGCGTGCCCACATGGCGCCACCGGGCTCCCGGCGGCAGGGGCCCGAAGGAACACAGACCGGCACCGTCTCCATGACCAGTGGCTGGGGACCATCAGGACACCAGTATTTAGAAACATAGTTTTGATTTCACAAAATAGTATACTTGGGAAAATAAATCTATGCAATTTTTTTAAAGAGCTGGACGTGGGTTTGAGCACCAAACAAAGGACAAAAGAGGGCGGAGCCCACAGACACCGGCCGAGGCACAGGAGCCTTCGTCAGAGGCCGAAGTACTTCACTGTAGCTTGAAGACCAGCAACTGTGGGAGCTTCAGTGAATCCTGCTGCATTTGGGGTATTCGCTGAAATTTAAATCTCAGGGTTTTTTCTCAAAAAAATTTCAAGAGAGGCTTTTGTCTTGCTCAGCTGTATCTTCGCTTCTGCTTTGGTTTTAACCATTTTGTTTATTCCTCTCTGTCTTTACAGTTTGGGCATTTTCGTGTGCTTTTCCTCCTTTGTGCCTTGGTGGGGCTCTGACGCCTGCGGGCGTGGTGAGCGTGGGCCTCCTGCCTCCCCTCCCCTCACAGGCCCAGGGCAGCAGGGCCTGCCCACAGTGGGCAGCGTGTCCAGCACAGACCTGCACCGAGGCTAAGGCCCGACCCTTTACCGGACGCCCCTCCCACTGCAGACTAATGACTGCTCATCCGATTGCCTCCTGACACACCCTTTCCCCGGCCCCCCAGCCGAGACGATGGACATGCCTGAGAGGACTAGCTACCCGCACACCCAGCGCGGCCTGGGTGCGGTCTCGGGTCACGCTCTTGACCCCTGGCCCCCACACGGCCCTGACCGTGTGAATTCTCAGGGCCCCAGGCACATGCCACAGCCAACACGAAGAAGCCAAGGCTGAAGAAGCCATGGGCAGTGTGGCGTGAGGGGTAGGCTGGCAGTGAGCCCTGGGTGCCCAGACTGTACCTCCAGCATGACCACACAGATCTGCTTGACGCACTGGATGATGGCGTCAGGGGTCCCCGAGATGGTCACTGCCCGCTCTGTGGAGTTGGGCAGCATGTCCCCGGCCACCTGGACCTGGGCACCTGTGGACTGCAGAAACAAGACATTGGAAGGGGAACGGCAGGGGAGGGGCTGGTGGCGGCGGCGGCCTGCGCTGAAGCAGAGCTCCTGGGTGCTGGGGAGGGCATCACGTCGAGGGCACAGTGCATGGACACCCACCCCAAGGGCACCACGCCCGCCCGGCCCCTCAGCCCTCTGCTTGTTCCCTGGGGCCCCGTGGGGGGGCTGCGCGCCTCAACCCACCGCTGCCCAGCACGGCCTGGCGCAGGGACAGTGACACTGGAGAAGAGGCGTCTTAACCTGCAAGTGGCATTTGCAGAGATGGAGACAGAAATGGAGTCACTTTTTTCAAATACTTTATCTCCCCTGTGGAGCTGTAGGTCACAGAGGAAGATGGATTCTAGAGGGGCCCAAGCTCTGTGGCTGTCTTGCCGTGACGGAATCACGACAGGGGGCCTCTCTTCTGGGAGAGGGAAGGAGTCCTTTCTTTGAATAAAGGAACATGAACATAAGTCTGCGCCTCACCAGCCCTGCTGGTCTGCTCAGGCCTGGTGGGCCCTGAAGGCACCTGCCTGGGGGCAGAGGGCACAGCCTCCATGGCCCAGAGCCACATGCCTGGGTGGCAGGGTGTGGCCCCCCGCCCCGTCATGGGGGCGCGCTGCCTGTCCCTGGTTGGGCTGCACAGCTCCCCGTGCAGGGGCCCAGCCCCTCTGCATGACACTGTGAGTGGTCTGTGCACACTCCAGGGGCTCCCAGAGCCCACCCTTTGCTTTCTGGATGGCTCTCCCCTACTGTAAGTTCCACACTGGCACGGTTCGCAGTGCTGGGCCTCCCCGGGGGCAGGGTGAGCTTCCCGGGGGGGGCCTCACCCACCCAGCGGAGGGGCGCCGGCAGCCAGAGAAGGTTCCTACCTCCCTGATCTCCTTGATCTTCGAGCCGCCTTTGCCGATCAGGGACCCACACTGGCTGGCGGGGACCACCAGCCTCAGCGTCACGGGGGGCTTGCTGGTGGCAGGGCTGTTGCTCATAGAGTTAATGATGTCCTGGGGAGGAGAAAGGCACGGGTGCGCCTGCTGTGCCCACGCCAGTGAGCGCAAAGGCCAGGCTCGTGAGAAAGCAGCTGCATGTGCTCAAGGACTGGCGGGCCAGGGTCCCTGCCCCCGAGGCCCATGGCCAGTGGAGGCGGGGGGAGGACAAGCGTGGGAACGCGAGCGCTCTGAATGTGCTCTAAACAACTTTTGGCAACTTGAACAATATTGGAAACGCAAGAAAACCTCGATGTGAGTCGCTGACAGAGCGCACAGACGTGCCCCAGACATGTGAGTGCGTGCGTGTTTCTATGGGCCGGCAGCAGAGCCCCCAGGTCCAGCCTGTAGCCAAGCTCCCATGCGGGGGCAGGAGCCGTGGGGGGCGGCTGGAGCTCATGCTCGGGCCTGTCCCCAGATGGCCAGCAGCCGGGGGAGCCCCTGGGCGGCGGAGGTGACAGGGGAGAAGAGAAGTCCTTGCAGCCAAGCAGGACATCCCTGGTGGGCCAGGCTGTGCCCACGTCCAGACACAGGAGACGTGGGGCCGGAGGACCAGTGGAGACCATGCCCTCCCCCCGCACACAGGGTCTCTGGGGGCGCATCTTACCTCCTCGAACTTGTAGGCGATCATGGCAAAGGCCTTGAAGATGGCGTCCGTGGGGCCCGTGATGGTCACGATTCTTTCCGGGCAGTTTCCCTCAGAGATGTTGATCCTGGCACCGCTCTGGAAGGAGGCGAGCACACCCGGGCCAGGGTTAGAGTCGCGGGCAGTACCGGGCTGGGTTCTTCAGGCCTCCTGACAGCCACGGGCAAGCCTCCATGCTGCACGGTGAGGCCCCCCCAGTGCCGTCCTTCACAGTGCCGACAGCTGCCACGCTGTGCCCCCCACAGCCCCCCACAACAGAGCCCCGGACGTGGGGGTGTGCAGGTCAGAGGGAAGGGGCCTGCTGCTGCTGGGAGGTGGCCGTGGGCACGGCAGGGGCTCCCGCAGGACAGGACTTCTGGCCTCCCACCTCCCGCCTGCCCACAAACGGGACACCACTGAGGACCAGCCACCTCACCTCTTCACGCATCTTTTTCACAGTTTCTCCTTTCTGGAATAAAGATTCAGACAACAGGGTGAGGCGTCACTCCGGGCTTCCGGCACAGGCGTGCAGAGGGTTTGGTGTGGCAGCACGAGGTGGGAGCACAGCCTCGTGCACCAGGTGCCCCAGGCCAGCGAGCAGCAGTCCCGGGGCGGGGGGCGGGGGTGGCGGGGACGAGAGCCTGACGCACCCCCAGCCCCGAGCCCCACCACAAGCTGGCGAGGGGCCCTTCAGAGGAGGCGCCGGGTGCTGGCCCACTCGGCTCCTGCTCTGCAGTGGTGCTCATATCCCTCGTCTTCGTCACGGGCAAAGCAGGGCCAGGCCGGGGCGGGGGGGGCACACCCCAGGGCCCTGGTGGGAAGACCTGGACTCAGAGCACAGAGGCGCCCGCTGGACACCAGGGGGCCTGGACACGGTGGGACGCCAGCCACGGGTAGGTGGCGCCCTGCCCCAGCCTCCGCCACAGGCTTCCAACTCCCAGATCCGCGCTCACTTTCCCCACGGCGCGCTTTTAATTTGGAGGGAGACGTGAGAGACCACCACCACCCACTGACCAGGGGGGATACTGCGCTGGAGAATGCCAGTGACTCACGCTCACCGGGCCCTCACCCCCGGGAAGGACGGGCCACAGGGCGGTGGGGCAGTGGGGGCGGGGCTGCCCGGTGACCAGCCGGGGCCTTGCAGGCGGGGCCGCGGGATTCCACTGGAATCCTTGTGCGTGGTGTGCACCGTGTCACCTGGTCAGGGACCCCAGCAGAGCAGAGTTCACTCAGTAGTTACCTTCCCGATGATGCTTCCAACTTCCTGTAGGAAAGGAAGCACAGAAAGATGATGTCATAGAGCAGAAGGAGAGACGGCCGGTGACAGACCCTGAGAGACCCATGTGTGCTGGGAGCGAGGACGGGGGTCAGGACAGTCAGGCGCGAGCGTGGCCAGGCCACCTGTGCAAAGGCCCTGAGTCTGGGGGCTCCTGGGTGCCCGTCTGACCTCAGTTAGTCCCAGGCCCTGCCTCTGACAGACACACAGACGAGCAGAATCAGAGCGGCCGGCTCCCTACAAACAAGTTAGGAGGCACCACTTAAGGCCTCAAGAAACCCTGCAAGGAACAGATAAAACAGAATCTCCCCCGATTTTGTGATGTAAAGGTAATTAAGCACTGCTACCGCTTTTTCACTTTTTAGAAAGTAGACTACGCAAAGACACGCTTGAACATACCGCCCCAGTTCCGAAGCCTGGAGCCCATGATGGTGCGACCCACGCTCCTGGCCAGGCCTGCTCCTCACGGCACCTCCCGCCTCGCCAGGCCCACTCGGCACTGCGAGCCAGCCCGCTCCTAGCCCCGGGAGTGACCTTTCAAAGTCAAACTCCTTTCCCTTATTACCGGAAGTCCTCAGCAGCTACAACAGTGCGGGTGGAGGCCCGAAATCCTGCTGGGCCGTGGGAGGGTGCGTGCCGCAGGGGCGGCTGAGGCAGCAAAGGGCAGCTGAGCCCTCCGGCGGCCGCGGCGCCGCTCCTCCTGGGGCGGAGTTGGTGCCTGAGGCTGCCGCGGCCCCCGGACGTGGGGGCCCTCTGTGGTGCACTCCCAGCTTCTGACAACCTTGAGCAAATGCCACCCACCCGTGGGAGGCGCAAAGCTGGTCGCCGTCTCTCCATTGCAAAAAGGGATCTCTGGGTGTGAGCCCTGACCCCCCGCCCCCCCAGGGAGGGCGCCTCGCCTGGCGATCTGGGAGGAGCAGCACCACCGGCCCCGCGGCAAGGAGACCACAAGGGCACCAGACACAGCCCGATGGAGGTGCGAACCCTGTGCTGTTGGGCTGGAGTTGGGGGATAGGAACTCACGGGGTCCAGTCTATAAACATGGAAATAAATTTTATGCATATGTGTGTATACACACACTGTGATCGTACATACACACGCATGTTCAATAAACACATACGTGTAGATATCCCCCACTCACAAGAGTCGGGGCTCTTTGGAGAAATGGCTGACTCCAGGACCACGGCAGGGAAAGCACAAGGGCGTCATGAGAGTGTTTTGTGCCAGAAAGCGAGCTGGCACTGGGTGAATGACAGCCCACGTCATGAGGACACAGGAGCCAGCTTGGAGGGGCTGCCGGTGGCTGAGTCAGGGTCAATACGAGCATCAAAATGAGTCATGACAGCAACTGAGTCCATGCAGACGTGCATGAATGAGCGGATGAATGGCCGCTGAGGGGTTCTCGCAGTGTCCGTGGGCCCCGAGCAGCATCTAACAGCAGCTCTGGGTGAAGGACCAAGGGCTCAGTAACGGAGGCCCTGAGATCTGCGCCCCTGATGGGAGAGTTCCTGTGACTCCCACCAACAGTGAGGAAACCTCAGAAAAGCCGCCTTGAGGAAGGGCAGGCACTTTCAGAGGTGAAATGCAAAGGAAGAGCAGGGAGACTCCTCCAGGTTGGAGACCACCAGAGACGCTCTGGGATATGGAGTCCTGACCACTCCCCCTTCACCGCGTGCCCTGTGGTGAAGGGCAGGCTGGGACGACTGGTGACCTGAACAGGGCCCGAGGCGAGGGGCTGGGACGTACTGGTGTTGGTATCCTGACGTGGATGGGGCACTGCGCCCTCGTTTGTAGGAAATACACACTAAGGTGTTCAGTGACGGGCATCGGGTTGCAATGAGTCTCCAAGGGTTCCAGGAGAAATGTAATTTGGAGTGGGCTGCAATGCTTAGTCAGCCTGAGACGGCTCAGGGTTTACAAAGCAGACCCCGGCGGTGGGCACGCCCTCCCTTGCCTCCCAGCTGGTCTGACACAGTGGCCTTGGGCTCCATACCTTTCCATGCATCAGCAGACGGATTGTCAGGGTCACGTTCAGGCCACCTTCTGAGACCTTCGACTCCATCTTTCTCCCAAAATGCGGCTGGGAGTAGTGGCTTAAGGTGCCGAGGGTGCCGTGAGGAAGGACAGATGGGGCCCAGATGGCGTCACCTGGAAAGGGAAGGCATAGCGGCTGCCAGCTGAGAACACGGTCAATGGCCAACACAGGTCGGGGTGTCCCGGCCTGCTAGGACCTTTGGCCTCTGGGGGTGCGTGGGCGTGGGGAGGGTCCAGGTTCTCCTCCAGGCTGGATCCCGAGGGACAGGTCAGCCCACCACAGTGTACAGGGTGGCCTCCAAGACAGGCACCAGTGAGGATTAGAAGTGAAGGTCAGGTGGGGCCAGGGCTCAGGGCACAGCAAGGGGAGAGGGTAGGACCAGGAGAGGTTCCAGAATAGACGGGAGAGGTCTGCAGAACCAGGTACTCAGGCAAGCCCAGGCCCAGATGCGGGGGGCCCCAAGGGCACACCAGACCTGACTGCAGGCCTGGGAAGGGATGCTTCACTCAGCAGGCAACACAGGTCACAGGGGGTGGGCTGTTTGGGTAGCCTTCCTGGGAGGGCCAGCAGTCAGGGCAGCAAATGGGAGCTGGAGAGCCACCTGCCTGGGTGCGTGGGGATGTCTCACAGTGCAGGGAAGTTGCTGGGTGCCAGGGTCCACAAGGGTCAGAGAGGAGGGGAACGAGGGCAGGATGGGACACGGGGCATGAGTGACCCCCAGGGGAGCGGGGAGTGGCCAGTCCTGGAGGGGGTGGGTAGGCCGTGGGGCAGTGGTCACAGGGTCTGACAGCAGGGTGCTGCCGGGGGCACAGGGAGGGAAGGAGGCCTGCCTGGGGGAGATTCTGGATGACCCAGGGCCAGGGGTTCCCAGGAGCGGCACCAGGTGGACCCCACGGAACAGAGAGTGCCACAGGCCTCCTGCAGCTGCACAGACTTGCCCGGGGGCACACCTGAGAGGTGGGTGGGGTGCCTGGGCCATGAAGGAAGGATGAGGCCTAGGGCCAACTCTGCCAGCACTCCCCACATACGACCCCATGCTTGGTCTAGGTCCCTCAGGAATAGTGAAACCTGGGCATGCCCCCCATCTGGGGGTCTGGACACCAGCCCTTTGATGTGACCTGTAAGGATGGGAGGCTCCGTCCACACACAGGAGAGACCACAAGTTAGAAAAGCAAGATTTTCCTTTAACCTTGTAGGTTTTGGTTTCTGCTGAAAAGGAAAATACAAAATAAAGCACAGAACAGCACATTCTGTCTGCTGGTGGTGGTGGACGCGTCACAGATGACAGAGGCAGACACATTTCTGCGTTAACAGACGCGCACATGACAACGTATCCACTCGTGCCGTAGCAACTCAAACTATTAGTCCTCGTTATGGATTAGACAACGATGCTTTTGAACAAGGACTCTGACATGAAGACCTAAGACCTGGCAAAGGCAAGTTTTAAAAACCACCCCTACAAATTAATGTGGTCTATCTCCACTGCCCAACACGGAGCCACTGGCCACTTGTGGCTATTTGTATTTGAAATAAGAAACTCGCCGGCCGCACTCAGAGTTGACCAAGCAGCCCCATGTAGCTGGTGGCTGCGCGGGGAAGGGCACAACAGAGAGCGCTGGTCTCGGGCACGGTGGTCCTACCGGACAGCACGGGGCACGTGGACATGGCAGCAGGTCTGGCTGGAAGAGGGCGCTCTGGACAGAGACCCCGGGCAGGAGAGGAGACGTTCCAGCTCAAGGGATTGGTGCGGCACCAAGTTCACGACGCTCCCTCCCGCACAGACACCCTGCAGCAAGCAGGGGTACCAGCACCAGTGGAGCGGATCGGGCGCTGGGCACGCGGGATGCCAGGCCTCCTGTTTAATTAGAAACGTCTCCTCCTGTGTGGGGCGGCAGGGCCCTGCAGCTGTGGTTACGTAAATGTTTCCAGCCACAGCGGAGAAAGTGGGTCAGTGAGTGCCGGGGAGCTTCAGGGTCCAGGCTGTCGACTGCCATCAGTCACACAGGCCAGCGAGCTGCCACGGAGGCCGCTGCCCGCCTTCATCACGAGGCTGAGGGCGAGCAGCACGGTGCCCTCTGTAGACTGCTGGGGACAAGGAGCGGCCCTGGGTGGTGGTGAAGGTCACCTAGACTCAGCGCCCTTGACCTTGAAGAACCCACCTATGCCAGCCGCCAAGGGGCACCGGGCGGTGGCTCCGCCAGGATCACGACCTCGGGTCATCCTCTATCGGTCCTGCTGGGCCCTGGACAGCTGTTCATCGGGGGCGGGCCCGAGGATGCCGGGCCTGCTCCCACCTGCAGCCACCCCTGCAGGAGAGTCCACACTCACCCAAAACCAAAAAATCTCTTCGCCAGTAAGGACCCCACCTTCTGTTCTCTGCAGTGCTGGGAACTGAATATATTTGTAATTCACCCAGTGGGAGGAAGAGGAGACACAGGCACGGTCCCCTGCAGGGCCCGGGAGGAGGCCCGCCCGTGTGGCCCCGTGCCAACACCGTCCACAGATGTGCCTCGGCTGGAACGCAGCCTGTGCCCGATTCCCACAGCCAGCCCTCCCAGTCGTCCATCCATCCGTCTCTGCAGTCCTGCCTTCCGGCTACAGGCCCAAACCTGGGGGTGCAATAGCTCCTTCCTTAGCAATGAAGTAATTCGCCTTCATTAGCAAATCCCAACACACAGATGCAGAGTTAATTAATTCATTTTCTCTAGTTTCTTACTTCTTGCCTAATAAAGGTGTTTTGTTCTATAAAATCCTTCTCAACATGTGGATTTAGCGGTATCCCACTAATTTTGATATTTGTGCTCTTTTTGATTATTTCAAAATACTATCAAATTTCTCTTTGATTTCTTTTTTGATTCATGGGGTATTGTGAAGTATGTTATTAAATTTTCAAATACTTAGATTTTCTAGATGTCTTTCTCCTGTTGATTCTCTGATGGTTAGAAAACGTGGCTTGTGACACCTCAGGTACGTCCTATGTCCTGAGACTTGCTTGTGGGCCAGACTGTGGTCTGTCCTGGTAAAGGTGGGCTCCCGTGTTGGGGTGGAACCTTCTCGAAGCCTGGATGGTACCACTGCCGGTCCTCTGCGGTCTCGTCGGGTCCCGGGGGCGCTGGGGAGGGCCCTGCTTCCTGCACTTCAAGCTCTGTCAGCAGCATTGTACCACCACATCGTTGCCTCCAGCTGATGGACCGACGGACTCCTTTGCCATCGTGAGGCATTCCTCATGTCTGGCTTCGTTCTCAGCTCTGAAATTTCTTTGTCTGTTATTCATGTAGTGACCCCACTTTCTTCTGATTGGTGTTGGTGTACCTCCTTCCATCTTTTATCTTGAACCCATCTGTGGTCTTTATATTTAAAGTGAGTTTCCTGTAGGCAGCATATGGTTGAACCTTGCCTTTTTATCTCATTTGACAATCTCTGTCTTTTAATTGGGGTGTTTCGACCACTGACAGTGACATGGTGGAGTCTGGAGCTATCGTTCTACTGCTTGTCTTCTGCTTTATGATCTGTTCTTCGTTCCCGTTTCTATCACTTTCTCCTCCACCATCTTTTGAATGAACTGCATACCTTTTATGATTCCACTTTCCCTCCTTTGTGCACTTACTGGTTACGACCCTCTGTTTTGTTACCTGAGGGTTGCCCTGCACACACCTTCAGCTTGTCACAGTACAGTGTCAGTGACCTGCCACTTAGGGCAGTGTGGGAGCACCTGACATGGGTGCTAGCTGTGCCTCTGTTTCCCCTCTTGGCCTCCGCCCTGTTGCTGTGGCGCACTTTGGTTCTCCTGGGTTATAAACCAGCGTTCTTATTTCGGACGTGAACAGTCCGTTATCTTCTAGAGGGACGTAGATGACAAGAAACATGTCTTTCTGCTTACCCACGTGACGCTCAGCCCGCCGCGTGCAGGCAGCTTTCTGCCTGCTCTCGCTCTTCTTCTACCTGAAGAACTCCCCAAGATAATTTTTGTAGTGCAAGTTCGCTGGCGATGGAGCTCTGTTTCCGTGGGTTGGAAAGGTCTGTTTCCCCTTCAGCAACGAACGGGTCTCACCTGGCACAGAACTCCAGGTCAGCAGTGCGCTCTTCGGGTCCCGGAGAGACCTGCCCCAGACCTCTCACCTGCGCTGCTGGCCCCGACCCCTGACCCCTGCTGTCCCCTGACCCCTGCTGCTGCCCCGACCCCTTGCCCGCTGCATTCGTTCTCACTTCATTTCACCATCTGTAAGGACACCTTTTCCACAGCACATGTAAGAATTTTCTCTTAATCACTGGCTTTGAACAACTTACTTAGCCTGTGCCTTGCTGCAGTTTCCTCATGACTTTCTGTGCTCATTGAGCTTCTTGGATTTGTGGCCTTAAGAGTTTTCACTGAGTTTGGAAAATTGTGGCCATTGTCTTTCGAATACACTTTCTGCCTTGCCCCTCCCCCACCCCCAGGGCCCCCAAAGGCATGTCTGTTCTCTGCCTGAAGTTGAGGGAGCTCACTGATGCTCCCGTCACTTTCTTCTGCCTTCTGCCTCTGTGTCTCATTTTGACAGGTTCTGTTTCCGTCCTGAAGTTTAAAATCTTCCGCGCTGCAACTCCCATGCTCTGGCTAATCCCACCCAGGGCACTTTTCACCTCAGACACGTGTTTTTCACTCTAGAAACTCAATCTGAGTCTGGGTCCTGTCTTCCATGTCCCCATTTAACACACTTGACCCTTTGCTTCTTGATCATGCGGTTTACAGTTTTGGATAATGATTTCAACATCCACGTCCCGCAGGTGTACAATCATCACTTCTGCGTCTAGGTCACGGCGGTGAACACCGAGCTGGGGGAGCACAGGCCCCTGCTGACTCTGGCAAGAGCTTTTTCTCTGCAGCTCAGATAGCAGGTGCTCTGCGGTCCTCAGTCAGACCTGGTCTCCTGGGGCCGCACCGTCAGCAAGCCGGAAACCAAGGAGACAAAGCGCGGCCTCCCAGGGGCCCGCACACAGAGTCACCTTTTCCAGCCCGGCCGCTCCCTCTGTCCTCTGTCCTGTGCACGGGCACATGGCTGGGGTGCAAGGGCAGACACAGGGCCCTACGCAGCTCAACTTGATCCGTAATGCAACAGTCCAAATCTGAACCCCCTGGTTTCCAAGTACATGTGAGACAGAACCCCATCTCCAACTGCCCTGTGAGCCAGTCTGCCGGGCAGCCGCAGGTCACCTGGCGCTGCTGGCGGGAAGCCTGAAGCCAACATTAGGGAAGGTGTGCGGTGACGCTGGGCTGCAGGAGCAAGAACCGGGAACGGGAGGCCTCAGTGTGCTCCGTCCGCTCCGCAGAGAAAGCCTGGGGACGAGGCCACTGCAAAGGCTCCTGACACATGTCTTGTGTCTCCTGCCACCAGGCAGGGACAGACAGTTCCCATCCGCAATGTCCTGAGGAAGGACTCTGGCTGTCCTGGTGTGGGTCATGGGCTGAGGTCCGAGGTGCCAGGTCACATGGCCCAGAGTCCACGCGGGACCCGCTGCTCTGGGTGGAGCATTTCCAGAGCAAGCGGGTGCCCTGGTTGGAGCTGGTCTCACTCCCAGGCAGGGCATCAGAAGCCTTCGTGTGTGCATTCTCTTGTAAGAGTTCCTGCTTTTCAAAGGTCCTTGCCCTCTAATGCCAGGCTGGAGGGAATCTGGCGGGCCAAGGTGAGCACAGGGAGATGTAATCCTCTGTCTAGGAGAAGGCTCCAGGTGCTTAAATGTTCTTCCCTCACAAGGCTGAGGAGCACATACAACATGTATTTGCAGCTATTCTCAAAGTCCTCCCACACGCGTTGTGGGGGAGCCTGCTCACAGTCGCAAGGCCTGTGGCGAAGCGCCAGGTCTCTCAGCAGCACGGCAGGGCCTGGGGGGGCACGGGGAGAAGAACGCTGGGGGTGCTGGGAGGTCAGGGGGAGGGGCTGCTGTGACCTAGGGTGAGCAGATGGAGTCCCTGTTGGGAGCACTGGGTGGGTCTATGCTAACCATCAGATTTTCTGCTCCTTAGCTCCCGTGAAGCCAGTCTGAAGCTGGAGGGGCCCTCTGAGTTGGGCTGCTGGGAAGCCAGATGCTCAGACCCCCACATTCACATCTAGGCCACGTCTTTGCAGGGGAGGCATCAGGAGGGAGGTGGAGGGGAAAGTCCTTACAATTCCTAAATACACCCCAGGCTCTGTGTCACTTACTGACTTCTCGCTAGTCGAAGGAAACACAAAACCGAAGGTGCTGGTATCTGAACTGCAGTCCAGTGGCCCCTCTCTGCCCTCCACCCCCCGCAGCTCCTCTGAGCTTCCCTGTCAGCACTCTCTGTCTCCAAAGATGAAGCAGACCCAGGAAGGAACCTTCAGGAAGCAAACACGCCAGGGTTATCTGCTACGCATACTCGATAACCACCACATGCAGATTCTATCCACATATGTAAGATGCAGTCACTTGAATTTCACTTTAAATTCAGGATGGCTTCGAGAAGTCAGCTTCCATGGGGGATCTGTGTACACAGCTGAGATTGCACTCAGGAGGGCTGACAAAATGACAGGTGACATTACACATGACACCAAAGGCGCAGTCACCACACAGGGGATGCTGCCGCTGAGCAAGTTATTTGCGGTGGGGAAGGTGCCCGAGAATGCTTGCTGAGGCCCCTGGAGACCAGCTCTGTGGAGTCACACAGCCTGCCTGTTGCTGTCCACATGGACTACGCTGGAAACCAGCAGGTGCATGTGCACAGCTGATGAGCAAGGCCATCAGGATGGCCTCCCCGTTTGGAGAGCT
The DNA here is from genome assembly GCF_011800145.1 of Mirounga leonina. Taxonomy (NCBI): domain Eukaryota; kingdom Metazoa; phylum Chordata; class Mammalia; order Carnivora; family Phocidae; genus Mirounga; species Mirounga leonina. The sequence continues at coordinate 851,029 of NW_023270699.1, forward strand.
CTGGCCTGCCGGCCCCCAGAGCCCTCCTCCGGCTGGACCTGCCTCGGTGGCTGGCATCTGCTGATGCCTTTACTTCCCCTTTCAACTGGGAGGTGTGGGTACCACCTGGCCCCACTTCACAGACGGAAGGACTGATGCTTTAAGAGGTAAAAGACCTGCCCAAGAGCATGTGCTAAAGCAGGGCCCAGCCAACCAGCCCCAGCATCTGTGCTCTGAACTGTGATGGTTAAAAGAGCAGCAGGACTTTTGCTTCCAGCAAGATGGAGCAGAGGTCCCTTCCCCTAAAAACAATGAAAACCTCTGGATATTCCATACAAAGCAAACATAGGAGGATGCTGAAATGTTGAGAGGAACAGGCAGACTAGCACACCAGTGGCCCATGGAGTGGCATGGTGGTGAATTCCTGGTTTTTTTTCGCATCTCTATCTCAGACTTGGGGGAGGAGAGCCAGCAACCTGGAAACGTCAATGGGCATAAACCAAAAAAAGCTGCAACAAAGCCTGCTGCCTCCAGCCAAATGACCAGAAAAGAGAAAGCCCAGAAAGACTGAAAACTTGAGACAACAGTGGCTCTGCTCCAGCCAGCACCATGGAAGACACTGTTAACCCAGCCCCACCAACGCCAGCAAAGGCCCAGTGGTGGTGGTGGGGCCTCACCAGGCCAGAACGACACTCTGTAATCTCACGCTGGGTGTTACCAGAGAAGGCGGAGCGGGGAGCAGGGGCCTCACCAGGCAGTAACAGGCCACTCCACCCCACGGTGTCCTGGCCGAGGAGGTATCAGTGGAGGCCCGGTGGGGAGCCGCAACTCCCCCACCCCACCACAAGTAATGAGAAGTTCCTCAATCTCCAGGCACCAACAGAAGCTGCGTGGGGAACCTGGATTCCCACCCCACCTGTAAGTAATGAGGCAGCACCCCTCCTTTCCCTTGCTGGAATAGAATCAAAGGAAACCAGTTAAAATAGGAGATTTAAGTAATATTCAGACTCATAACATAATATCCAAAATGCCTAGGTTTCATATCAAGAACCAGAGAGATCTCAAACTAAATGAAAGAAAATCAACAGACACCAACACTGAGATGAGAGAGATGTTAGAATTACCTGACAAAAATTTCAAAGCAGCCATGATAAAAATGCTTCAATAAGTAAGAATATTTTTAATCAAGTGAAAAAATATAAAGTCTCAGCAGAGAAATAGAATTTCTCACAAAAAAACCCCCAGAAGATGTAAAGAACTAAATAAATTACAGTAGTGAAAAATACAGTAATGGAATGAAGGGGTCCAAAGAAGGAAGCAGTGAACTGTAAGACAGAACAATTCCCATCTGACCAATAGAACAAAAATAGACTTAAAAAAGAAAGAGAACAGAGCCTCACAGACCTATGAGACTGTGACACAAGATCTAGCATTTACCCTCTTAGAGTCCCAGATGAAGAACAGAAAGGGGTTGAAAAAGGACTTGAAGAAATAATGCCTGGAAACTTCCCAAATTTGGCAAAAGGTATAAACCTACATATCCAAGAAGCTGAGCAAATTCCAAGCAAGATAAACCCAAAGAAATCCACACAGACACATACAGTCACATGTTTAGAAACTGAAGACAAAATACTGAAAGCAGTAAGAGAAATGACACCGTATAAAAGAAAAATTTGATGACAGTGGGTTTCATTAGAAGCCTTGGTGCCAGAGGAAGTGGCATAATAGCTTTAAGTGGTTAAAAGGAAAGAACTGTCAACCCGGAACTATATATCCAGTGAAAATATCCTTCAGGAATGAAGGAGAAATTGAGATATTGTCAGGGGAAGGAAAACTAAGAGTTAGTTGCCCACGGACCCACTCTACAAGAATGGTTTTAACGGAGGTTCTCCAAATGGAAATGAAATGATACAGAAGGAAGCTCAAAACATGAAGAAGGAAGAAAGAACACAGTGAGCAAAAACATGAGCATATGCAACAGGCTTTCACTCTCCTCTTGGGCTTTCTAAATTATGTTTAATGGTTGAAGCAAAAATTATAGTACTGCCTGATGTGATTCCAATAGTATGTTGAGGAAATATTTACAAAAATTATATTATACATGGGGGAGGGTAAAGAATCATAAAGGGAGTTAAAGTTTCTACACTTCTCTCAGACTGGTAAAATGTAAACACCAATAGAATTCATAAATTGTATATATAATGTAATATCTGGATCAACATCTAAAAAGCTACACAGAGAGGTATACTCAAAAACACTATCAATAGGGGCGCCTGGGTGGCTCAGTTGGTTAAGCAACTGCCTTCGGCTCAGGTCATGATCCTGGAGCCCCGGGATCGAGTCCCGCATCGGACTCCCTGCTCAGCAGGGAGCCTGCTTCTGCCTCTGACCCTCCCCCCTCTCATATGCTCTCTCTCTCTCTCATTCTCTCTGTCTCAAATAAATAAAATCTTAAAAAAAAAAAAACAACAAAACACTATCAATAAACCAAAATGGAATTCTAAAAAAATATTCAGTAACCTACAGGATGGCAGGAAATAAGAAAAGAAAAAATAAAATGGCAAATTTAAGCCCTAACATCCCAATAATTATACTAAATGGAAATAGTCTAAATTCACCAATTAAAAAACAGACAATGGCAGAGTAGATTAAGAAACATGACTGAACCATATGCTCTCTACAAGAAACTCATTTCAAATAGGACAATATAAGTATATTGAAAAAAATCATGGAAAAAAGATGTGTCATGCAACTATTAATCAAAAGAAAGCAGGAGTGGTTATATTAATATCAGATAATAAGAAGCGTTGGCGAGGATGTGGAGAAAGGGGAACCCTCATGCACTGTTGGTGGGAATGCAAACTGGTGCAGCCACTCTGGAAAACTGTATGGAGGTTCCTCAAAAAATTAAATATAGAAATATCATATGATTCAATAATTCCTCTTCTGGGTATTTATCCCAAATTAAGTGAAAACACCAATTCAAAGAGATATATGCACCCCTGGTTCACTGAAGCATTATTTACAATAACTAAGACGTGGAAGCAGCTTAAGCGTCCATCAATGGATAAATGGACAAAAAAGATGCAGTATACATACACAATGGGCTATTACTCAGCAATAAGAAAGAATGAAAGCTTGTCATTTGTGACAATGTGGATGAACCTTGAGACTATTATGCTAAGTGAAGTAAGTCAGACAGAGAAAAACAAGTATTGTATGATTTCACATGTATGTGGATTCTAAAAAACAAAACCAATAAAACAATACAGAAATAAACTCACAGATAGAGGAAACAAACTGTTGGTTACCATAGAGGGGAGGGGTTGGTGGGGGGACCAAAATAGGTAAAGGGGATTAAGGGGTACCTTCTTCCAGTTGTAAAATAAGTAAGTCATGGGGATGCAAAGTATAGCATAGGGGATATGGTCAGTAACATTGTAATAACAGCATGGTGACATACGGTAACTAGACTTATCATGGGGATAATTTTGTAATATATAAAAATATTACATCTAAAAAAATTTAAACCTATTAATCTAATTAAATATTAAAAGCTATTATGTACATCTGATTCCAACAGGATATTGTATATGAATTATACTTCAATTAAAAAATAGACTTCAAAGCATTGAAAATTATTAGAGACAGATAAGAACATTGTATAATGGTAAAAGGATCAATCCATGAGGAAGCAAGAGCAATCCTAAATGTGTATGAATCAAACACCAGAGCTATAAAATATGTGAAACAAAAACTGACAGAACTAAAAGGAAAAATACACATATCTAGAATTATGGCTGAAGATTTCAATACTGTATCTCAACAACTGAAAGAACCAGGCATAAAACCAGCAAGGATATAGAAGAACTCACACCACCGTCATTCAATAGGGCCTAGTCAACAATTATAGAATGCTATATCTGGCAACAGAAGAATACACGTTCTCTTCAAGCACCCACAGAATATATACTAACACCCATCTCCTTCACCATCAAACAAACTTCAACAAGTTTAAAAGAATCAAAATTATATAGTGTGGTTCTCTGATCACAATGGAATCAAACTAGAAATTAGTAATAGAAGATAACAGGAAAATCTCCAAGTACTTGGAAACTAAAACAACACACATCCAAACAATCCTTGGGGAAAAGAGGAAATAAAAAAAATACATTGACCTGAATGAAAATAAAAATACAACAGGGGTACCTGGGTGGCTCAGTCATTGGGCGTCTGCCTTCGGCTCAGGTCATGATCCCGGGGTCCTGGGATCAAGCCCCGCATTGGGTTCCCTGCTCAGCGGGAAGCCTGCTTCTCCCTCTCCCACTCCCCCTGCTTGTGTTGCCTCTCTTGCTGTCTCTCTCTCTGTCACATAAATAAGTAAATAAATCTTCAAAAAAAAAAATAAAAACACAACATACCAAAGATTGTGAAGCAGTGCCTACAGGAAAGTTTGTAGCACAAAATACATATATTGGAAAAGAGAAAGTCTCAAATCAATAATCTAAGCTCTAATTTTAAGACCTTAGAAAAAGAAGAACAAGGTAAATAAAGCAAACAGAAGGAAGGAAATAAAAACAATCACTGAAATTAGAAACAGAGGGGCGCCTGGGTGGCTCAGTCAGTTATGGAGCCCCATACGGGCCTCCATGCTGGGCGTGGAGCTTGCTTAAGATTCTCTCTCTCCCTCTCCTTCTGCCCCTACCCCCCCTCTAAAAAAAATAAAATGAAATTAGAAACAGAAAAACTAGAGAAAATCAACAAAATCAAGAGCTGATTCTTGGAAAAGATCAATAAAATTGACAAACTAATACAAAGACTGACAAAGAAAAAAGGTTAGACAAAATATAAATGCAAGGAATGAGACAGCAGCTATCACGAAGAGCCTTGCAGACATCAAAGGGATGAGGGATACTAAGAACAACGCTACACAAATAAACCGACTTAGACAAACTGACCCAAACTACCCCAATTCGTTCAATATGAAATAAATAATTTCAATAGTCCTACATTAGTATTATGGAAATTAAATTCATAATTTTAACCCCCCCCAAAAAAAACTCCAGACACAGATGGTTTCAGTAGAGAATTCTACCAACAGTTTTATGAAGAATTAACACCAATTCTACACAATCTCCTTCAGAAGGTAGAAGAAAAAAAGAAACACTTTGCAATTCATTTTATGAAGTCAGTATTACCCTAAAACAAAAATCAAAGTGTACAAAAGAAAAAAAAAATCCTGCCCTTAAGAATATAGGTGCAAAAATCCTTTAAAAACATTAGCAAATATAATTCAGCAAAATACAAGAATTACAAGCTATTCTTCTAGTGATGCAAGGATGGTTTAGTATTTGAAAATCAATTAATGTAATCAATTACATTAATAGACTAAAGAAGAATATTGCACGATCATACCAACGCATGCAGAAAAGCATTTGACAAAAGTCAACACCCATTTATGATAAAAACTCTCAGGGAAAAAGTAGGAATAGAAGGGAACTTCCTCAACTTGATAAAGAGGTTTAAAAACCCCCACATCTAACATCACACTTGGGGTTGAACCCTTTCCCCTCTGAAGACAAGGAACAAGACAAGGACTTCTCTCATCACTGTGATTCAACATATTGTTGGAGCTCTAGCCAGTATGGCAAGGCAGGAAAAGGAAATAAAAGGCACACTGATGAAAAGGGAAGAAACAAAACTGTCCCTATTTGCAGATAATATGAAATGCTTACATATAAACTTACCAAAACATGTGTAGGACTTACATGATGGAAACCACAAAGTGCTGATGAAAGAAATCAAAGATCTAAATAAATGGGGAGATATACCATGTTCATGAACTGTGATTTATCACAATAAAGATGTCAATTCTCTCCAAGTTGATATACAGTTTTAACTTAATTCCTATCAAAATCCAGCAATAATTTCATGGATATAGATAAGATTATTGCAAAATTTATATGAAAAAGCAAAGGAACTAGAATAGCTAAAATGACTTTGACAAAGAAAAATAAAAAAGGAATCAGTCTCCCCAGTTTTAAGACTTACTACACAGCTACTGTAATCAAGACTGTGTGGTACTGTCAGAGGGAGAGACACACAGATCAATGGGACAGAACAGAGAACCCAGAAACAGACCCACACAAATATGCCCAATTGATTTTTGACAAAGATGTAAGCGCAGTTCATTGCAGGAAAGATGGCTTTTTCAACAAATGGTGCTAGGGCAATTGGATGTCCGTGGGCAAAAAAATAACCTTTGACCTAAATTTCATATCTTATGTAAAAATTGACCCCAAATGGATTATAGACTTACATGTACAATGTAAAGCTATAAAACTTCTGGGAAAAAAAGAAATAAATTCTAAAGATCTAGGGCAAGGCAGAATTCTTGGACTGACACAAAAAGCATGTTGTTCAAAAGGAAAAACTGACAAATCAGATGTTTTAGGAGTAAAAACCTTTGCAAAAAAAAAAAAAAAAAACATGTTTAGAGGATGAAAAGACAAGCCATAGACTGGGAGAAAATATTTGCAAACCACATTTCTGACAAAGAGCTAACTTCTAAGATATATAAAGAATGATCACACTCAACGGTAAAAAACTAAACAATCCAATTAGAAAATGGGCAAAAAATATGGTTATTTCACCAAAGAAGATATATCTGTAGATGGCAAACGAGCACATGAGAAGGTGTTCAATGTCATCAGCCCTTAGGGAGATGCACCTCGAAACCACACGGGATACCACCACACACCTGTGAGAATGGCTACAATAAAAAACAGTGGCCACCCCAAACACTGGCGAGGATGCGGAGAAGCGGGTCACGCACACGGCTGGTGGGAATGTAACAGGTGCAGCCACCCCAGAGAGCAGTCTCATGGTTTCTTAAAAACCAAACATGTGCATTCATTCCAGAGAAATGAAAATTTACGTCCTCACAAAAACCTGTACGTGATTTTCAGAGCAGCTTTATTTATCTTAACTGCCCCAGACTGGAAGCACCTTCAACCAGCGATTGGTTAAATAGTCATGGGATATGGGACGTGCGCAGCAGCGACCGGGCAAGAAGTCCTCCGCTATAAAGCAGAACAGATTACTGATTCACTCGACAACCTGGATGAAGCTCCAGGGAACCAGGCTGAGTGAAGTCAGTCAATCCCCAAAGATTACCCACTGTGATTTCATTAGGTAACAGTCTTGAAAGGACAGAATTACAGGAGTGGAGAACAGATTGTTGGTCTCCAGGGTGAAGGAGGGGGTAGGAACAGGAGGTCAATGCCTGTGGCTCTGGGAGGACAGCATGGGGATCCGCGTGGGGGTCCGTGGTTCTGCATCAGCACCAACATCCTGGTGTTGGGGGAAACTGAGTAAAGGGTGCATGGAATCCCTCTGTGCTACTCCTCTTACAACTGCATGTGAATGAACGGTTACCACAAATACACAATTTAATAATAATGAAAGAAAGCAGCTGCTTTAGACTGTTGAATCTCAGATCTGTACCTCTGAAACAAATAATGCAATATATGTTAAGAAAAAAAAAAAGAAGAAGAAGAAGAAGGTATCGGGAGGGGAAGAATGAAGCCGGGGAAATCGGAGGGGTAGACGAACCATGAGAGACGATGGACTCTGAAAAACAAACAGGGTTTTAGAGGGGAGGGGGGTGGGAAGATGGGTTAGCCTGGTGGCGGGTATTGAGGAGGGCACATTCTGCATGGAGCACTGGGTGTTATGCACAAACAATGAATCATGGAACACTTCATCTAGAACTAATGATGTAATGTATGGGGATTAACATAAGAATAAAAAATTAAAAAAAAAAAAAAAAAGCAGCTGCTTTGACCCAAGATTGTACCAGGCAACTATTAATTCACGAAAGAGAAAGGGAGCCAAATATTTGCTCAGATAATTCCAACAAAAGAACTATCCTGACACTGTGAGGAGATTGAAGTTATAAAAAAAATAAAAGCCAGATAGCAAAAACTCACGAGCTCCTTTTGAGGGAAAGCATTTCGACCAAGTCCCTGGCTTTGATGCTAAGTCAGAACACCCACCTCATTCCTTCACCACCCACCCACTCACTCACTCTCACACTCTCACCTACACACCCACTCATACCCACACTCACTCATACCCTCACCAACACACCCACTCATTACACTCATCCACCCACTCACACTCTCACCTACACATTCTCACACTCACACTCACTCATACCCTCACCTACACACCCATTCTCACACTCACTCCCACACTAACACACGCACTCATTCACACCCACCCATACATCCACTCACTCTCACACAACACATCCATCCACATTCACACCCCTATACATCCACCTACTCACCTACACACCCACTCACTCACACACTCACTCCTACACTCCCACTCATCCCCACATCCTTACACTCACACTCATCTACACACCCTCTCATATTCACACCACCACCCACACACCCACTCACTGACACACGCTCACCTACTCCTTCACTCTCACGCATACACTCACCTTCACACATGTGCCCATCTACTTGTACACACCTGCTCACACACTCGCACACATGTGGGTCTTTCCCCGTGCCCTGCCCACTTCACCAGTCTGTGTGGTCCTGAGCAAGCAGGAGGTATGGCAGGCACGTCCCTTGAGAACCTCTAGTACCAGCTTGGCCTTGGCCATCGCGGGAGATGGGGCCTGGCCAGAGGATGCCCTGTGCCATCACCATTCTGTGTATCTCACGGACCTTGGGCGTGGATGGCATGTTAGGGGCACACGGAACGTACCCACGACTCTGAGAACCGCACACAGCCGATATTTCTTTGCCCCAGTCTGTGGTGGGGACGCCACTGCGCCTCCAAACATCACAAACAAAAGGAAAAAGGACTCCCAGCCCTTCCCATAAGGCCGGAGCCCAAGGCCTACCCATGCAGGGTCCGTCCCATGTGCCCCTGGGGGCATAGAGACTCTGCACTGATTCCCTCCAGGGCAGGTAGAAGAGTGTGTGTACCCACTGGTTCTGGACACAGTGTGCAGAGGACATGGCCTCCTGACAGTCACACTCTGTGGTCATGACTGGCCGCCCGGACAGGGTGCTTTCCCCGGGATACGTGGAGGGTGTGTCTTGCCGCACATCACCAGCGACCTTCCAGAACCTCAAATCAGGCCATCATCCCCTTGCTGAAACTTGTGGGCCTCTTCCCATTACCCAGGTAATTCCAGCTAGGCTCCTTCCCTCCCAGAACGCTGCCCCAGGCCTCTGGCGCCAGACTCCCCAGCCCTACCGCTTGCTTCCCCGGGACAGGCCAAGTCCATGCCCGCCGCCTGGGCCTCCTGCTGTGCCCTGGGCCTTCTGCTGAGGGCGCTCCCAGCCAGGCCTCCACCTGCACCCAGTCTCTCCTGGGCTGTCTTCCCCCACCGGCCTGGCCCTGTCACCCTGTGGGCAGAGGACCCATTTACCTTCATTCAATACTGAACCCGCAGTTCCCAGCACCATCCTGGGCCTACAAGAGAGCAGAGCAAATTCAGCAGCATTCAAAGATCGGGTGAACAGGTATACTGAGCACTGAGCCCAGGTCCGTCTCCATGGCCTCACAGGACATTCTGAAATCAGAATTTAGTGATTTCTAAACTTGGACACTCATGAAACATCCAAGATTGGCTTTCCATTCCTCCTAGGCCCTCACCTCTTCACTCATTCATGTGGCCACTGAGGGTCTGCTGGGGGCCGGCCTGTGCAGGGCTGTGGGGATGCCAATTCCATTAGTTTCTGGTCTCTTTGGATTGTTTCTTCCTTTCCGCTTGCTTGTTCTTGTTCTTTTCTTCTAGTTTCTGAAAGTGGGACCTTAGATTATTGTCTTGAGCTCTTTTCTCATGTTGGCATTTCAGGCTACAGATTTCTCTAGAGGTGCTGATTTACTTGTATCCAACAAGTTCTGTTATATACAAATATTGCTCTCAGTTCAAGATATTCTGCAATTGCCTTTGATACTTCCTCTTCTACCAGCACATTATTTAGAGGTGTGTGTCTTGATTTTTAAGTATTTGGAAAAATTCTAGTTACCTTTGGTTACTGATTTCTAGTTTATTTCCACTCTGCTCAGAAAATACATTTCAGTTGTTTTAAATTTGTTAGTCTTTCATTTTTTTACACAGAATATGGCCCACCTTACAAACGTCCTGTGTGCACACGGATATGTGCGTCCTCCCGTTGTTGGGTGAGGTATCCTGTCCGGTGGCTGAGATCTAGTTGGTGGGCTATGCCAGTCCCTGGTTCTCTGCCTGTCCTGCCGTTACTGACAGGATGGACTTGGAATCTCCAACTGTAACTCTGGCTTCGTCCTCTCCGCCTTTCCATTCTGTCAGTTTCTGTTTCGAGTACGGGAGGCCCTGTTATTCAATACACACACATTTGGGACTGAAAGGTCTTCTTGGTGAACTGGTCATTTTATATTGACGTGATGTTCCTCCTCACCCCTGGTGGTTTTCCTTGTCCTGAGCCCACTTCATCTGGTACTAATGTAGCCTCTCCAGCTGTCTTCTGATTAGTGTTCATGTGACACATCTTCTGTCCTTTAACTTTTAACCTACCAACGGTGTACTTCATGTGGCTGTCTTGTTGGGCACATTGACTGATCTTTTTTAATATATTCTGATAATCTCTCACTTTTTTTTTTTTTAAGATTTTTTATTTATTTATCTGAGAGAGAGAATGGGAGACAGAGAGCATGAGAGGGAGGAGGATCAGAGGGAGAAGCAGACTCTCCGCCGAGCAGGGAGCCCGATGCGGGACTCGATCCCGGGACTCCAGGATCATGATCTGAGCCGAAGGCAGTTGCTTAACCGACTGAGCCACCCAGGCGCCCCGGTAATCTCTCACTTTTAATTGGTCTGTTTGCACAATTTTCTTTTATATTTGCAAACTGAATAATTGTCAATCTAAGGTATATAGGTGTGTGTGCAATTTTGAAATAACTTTAGATCCATGACTGGTTGCAAAGATAACATAGAGTTTCTGTGTCCCTCACTCACTTCCATCTGACGTACCTGCAGCATGCTGCTACACGTCACTGCCATTGGTAAGATGCTGTGAACGATCTGCCCCTGTGTGTGTACAGGTCTGTGAAGCCTTATCCCACCTTAGGTTTCTCTAGCCACTTACAAAGCAGGAGCACCAGAGACTCCTGATGCTCTCCCCAGCCCCAGGCCACCACTACCATTTTGTCCTTCCAAGAGCTTCGTATGAATCAAATCAAGCACGTGCAATCTTTGGCAATGGGCTTTTTTCCGCTCAGCACGTGGACGCTCTCGAGGTCGCGGAGTTGGGCACAGCAGCGTGGGCTTGCTTCCTGCTGCGCAGCCACCCATTTGCACAGCCCGGCCCCTCACGAAGGACGTCTGCGTTGCTTCCGGGTTTTGTCGATCACAAATAGAGCGGCCAGCACAACAGTGTGCACATGTTTGTGGGACTGTCCAGAAGCGGGACTGCTGGATTGCACGTCAAGTGCCTGCTGATGCTGGTAAGAAACGGACATGCTGTTGGCTAGAGTGGCCGCACCGCTTCCCCCGGCAGCCAGCAGGCAGTCCAGCCGCCCTGCGTTCTTGCCCAAACCTGGGGCGGGGGGCGTTCTTACTGGAGCCACTTTCACGGGCGGCAGCGGTACCTCGTTGTGGTTTAATCTGTTTTCTCTTATAGCTTCACGTGCTCATTTCCCATCCACGCACCCTATTTGGAAATGTGCCGTGTAGGTCTTCTGTCCATTTTCCATCCAGAGCGCTTGCTTTCTTGCCGTGGAGTCTGAAGCACTCTCCGTATAGTGTGGATTCACACCCTCTGTTGGAATGTGATTTACAAAGATTTCCTCTGAGCTCCTGATGTGTCTTCTCACATCCTGACAGGGTCGTTCACAGAGCAAATGGTTTTTATTGTGACAAAGGTCAATTGCTCAATTTTATCTTTAGTGGATGTGCCTCTTTCTCCTAAAGAGTAGTTTTATGTTTTACATTCAGATATTTGATCCAATTTGAGTTAACTATTGAATAAGCTATGATGTTTAAGTCAAGGGTTTTTTGTTTTGTTTTGGGTTTTATTGTTTGTCTATAGATATCTAAAAGTTTCAATGCCATATCTTGAAAAGACTAGCCTTTCTGTATTAAATTGCTTTATTACCATTGTCCACACCCATGTGGGTGTACCCTGGCCCCTGGTGTGTTTCATTTATGTATGTGCCTATCTACTCACCACCGCCACATCTTGATTACTATACTGTTACCGTGTCCTAGAATTATTCCAACTTTCTTTTTCAAAACTGTCTTAGATTACCTAGTTCCTTTGTGTTTTCATGAACAATCTTAAAATCAACTTGTTTATATCTATAAACGCTCCCACTGGGACTTTGACAGGAACAGCATTAAACCTACAGAGCTGTCTGGGAGACATCAACATCTTTGTAATGTTGAGTGTCCCTGTGTGTGAACACGATGTCTTTGATTTCTCTCATTGGCATTTTGTAGTTTTCAGTATACAGAATCCTGTGCATATTTTGTTAGACCCAGAGCAAGTATCTAACTTTTCAGAGTTCTTGTAAATGGTATTGGGTTTTGAATTCAGTTTCTGATTGCTCATTGGTGGTCTGCAGAACAGTATTGACTTTTGTATGCTGACCTTGCATTCCTAAACAGGTGAACATGCTTAGTGGTTCCAGGAGTTTCTTGTAGACTTAATGCAGGCACTCATGTCATCTGCAAATAGAAGATAGGTTTATTTCTTCCTTCCAAATCTGTCTGCCTTTCATTTCTGTTTCCTGCCATACTCAGCTGGCTAAAACTGGGGGCACGATGCTCAACAGAGTGGCGAGAGCAGACACCCTTGTTTTGCTAATGATTTTAGGGGGAAGCATTAGTCTCTCACCATTAACTATAATGTTAGTTGGTAGGTATAGCTTATTACGTTTTAAAAAAGAGAAATATTTATCTGAAAGAGACAGAACGTGCATGAGTTGGGGGACAGGCAGAGGGGGAAGGAGAAGGACAAGCAGACTCTGCACTGAGCAGGGAGCATGGAGCCAGTCGCGGGGCTCAGTCTCATGACCCCAAGATCATGACCTGAGCTGAAACCAAGAGTTGGACACTTAACCGACTGAGGCTCCCAGGTGCCCCTAGCTTATTCGGTTTTGATCAGAACCAAAACTTCGTTCAGTCTCTCATATTGATTAAACTGGCAAAATCTGTTTATAATCAATACTACTTAGAGAAATTCTGATAAATCAAATTTTCAATCATTCTTTCTTAAAAGAATATTCAAATCAACAGAATTCTAGTAAAATAAATACTGTCAGGGGCGCCTGGCGGGCTCAGTCGTTCGGCGTCTGCCTTCGGCTCAGGTCATGGTCCCGGGGTCCTGGGATCGAGCCCCGCGTCCGGCTTCCTGCTCCGCGGGGGGCCTGCTTCTCCCTCTCGCTCTGCCCTCCCCCTCGCTCGTGCTCACTCTCACACATCCTCTCTCAAATTAATAAAATCTTAAAAAAAACACTGTCCTAACGAGACGCAAGACTGTACAGCAGCAGGATGAGTGACAGTGCCCACACGCAAGTAGACCCACCCTGTCCTCATGCTGGAGGGGCCGCTTCCACCCGTTTTACGAGAAAAGCAGGCGCACGACAGTGAATGACAAGCTAGTTCGAGAGCCCATGCTCCGGACCACTAGACAATTTTCATGCTGGTCAAATACAAAACCCAGTGGTGGTGTTTCAGACGTGAAGGAAAGAGTGTCATGTTTGAAAGTGGCACGTAACGTCCCACTGTAAGGCTTGTTTCTTCAAGGAAAGAGTGAGTAGATTTGCATATTAAAGTAGAAGTTTCACAGCTGTCTGTGGAACTCACAACAGCAATCACGCTCACTCAAGCATACTCCCCCGCTCTCTCCTGACATGAGGCCTCTCACCCTCAGAGAAGGGAGCAGTCTTCCGCCAAGAAACCTCCAGCTGAGCCCACGTGGCTGCAGGGAGAGCCAGGCCGGGCCGACAGCCCTGCCGTGGCCCCATTAGTGGTACTCAGTCCAGGGCTCACCCAGGGCCTCCGCTGTCTGGGGGGAGGTGGCCGTGGAAGGAACCTCGAGGGACAACCACAGACTTGATTTATCGTGTTTAACAGCTCAGTGCCCCGTTAGGCTGCAGGAGGCCAGGACAGCAGAAACCGACAGAGCCTATTAGCTGCTTTATGCTCCTTGAGAGACTCACAACGCAGATTATGTCCTTGAGGCCATGAAGGGGAGGGGAGGCTTCGGTAATGTAATGCTCTTGCCAGTCACAGTTAGCATTCGGCATTCGGAAGATTTTCAGCGCTTATGCAACCCTGACATCAGTGAGCATTCTACATGGCCTGCAGGCTCCTCACTCAGGTGTCCAGACAGACAAATGTGATGGGGCTGGGGAGCCTGCTCACCTTCCCTTCTTGCTCTAGAGGCCACCGCGTGTTGGCTTCATGTCTAGAATGCTGCAAAGCTTTTCTCTTTCTAGCAATGTGTGGGCTTCATCCAGGGATGCCGAGATTTCTTAGGCCTCCCTTTGGGTCCAGGGTATAGCCTACATCAGAGTGTATCTCTTACAAATGCTCCAGTTATTTCAAATATGCAATTCAAGATTTAGAACATCTTTGCTGTGGAGACAGGGCAGGACTCCTGAGACCTGTGTCTGGTCCTGTCTCTGACACCCCCACCCGCCCTGCAGTGACAAGCTGTGTGTGAACCTGACCCTCCCTGAGGCCATGGGTAACAGAGCCCTGGCTTCTGTGTGTCCAGCGCCCATGCTCAGTCCGTCTGCACACATTTTTATCTTCCCACAGACCCTCTGGCCACAGCGGGAAGCCTACACGGCAGCGACACGTGACCGGACACTCTGTTCTCACCAGGTGCCGGGCACAGGGTGCAGGACGGGGAAGCACAGTCCTTGAGTAGCTCACAGTTTGGAGAAGAAATTGAAACTACAGGCTGGGACAGCCAGCAATCCAAAAGGTTGAAACTCAACATTCAATCCCTACCTCACCTTCCAGATACACGTTCTAGATAGGTTAGAGATCCGAAATTTCCTCCTCTGGGAGGGAGGAAGGGACAGCTTCTCACAACCTCAGGGTCCAGGAGATGTGAAGGGGGGAGAGGCTGGGGGATGGTCCCATGCTTCTGCTGCAGTAGGAGAGCAGGGGACGTCCCTCCTTCCTGCCCTGGCCCTGGTCAGGGACATCACCCAGCCTGTTGCTGGCAGATGTCTGAGACCACAGGGAGAAGCAGGCCTGGGCGAACTGGGCCCAGAGAAGCCAGGAGAATGGCAGAAACACATGCGGCCCACCTAGCCGAGGGGCCTGCGGACTCAGCACTCTGTAGGTGCCAGTCAAGGAACGGCCCCCTTTCCTGATGTCCTGTGACTCAGCCGCTGGAGGCAGAGGGACAGAGCTGTGCTTACGGACTCCGTCCTCCACTTACAAGGATGGCAACACGATGCCGGGACCTGACCTGATTACCGAGGTATCTGTAGTGATGGGGCGTCCCGCCTGGGACACAGCAAGGAGCCAGTCATGTGGCACAGCCCAGGGGTGGAGATGCCCCGTACCAGCCGGGGGGCTCTGGGGACAGAAGACGCTGAGTCGGGATAATCCGGGCACAGGGCTTAGGAACTTGCTTCGTGACCCGCACCCGCACAGCACCCCTGCCTGTCGTTACCTGCACGGTGGGTCTGCATATCCTGAATTTCAGGGCCCCTGGTAAGTAGGCCCCCTCTGAGCGTGCCCAGTGATACAGCGAGAGGCCAGCAAGGAGGGGCCACCACACTGTGAATGGGCACACAAGACCCAGAATAATCTACAAATAACTTCAAGAAAGGGTGGGTGAGTTTAAGGGGGTTTTCAAAAAAAAGATACCATTTACAAGAACATAAAATCAGTTAGGATAAATCTAACAAAAGGTGTGTGAAACCTTTTTGTAGAAATCTATAAAATATTACTAACAGAAATTAAAGAAGACCTAATAGACTAAACAAAAATTAAAGAAGATATAATAGACTCAAACACTTAATAAAGATGTTAATTCTCCCCAAATTGATCTGCAGATTCAATTTTATAGACAAGCTTGTTTCAAAATGTCTGTGAAAAATTCATCAGGCCAAGAGCAGCCAAGGCTTTCCCTAAGAAAAAGGACGAAGGGAAAAGTCCTATTTACGAGAAAGTACTTCAGCCCATGTGCTGGGGGCACAGGAGGAGACTAGCAGGCTGCCAGGACACAAGAGTCTGGACGCACGGACACTCGGGGAGCAGAGCGCAGGGCTCCCAACACACAAGCCCAGTGCATAGCACTGCGAGGGGAAAATGAGACCGGAGCCCCACCCCCAAATAAACTCCGGGCGCAGGGGCCCTCAAAGAGAAGACTGCGTAGGACACCATGAGCGGACAGAAGGACAGGGGCTTACGAGACACGGAGAGCTTCCGTGGTAACACACGGGCTGACAGGATGTCAGAATCACGGTTTGTCAACCGACCGGAGAGAGGACAGTGGCCCAGAACTGGGCAGAAGATCTCTGCAGCTCATGTACTCGCTCGGGGCTCCCATCTGGAAAACACTTCCACGCTGCTCCCGGAAACGTAGGCGGAGCCCAAACGGCAGCAGCTGCGCCCGACGGCAGTGGGTGTCATCAGCGGGGTGAGCGAAGCACAGACTGCAGTCACAGTGCGACACCGGCCGGCACAAACTCCAACACGAGCCGGACCCTACTTCCCGGAGCTGGTGAGCGCAAGGCCGCTGGGGGCTGAGCCACCCCCCCCCCCCCCCCCCGTTTACACCAGCACACTCAGTGCACAAGCTGGTCCCACCCGGGAGGGGCGCCACGTGCCTTTGATCAGCTAGAAATTCTAATATTGTGATCAAATATTAACAAATAGGATCAGCAACATAAGAAGACTAACAGTACACAATACCTGAATGAGGTTTATTTTTGAAATGTATGTAACTTAGCAGCAGGAATTCCGTTCCCAACGTAAAACAAGGAGGGCTCCGTAACCACACAAACAGTAACAGTACCCAACACTGACCCCGAGTCTCCCGGGTGCAAGTACAGTCCTCCCCCAAGCCCTGCAGGGAAGGCGCATCTCTAGGCCAGGGCGGGGGGCGGGGGTCAAGGGAGGAGCCTGCAGCTCACAGCTGGGGAGTGGGAAACAGAGCCCAGGGGCGCCCAGCTCTGCACGTGCTGCTTGTCCCCAGGTGCTGCAAAGGCCAGCAACAAAGCCCCACAGCCGCCGCGACGAGGGGAAAGAGGGACAGGAGAAACACCTCCGGTAAAGAGCACTTATCCCCCCAAAATTCAAGTCTGTGTCCTCATGACCATTTTTTACTGGGGAGGAGGCAGAGCACAGAGCTCCTAATTCTAGCTTTTATTATAACAAAGTGGTCACTTATACCAAGAAAACTGTGAGAACCTGGGAAGAATTTTAGATAAATACAACAAAAGAAAGGGTGCGCCAGGGACCATCCTCTTCTGTCAGGTCTGAGGCTCTGAGGACGGGAGGAGCCGGTCCTGCACATCACTGTCTCCCACAGAATCCCAGTGTGAGGAGAGGTCACCGTGCGGCCCTGGAGGGTCCGTCGGGGTGGCGGCGCCCCTCATCCTTCTGAGCCTGGCTAGGGTCAGGGACCCCTCGCTCACTCTGGAGCCCTGCCCTGGGATGCAGGGGTGAGGCAGCCGCTGGCAGGGAGGGCAGGGGAAGCACCCATAAGGGCACCAGAGCAAACCCCAGAGGAGGAGCTCAGAGCCCCCTTGGCCCTCAGGCCCCCCAGAGAGGAGGTTCTTATTACCTGAGGGGGCCCAGAGTGCAGAAGGGGCGTGCAGCCGGCCCAGCCCAGTGTTGGCCACCGCTCTGCCCAGGGCCACCCAGAGCCCCCTTCCTCAGTAGGTGTGTTTGTGGGGTGCACAGTGAAGGGTTCCCCTTATCGTGAGGGCCAGCAGCCCTTCCCTAAGAGGACTTAGGGTCACCTCAGCCCCCAGGATATGAGAGCTCATGGGCACAGAGATGTGACAGCACTGAAAACAGGATCACCAACCCTACGGCACGCGGATGGGACACAGAGGCCAGAGGCAGCGAGTGGCTTGCCCTCAGTCACAGGTGTGCAGCAGGAGGGCCCGGGGCCTGGGGGACCAGCCTTGTCACCTCAGGGCCCAGAATCGTGCAGCCAGATGACGGCTGTCCCCGGCCCAGCCAGTCCTTATGCGGCTGCCGTGCAACAGGCAGCGAGTCTGTGGGGCCTGGCCGGGCCCCCGCTCCCCGGCGCTAGCCCGGAGTTCCCCACAGCCGTGCTGGCAGGCCTCCTGGACACGGACTGACGCCGTTGGAGGATTCTTCCAACAGCACAGGCAAAACCATAGATTACTCTCAACTATGTGGAAAAATAAGCTAAAATTAGTTGAGTAGGTCATTTCTTTCAATGTCTTTTTTTTAAAGATTTAAAAAAAATTATTAATGAGAGAAAGAGAGAAGGGAGTGTGTACATAAGCAGGGGGAGCGGGAGAGGGAGAAGCAGGCTCCCCGCTGAGCAGGAAACTCAATGTGGGGCTCGATCCCAGGACCCCGGGATCATGACTTGAGCCGAAGGCAGATGCTTCACTGACTGAGCCACCCAGGCACCCCATCGTCTTAATATTTTAATAACATAATTACAATGCGACAAGTGACATCTGCTAAAAAGAAAATAATTTTCAAAAAAAGATATAAGTGAAAGCAACTAAAACCATTAAGACCCTTCCCAAATGAAGGGAAGGAAAATTGGGGTAAAGAGGAAGACAACACACGTCGGTGCAGGAATGAACCACGACGGGGGGAAGCCGGCGGCGCGAGGACATGAGGCGCTGAGAGCAGACAAGCTCCGCAGGATGAAGGAGGCCACGGCACAGAACTAAACATTAAACACGAGGAAAAAGCAAGGAAGGAAAGGAAGGAAAAACCTTCCCACTGGGGAGGTGCTTTTTCGGGGAAAAAGCAAAGCAAATTAGATAAACAACAAGAAAGACAAAAAATTCAAGTTTAAAGTACGACTAAAACCTACAGAAAACCAGATTAAAAGCCTATGGACACCGTGACCTGGACCCTGAGCCCGGCAGCGCTGACCTGACAGCGTCTCTGATGAAGCCGCGGGACGCGCATGCGAGGTGCAGCTGTGGACACGGCGTGCAAGCTCTGCGGAGCGTACGCGCTCACACCATGGTCTGGCCACCGGAGCCCCCAGCCCGTGTCCCCTGCCGGGTGAGATGCTGCCCACGGCAGAGGGCCCCGAGTGTCCGGGGAGGAACCTGGAGGGCAGGAGGGGGACGGGTCAGGAGACGGCAAGGGGGCGCCTGCCCCCACGGGCTCCTCGCTCTACTGAGGGGTCTGCACCTGGAAGCGTGTCCCACGTGGTGGGAGCCGACCGAGGGTCACGCGGGAGGGAGCCCGAGGCACGGCCTGATTGCTGGGGCGGTCCCCTCCCTCTGCCAGACTCACCCTGGGCGGGGGGAACAGCTGCAATGCCCCCTGGGCACCTGAGTGGTCGTGGCCTGGTGTAGGGGCCGGGGCGGCCTCAGCAGTGGAAGGGGGGGCTGTGAGGCCACAACCTCCCGAGTCACTGACCTCACTGACCACGGGCACCCCTTCCCCCAGCTGATGCTCCTGATGAGCTCTAATCCTCTGACTTCAATCCCTGACGGCCCCTTAATCCTGCAAACCTGCAGCAGCCTGCGGCTTTGACTGTTTATCATTTCAGGGTGTGTCAGAGAAAGATGGGCACACGGGCGACCTCTGCCCTTTCCCCCTTGTCAACACTCAAGGGCAGATTTATGAATCCGTGCACAGGTGAACCTGACGGAGCAAGCGGAGCGGGCCGCCCAGAGTCTCGGGTCTGTGTCCCACGAGCTCGGAAGCAGGGACTCTGCTAGAGCAGAGCCTGTCACCTGATGCAGGGGAGGTTCTGAGCTGGCCGACAGGGCTGACCCGGCCCCCACGGGCCCCCTGGCAGGACACACGGCCCCAGCTTCCTTCCCGCTCAGCCACGGTCTCTGCACACCTGGGGGTCAGGGGACGGGGAGGGGGAGGGGGCGCTGGTGTTGCCCGGGACAGGTCAGCAGGAATGCCTCCCAGCCCTGCGTCCTCCCTCCTCCCCCCACCCAGCCTGAGGGAGGAGCTCAGGAACAGACACGAAGGTCAAAGATACACATCTCTCAGTCACCAGGGCCAGTGGCTTTTTAAAGATTTGATTATAAAGCAGCAGACCTCTTTTCAAAACCAGTAAAAAGAACAAAATAAGAAGGCAAACAAGCAGAGCTGGTCCAGGTAAGGTGTGAGTGGGCATGAGAGAGCAGGCCCCAGGGGCTCGGAGACAGGCAGACGGGGAAACAGAGCACCCTGAACACCCCACCCACCGAGGGGGACGCTCTCACCTGACCCTCCCCTTAGCATTTGCATTCACACGCTGCCTTTTTGTTGTGCGTAAATCTCACACGATGTGTGCCCTGTGACTGGGTGTAATTCACAGGCATGAAAAGGCACAGCTTGATTTTCACACGTTGCACTCACCCATCTGACCAGCAGTTCTCGGCACGGAACATTCCAGACCTGCAGAGAGGTGCCTCTGGCCCAGTGCTGCGACCCCACCAGCCCACCCAGCCCTGCTGGCTGCCGTCCCCGCGGTGCCTGCCCTGTTCTGCAACCCCAACAATCCCCACGCTCTTGTGTGCGGCGTCCCTCACACAGAGCCATGTTCCCGAGAGCCGTCCGTGTGCTGTGAGCGGCAGTCGGGTTCTCTCTGGGACTCCGGGCGTGAACATGGGCACTTGTGCTGGCCCTTCTCCAGTTTGGGGCTGAGGAACAAAGTCGGTGCATGGTGCACACGTCTGTGTGGAGACACGGGCCCTGCCGGGGGCCTGGCCGTCCTCCCCCAAGGTCTCCATGCAGGACAGTCCACTCACTTTCCCAGCTTCACAGCTCCCGCCGTCCTGACAGCAGGCACCTCCTCAACACTGCGCACACCTCTGCAGGGAGACGGACTCCTGGAGGGAAAGCTGCGGGGTCTGTCTGCATAGACGCCTGCCTGGCGGGGCCGGCGCAGACCTCACTGCCCTCCAGGCGGGCCTCCTGGGGACGCTGCCATCCCAGGCGCTCAGCGTGGGCCCGGTCTGCGTTTCATAAGAACTGCACGGTCACTGCTCGGCGGCTGCTGCCCCCATCCTGAGCGATCACCTTTACTGAGCCGCTCCTGGGCCCTGGCCGGCCGTTCCGCGCAGGTGTGTGAGCTTGGTCCCTCCGTCGGCGCCTAACGCGATGTGTGCCTTGCTGAGGATGCCCTTCCCCAGAAAAGACTGTTTTAAAAAGCCCGACATGCATTTTCTATGAATCTTCTGTAGTTTTGTTACCTTTAGCTTGTTACTCCCTCTCAACTACACTTGTGCTGGGTGTCAGGTAAAGTCTAAATTTGGTGTTTTTTAAATAGCTACCCAATTAACCCAACAGCATTTATTGACTAGTCTACCCATTCCTTTTGATTCAAATGCCACTTTCACTAAAACAAAGCAAGCCCACCTCCCTGCAGCTCTGTCCCCCACCCGGGAATTCCATCTCCCGCACCCAGTAGTATGCTTTTTACACAGACGCGTCTTCTTTTCCCTTCTGGGTTCTGGATGTTTTTAATGCTGCCCCTCCCCCCCCACACCCGCTCGCGTGGGGGCTGCCTGCTCAGGGGAGGGGCCCCAGGCCGGGAGAGGATGTGCACGGCTGGCTTAGGAGCTGGCGGTCCCGTCTCTCTGGGGCTCGTCCCCTGCCCACAGCCAGCACCCCAGAGATGCTGGACAGCACAGTGGCTCCTGGGGTCCCCTGGCCAGCCAGCAGACTGCCCAAGCTCACCCCCTTCCCAGGCGAGGGTCCCTTCTTTCCTGCTTTTCCAGGGGTCTCTGCTCAGCAGCGGGGCAGATGGAGCACTGCTGGGTAGGGGGGTCTGCTGCACAGCAAAGGCAGAGGCAGGACAGGCTGTAAGACTCCAGCACGGGAAGGCCTGACCTGCACACCAGGGTCGCCCACCATATAAAACACGGAACCACACCGAGGGGCTCCCCACAGGTGGGTCTGGTTCCCATCTGACCCGACAGATCACTGGACCCCTGTGCTCTGGAGCCTGACTCGTGCTCAGCTAGGACACGGTCGCCTCTGATCTGGCTGCATCCACAGACCACACGCTCACTGCCGGGTCGTGTGTGACCACCATCCACACGTTCGCTCCTGTGTGGTCGGCCCCGGTGGCTCCACACCTACATGGACGTCAGCATCACCGGAAGGTTTGACAAATCACTGACCGGGCTCACCCAGGGTTCTGACAGGTGGCCGGGGGTAACTGAGAACCTGCCTCTCCCAGAGAGTTCTCGGGTGATGGTGATGGCGGTCTACGACCCTCTCCGAGAACCACTGACCTGCACGCAGCCGGTGCTCAGGGAGAAGGCAACCCAGGGCTCTCCCAACAGGCACCCACACACACCAGCTCTGCCCATGCCCCGACCTCAGCCAGAATGAAGATGTCTTTCAGAGGCTCCAGCTGTGGGGCGTGCAGGACCCCAAATCTTCCTGAGGCTTCCTTGCTTCTTGGTGGTGGGCGTCTGCCTTCTTAGGCAGAGCCGGGGCCTCACAGAGACGGCACACGCCCCGGGCAAGCCAAGCACGGCAGGCCAGCCAGCCAGGCCCAACACCAGCGTGGCCCTTTCAGTTCCCAGGTGAGTCAATGCCAAAGCGCTGAGTGTGCTGTTCAGAGACATCCCCTTGCCCGCTGTGTGTTCTCTGCCCGGGTGGGCAGGAAAGAGAAGGCCGTGTACAGTGCGGGACTTCGGGGACGAGTTCAGAGCTCCACACCCTCTTGCGTTGTGTTAGGACACTCTTTTGAGAAGTACGAAGGGATGTAGCCATTGCCTCTGCAATGTTATACCTATGCTATTTCTGGGGAAAAAAATTATCTACTCCTCCGGTAAGTAAGGGAAAATAAACATCCCATAACACTTGACGGAATGCTGGTTTTATTTCTCGAGACAACAGTTCTCATTTTCCCCCAACGGCAACAAACTGAGGGGGGGTTTATGATTGTATAATTTCACATGAACACACATGCTTGTCTTTCTCGCATGTCTTAGTCTTGCTCGCACCCAGGATGACCGTATGTGCACGTTATCCTGGCCTTGGGGATGCACGCTAGGCAAGGTAGGAAAACGAGCTGTTAAACACGGCACCGAAGTATGTGCGGCTTTCCACAGACATAACAGAAGCGTTTATAACCACAAATAATAACAACTTTGGAATTTTCTGCCCTATCTTAATGAAAAAGCAAAAAAAACCTCTCTTTCTTCCAGACGGTAAAATGGATAAGAGCCTTTTAGAAATATTACATGCGATTCGCTCAGAGGCTGCAGGTGGAAGGAGATGGGGAGCACCCTTCTTTTGCTACCATGGGTACAACTGCTGTTTTACATCTAAAACGTCAAGTAATTCGTAATCCACATGTGTTTACACCTACTTCTGTGAACATAGCCATGGGCCCGTGTTTCTTGGAAAGCTACTTAAAATACAAATTTTAAATATTTTATCTCAGAAAGGCAAAAAGCTTTTCTTCTGTAGAACATCCTCCAATCAAATACCATTATGACTTCGCTTCTGGAAGACTATTCTGGAGGCACCCTCCCCCGGCACACCCAGAGAGGAGCGCCTCTTTGTCTAAATACAGCACCAGTGGTGCCCATCATACAAACATTGCAAACATTTTATAGCCCATTCATTACCTGCCAGAACAGGTCTGTCAGAAGGATCCTGAGCTAACGGGTATCTTAGTTCATTTATGGGACAGCAAAATCAATCAGTCAATCAATGTTTGTTATTTATACACATTCCGCATCTGCTTGGTCATGGAGGAATCACATTTGCTGGTCTTCCCATACGTAAGAGAACCACGTTATTTCTCAGTAGAAGTAACAAGCTCCGATAGTGCAAATACCATACGTGTATTAACCTGGCTCTGATACGTGGATTCCACGGGGCTTCTGTACCAATGGAAGCCAGGAGCTCACCTGTTCGGCGCAGAGGCTGACGACCCACACAAAGGCGCTGGCCGCACTGAGAGCACAGGGCCCTGGACCGCGGGGTGGCCAGTGTGTCTTAGGGGGAGACCTGTTCCCACCCCTCCCCCCAGTGTCACCAATGGACAGCTGTAAGACTGCACTCTCACTTTTCTACACACTAACACTTTAACATGAGAGTGGTAACAGTTGACCGTGATCCCTACAAAGGAGCCATATTAAAATAGAACCTAATGTGAGGCTCTTCCTCTGAATGTCACAGGGAAAGTGCTGTGCCTGCCGCAGCAGGCCCTGCTAACAGCTCCCGAGGACCTGTGTGCACCCTGCTCGACACACAGCCTGTTCTCCTGGCCAGAGCAGCCTCCCCCAGCCCCAGTACCCCTTACCTCAGAACAAAGCGGCTCTGGGAGGTCGGGAAGGGCTGGCTGGATGCGGCTATCAGACAGATGGCCACCCTCCTTGTCTAGAGAAGATGAAATGCTAAAGGAGAAAAATCAGAGTGGGTTTTGTCCTAACCAAAGGAGGCTACAAATCCCATTGGCCTCAGGTTGGAAACCTCGTGACATGGGACCGGGCACATGTGACCTACTTTTCGCCCAACTCCCCTCATTCCGTTGGAGGGGTGCACCCGGCACGGATGTGCTGTCATTTCAATGACTCCTTCCCCCAAACAGGGGCCAGCGCACACATGGGCATGCCTGCAGGACACGGGCTACGGCAGCTCAGCCCTCGGAAAGGAAAGTGCGGGTGGGCCCCAGTGATGGAAACGCAGCTCCTAGGGCCGGAGCGGTCACTGCTGCTGGCAGCGGTCTGTGCGGCCGGGCCTCACACAAAGCTGGTCCTGTTGATGTACTTGGTCCTGAAGCTGCAGGATGAGGCGCTTGTAGCAGCACCAATTGCAAATTCTCTCCTTTCCTTTTTTTTTTTTTGGCGATCTAGAGCTGCTAGGTCCAGGCCTAGAAGCAAACCGCATACTTAAGCTTAGAAACGCGTGAGCACTGTGTGTCCTTGACAGCCATCCCGATGCAGGGCTCTGGTGTGGGCAGTGCTGACCGGAGGGCTGACGGGGCCCCGTGAGAGGTGGTGGGAAAGGCACGTCTGCCACCGAGCAGGAGAAAGTCGCCCTCAGTCCACCTTCTACTTGGCACCGTTAGCTCACCAGCTCACATGAAATCAGATGCAGATAATCGATAAAACCCGTAACAGGCAGAGGCGGAAACGTGGATGCAGAGAAGAATCGCTGCCCGTGAGGACAGGCTCTGGCTTTCTGGAGTCAGCAAAGGGGCACAGAAAGTGGGGGCATGCAGGCCCTACTGACCAAAGTCAGCCTGGTTGTTCATTACAGGAAAAAATCTAAAATAGCACAAATATTGGATGCTCATTACAGAAAAAAGAAGTGCATTTATGCAAAAAATAACCTGTAATATCATGACTCAGAAAGACCACCAGTGATAGTGGGGTATTTTGAGGTCCACCTAGTCAGACTAAGAGGTGTGTGTCATTATATTTTTTAACAAAACTAGGACCAAACCGCCCACATTTGTCCTGTTTTTCTCATTTAACATGACTTATGAAATATTTTTCTATGTAAACATATTTAAATCTACATAACAATGATCAAATTCTCCATGGTATTTTTCTATTCTTATGCATAAAATTTTATGCATTTTTATGTAGAAAAATGTAACCAATCTGTAATGCTTGTATTTCCAGATTTTTGATTTGTTATATATGTTTTAAAGATTTTATTTATTTGAGAGAGAGAGCATGAGCCAGGGGAGGGGGCAGAGGGAGAGGGAGAAGCAGGCTCCCCGCTGAGCAGGGGGCCCGATGCAGGACTCGATCCCAGGACCCCGGGATCATGACCTGAGCCGAAGGCAGACGCTTTACTGACGGAGCCAGCCAGGCGCCCTGAGTGGTTATATCAAAGAATGTTTCCACAGTCCTCTTTGGGTGGACCTCTTCCTGCCCCTCTCTTGTTCCCTCAAAGCACATATTTACAGATATCATTCCTGGGTGGAAGGATACACGTGCTTGAAGCTCGGCACAAAGTGACAAACTGGCTCAGTCAGTGACACTGCGTGATGAGGGCTGCTCCCTGGGCGCCCCGCAGCCTGGGCAGCTCTGTCCTCAGTGCCCGACTGAGCCCTGAGTCCCGGGGACGTCAGCCGCTAGTGGCCAAGCAAGCAGGAGGGTGCTGCGAGCCGGCCCGCAGAGAGCCCTGCCGTGTGTCTGGCCCCGGCGGCTACTTCCCACCTTGCAGCAGGTGTCTGTGGAGGATCCGCAGGGAGGCGAGGGAAGGAGCAGCAGGCTTGCTCCGGGTCACAGAGCTCGGGCCATGGAAACCCGGCCCTTGCCCACGGGGCGGCCGACAGCACCAAGTGCAGCTGAGGGCCTGGGGAGGACCGGACGCTGGCTGCTGGGTCTGGCCAGCACAGGCCTCGGCCCTCGACAGGCAGGTCTGGTGCAAGGTAAGCAAGTGGTGACAGCGGGGCTAGCCATCCAGGGGGTCACCACAAGCAGATGAACTGCCCGGGGCACGCCAGCCTGTTCTGTGCAGGTGGGAAGCAGAGAGAGCCTAGACGGAAAGGAAGTGGTACGAAGGAGGGACATGAAGGACCAGAGTCACAAGCCAAAGGGTAGTGGCTGAGGGTGTGGGGGCCACATAAGAGAAGAGGGGGTGCAGCCCGGAGGTCCAGAGAAATCAAGGGACGGGGGCACCCCGGGTGTCAGGGGCAGCCAAGAGAAACCAGGCCAGGTGAGAACTGAGGATGTGACCTTGGGCAGTTTCAGGGTAGAGGGCGCATTGCAAATGGGGTGGGGGGATCCCCTCCTGCAAGCACCACACCACCCAGGGGTTGGCCAGCTGGGGGCACTCAGGGGCTTCAGGGTCATCGGGATGCGTGTCAGGCTCAGTGGCCAGTCACCTCCTGGATGGCTGTGGGTTTCCTGTTCTCATGGGTTCCACCCATTGCTTCTGCAGCCATGTCCCATGCCCGACATGGGGTTAGATGCCCAGACCATTGAGCACATGGGTACCTGGCAAATGCAGCCAGGAAGAGGGCAGGCTGACAAGCAGTGCAGGGCTCCCCAGCAGGCATCCGCCTGGACTGGAAAAGAGGCAGAAAGCCCTGTGTGGGGTCCCCTCGGCTCCCAGCTTTGGTGAGCCGCAGCCGGGCCTGGGCTCCAGGGGGGCCTGAAGAACCCCGGTCAGCCCTGGCTCTGGTTTACATAGCTGGCCTCACTCTCGACCACAGCCTGGGACACGCCAGTCATGACAAAGGAGCCTTCCCATTTGGCTCCCATCCAAATCCAGCAGAGTTCAAGTCCACTGTGACCAGTCATGGACATTCAGCCCAAACAGACACCTGGAAGTTGAGATGGTTTTAACCATCCTCAATGGGAAGAACAAAGACAAGAGCAAAACAACACAGGCCACAGGCTTAC
This sequence comes from Mirounga leonina, assembly GCF_011800145.1. Taxonomy (NCBI): domain Eukaryota; kingdom Metazoa; phylum Chordata; class Mammalia; order Carnivora; family Phocidae; genus Mirounga; species Mirounga leonina. Next base: position 878,563 of record NW_023270699.1, read on the forward strand.
GGAACTGGGTCAAGCACCACAGGATTAAAATGTTGAGCTGCAATTAACAAACAAACAAACCCAGACAGACAATATGCCGGCAGAAGAGAAGCTGCTCCTGAGAACAATGAAAACATCTGGAAAGGCAGTGAGGAGCCCAGTGTCCCTTATTATTAAGTTCTGTGACTTTTAAAAGATGCACGTTTCTTTGACAGCCACCTGGGGGGTATGTTAACTCAGAACCTATATAGTATTTGTGTTGTGAATCTGGATTGATGAACTACACGGCTTAAACGTTCTCAGTGGCTACCTTTGTGTCTCCGGGTGAGTAAAGCACCCTAGAATGTATTCTCAAGGCCTGAGCAAAGCCTGTGCAACATAAAGACACAGATGAGTAAACTACAACTGGCCTGGGAATGAGCAAGGCGTGTGCGCCATGGAAGGAACTCAAGGTCTCAATCTGAGGCCAGAGGAAGTGGGTTCTGCAGGCTCGGGGAGAGAGTCTGGACCTCAGGGTCCAGGAGCTCACAGAACACACACGCTCTGCACACGTGCACCCCCCCCCCCCGCACACGTGCACCCCCCCCACACCCCCCCCGCGCACACCCCCCCCCCCCCCCCCCGTCCCCCGCCCCCCCCCCCCCCCCCCGCCCCCCGGCCCCCCCCCCCCCCCACTCTGCACATGTGCTCCTATATGCACGCACACACACGCTGGCCACGCATGATCCTGGACCCATGCACAAACATGCTCCTACATCTGTACGTGTACGCTCCTTCCCAGCACACCCACACACACGATGCTGCACCGTTGCACACATGGGAGGACTGTCGGGAGGGCCAGGATAGCAGGCTGGCGCTCATTTATGGAGGGCCCAACAAACAAGGTGACAACAGACCCAGCTCTTCAGAGTCCTCACCCAGCATTCTTTAGAAAATGGTGGGAGGAGGGCCAGGAGGGGTAAAAGCAGGGAATATTTAGGGAAAACAGTTCTAAGGGTTCCCATCCTCCTCAAACATTCAAGGGAAAAAGCCGTGGATAAACGTTCTGTCTCAGCTTAGACCTGCTTCTTCAAACTCCACCTCAACTCTAGAGCCAGCCCGGAAAGCTACTCCTACATGATCATGCCCGGCGTCCATGTCCTGGCACTGCGCCCCAGTGATACCACATCATGGACAGAAGAGGGTCAAACACATACTGCCTCATTGTTCTCAGGCTGACTTTGTCACCTACATTCCTGGTAAACAGACAAACAAACAAAAGGTATTTACAGTCACTCACCTTCCCCCATAAGCAGGCTCTAAGAGTCAGAGCAGATCCATAGACAGCAAGTGTTCAGACTATTGTGACTTAGAGCATCATAGCTGGAAGTGGTGACTGACAGGGCTGACTTTGTCCCACGGCTCACCTACCTAAAACAGAACACAGGGTATGTGAGTGTGCACGTTCATGACCTTGTCCATTAGGACTGAGCTCCCGCAGAACTGTTTCTTGCATTCGACAGAGAAGTAGACATGTCTTAAGCATTCATGTATGAGGCACGTGCAGGATATGGAGACGAAATGCCAGGGAGAACTTGTCCTGGGAATACTGCCCAATATGCCCCAAATGAGGCAGCTCTAAACATGAGAAGGCTTCCATTTCATAAATGAGAAGCCCAAAAGAAGTTTTTTGATGAAACTATATCAACTTTTGAGAATGTAAATGAAGAGTCAACCTGCTACTGACAATATTTAGTCCCATTCTCTCCCTCTCCCTCCCCCCTCCACTAATTTAAGAGTAACAGTCATGAAGTTACATATTAACGCAAATGCATTGCTGGTTTGCCACTCCGGCAGGAAAGGTAACCACGCCATCCATCATACCCCACCCCGTGTCTTGGCATACACTCTCATCCGGGCAGACCTGCTTTCCATGCTGCCTGGTGTTTCTCCAGAGAGTGTCAGTTTTGCCTGGATCTAAGTTTCCTGATGTTTTACGTCTTGAATTCACATTGGTTGTGCAAACTGGAAATTTAATCCCTGGTCACAAGTACCTGTTTTCATACATTATCCTTTTTACTGTGTTATAATTCTACTCTGTAAGCGTGTATTTATGATCTCCCCGTGAATTATGGTTACAGACACCTTAAAAGGCTCATCTACGACAGCATCCAACACTTGGAATTGTGAGGTCATGGCACCAAAAATAATTAGAAACCTATGTCCAATGTCTTTGCTTTTCTCCAAGTCACTCAGGTAACCATTTTAGTCAATAAACCACAGCACTGACTGGCTTTGTTCCAAGCTAAAATGTCTTGTCCGTGTAATACATTGCGATTCAAAGTGAAACTAATTGGAAAACACCAAATTCAAGGAAATTCCAGGAAAGGTACTGTTGAGTAAGACCCTCCATCTTTCATATGGGTAAACAGTGCCTCGGCTGGGATGATAGTCACACACGAGTGCAGGAAAAGGATGAATGTGTTACTGACTGGAGGATGAGAGAGGCCAAAGCTGTTGAGCTGGGTCTTAAGGTCAGTCAGTGGGAATTCATCAGAAAGCACTGGAAGTATTTTAAAGAGGGATGCCATGACAATTCAATGGGGGAAAGAATAGTCTTTGCAACATATGGTGCTGGGAAAACTGGACATCCACATGCAAAGTGAACCTTACAACACATACAAACATTAAGTCAAAAAGGACCAAAGACCTAGACTTAGGAGCTAAGACTACAAACGCTTATAGAAAACATTGGGAAAAATCATTATGACACTGGATTTGGCAATGAGGATTTCATGGATACAGCACCAAAAAGCACAGGCAACGACAGCAAAACACATAAGTAGACTTCATCAAAATTAAGAACTTCTGTGCATCAAAGAGCACTAACAAGAGAGAGAAAACACAACCAGCAGAATAGGAGAAAACACTTGCAAATCATGTATTAATCCCTGAGAGGGATTAATATCCAGACCACATAGAGAACTCCTGCAACTCAATAATAAAAAAAAATTTTAAATGTGCAAAAGATTTGAATACGTATTTCTCCAAAGAAGATGGGCAAATGGCTAAAGCACATGAAAAAGATGCTCAACATCATTAGTCATTAGAACAATGCAAATGAAAACCACAATGAGATACCACTTTGCACCCACTTAGGATGGCAATAATAGTAATAATAGTACAACTGTGATATTGAAAATAATGAGGAGGAGGGGAAGGAGACAGGAGAAGAAAAACAGAAAATTACAAGTGTCAGCCAGGATGTGGAGAAACTGGAACCCTTGTACACTGCTGGTGGAAATACAAAATTGCATAGCCATTCTGTTAAACAGTCTCGCAGTTTGTCAAAAAGTTAAACATAGAGTTACCTTATGACTTAGCAGTTCCACTCCTAAGGGTCTACACATGAGAAATGAAGACATATGTTCCACAAAAACTTGCACATGAATGTTCATGGCAGCAATATTCATAGCAGCCAACGAGTGGAAAAACCCAAATGCCTATCGCTTAATGAAGGGATAGACAAAGTGTGGTCTGTCCACACAATGGAATATGATTTGGCCACATGAAAAAGGAATGAGCCTTCAAAATGCAACATGGATGAACCTGGGAAACACTGATGCTGAGTGAGAGAAGCCAGACACAGAAAGACACACACTGTAATCCCATGTAGATGAGATGCACGGAGAGGTGCATCCACAGAGACAGGAAGTAGACTCGTGGACCCCAGGGCTGAGGAAAGGTGAACGGGGTTAGTGATGTGACTAGTGATGTGCATGGGGCTTCCTTTGGGCCGACGAAATGTCCTAGTCTGTAGTTAGACAGTGGTGACAGCTGCACACCTTTGTGAATATACTAGAAACCGCTAAAATGTATGCTTTAAAAGTGTGGAGTTTATGTTATGTGAATTATACTCAACTTAAAAAAAAACAAAGGCAGGGGACCTGGGTGGCTTAGTCAGTGAAGCGTCTGCCTTCAGCTCAGGTCATGATCCTGGGGTCCTGGGATCGAGCCCTGCGTTGGGCTCCCTGCTCGGCAGAGAGCCTGCTTCCCCTTTTCCCTCTCCCTCTGCCCCCCTCCCCGCTCCCCGGCTTGTGTGCTCTCTCAAATAAATAAATAAATAAATAAATAAATAAATAAATAAGATCTTTAAAAGAAAACAAAGGTAATCAATACTTAAAAGTTAAAAAAAAAAGTAATGAAAGAAACCTCCCATGAAACATGCAGAACTAACATGTGCTTACCTCCACTCTCACAGAAGGTGCACTTAAATCACACAAAATAAAAAGGCACAAACTCACAAGTACTAAAAGGTCAGGAGAAGACGGAACAACCAACATGAGTTGTCAGCACAATACTAGACTCTGAAAAGTGGATGAAAACGTGGTAAATAATTTGGCAAAGCCCGGAAAGCTGAAACCCACGCCTATAAGGGGAGAGGCCAACAGGAAACCAGCCAATTCTTGCACATCTTCCAGAATGGCTGCAAAGGGAAGAGCCGGAGGCAGGTGAGTAAAGATGGGGGTAGTAATTAGAATTTTCTGTAAGGCATTTGGCCCCAGAAATCCTCTGGCTCTTTTCTTCCCTGGATAACAGGAGGTTTCGCCTCTGCAGAGGGTGACTCATTCAGGATACAGACTCAATGACAAGTGGTTCTGCAGACAGTGAAATGCCAAAATTAAAACGGGAGTGTAACCCGGGAGAAAACAAATGGAACAATGAGAACTCCTGCCCCCTCTCCCAAGAGGCTCTCAGAATTCTAGCAGGCAGGATTATTATCTCAACAAGTTACATAAAATAGAACAGTAGACAGCGGTCTTTGATAACAATGCAATAAAACCAGAAATTAATGAACTTTAACCAAAGGACATTCTATTTGCAATTCATGTCATTTTAGAAACATCTAAAGGGAACTAGTTTACTTAACACATACAGCCCTGACATGTCACTAAACTGGCGGGAAACACAATGAGACCAGAAATCTTTAAAGTGGTGTGACAAACAGACCTATTCATGCAATGACCCACTTCTTCCAACATCACCAGCATGTTTCGGGAGCCGGGGACACCAAGCATTCTGTGGAGTTAGACATGAGTTATGAGGAGAATCCCAGAGAGGAAATAACGCCGCTGTTCTCTTTTCAAACACAGTTGGTGTTAGGAAGGGAAGGAGACGGAGATGAAGTTAGGGACATGATCCTTTCTTCACCTCCACGGCCTTCCCTCGCTGTACGACCCACTTAGCAACAACAGAAGCAATGGTTTCAACGTCTTGCTGAACAGGCCGCCACAACAAATCAGCTTCAAAGGATGAGTCCCCAGGGATGCCACTGCCCCTTCTGGCACAGTCGAGACAAAAGAAGCCCATTCAGCTGCACACTACACATGTGCACACACACTCACACACACGTGTGCATGGGGCATAAGCAGCGCACACTGTTATCTGAGCTCAGTAAAGGGCTGGGGCTTCACCAGAAGGTTTGAAATGTCAGACAACTACAAGGCCAAGTGCTATCCCACCTGCTGTTTGCTGGGCTTCCTCCACGCTCTCCTCTTGCCAGGAGCGTGAGTATAGAAGAGGGTGAGGAGGAGAGAGGAGGTGGGGGTGGGTGTGGAGAACAGACCAGGAACCAGCTCAGGAGGGTGTTTAGGCCTCTGCAAGAATGGGGGCAGGTGAGTCCGTGGAAGACAGAGCTGTGTGGGGGCTTTGAGACAAAAAGACACAAGTCAGACAAAAATGATAAATCCTGATATTTTAATACAAACAATCTGGCTCTGGGGTGGAAAACAGACCGAAGGTGAAGAGGTACAGGGGAAAAGCCCAGAGAAAATTTAGGAGGCTAAGCCATAATCCAGCCCAGAGATAACGTAACTGTCCATGGGCAGTGAGGAAGAACACAGATGCTGTGAGGGCCCATCACCAGGGATTCAGTCTGAGGAGGGAACCCAGGCCGGGTCAACACACTGTCCATCTGGGCGGAGACGCCAACATACCTCTCAGAACAGCCCATACAAGTGTAGTGAAATTGGAGTAAAGATGCAGAACACGCGAGGGACACCACAGACACGGCACTGTGTGTCGTGAAACTCTGCACCCGACACTTGGAGGTGCACGCCCCCCTAAAGCTCTCAGAGAACAAAACAAAAATTGGCAATGTTCTAACTCACAGTGCAAGTTTCAACAAATTTTGAAGACATGAAATCAACAGACTGTGCTCTCCACCCACTAGGCAATTAAATTAGACATCATTAGCAAAAGGATAACTTTATAATCCCCCTGAACATAACATTTTTAAAAAGCTTCTGGGGGTGTCTGGGTGGCACAGTTGGTTAAGTGTTCGACTCTTGATTTAGGCTCAGATCGTGATCTCAAGGTCGTGAGATGGAGCCCCACATGGGGCTCCGTGCTGGGTGTGGGCCTGCTTAAGACTCTCTCCCTCCCCTTCTGCCCCTCTCCACCCTGCTAGTGTGCTCACTCTCTCTCTCTCAATAATAATAATAATAATAACAACAAAAGCTTCTTTTTTTTTTTTTTAAAGATTTTATTTATTTATTTGACAGAGAGAGACACAGCGAGAGAGGGAACACAGGCAGGGGGAGTGGGAGAGGGAGAGGCAGGCTTCCCGCTGAGCAGGGAGCCCGATGCGGGGCTCGATCCCAGGACCCTGGGATCATGACCTGAGCCGAAGGCAGATGCTTAACGACTGAGCCACCCAGGTGCCCCTGAATTTTATCTCCTAACCCATCCATGAAGGTTGACCTCTTCAGCACAGTCTGGATTTCTTTTTTTTTTTTTAAGATTTTATTTATTTATTTGACAGAGAGAGACACAGTGAGAGAGGGAACACAGGCAGGGGGAGTGGGCGAGGGAGAAGCAGGCTTCCCGCCGAGCAGGGAGCCCGATGCGGGGCTCGATCCCAGGACCCTGGGATCATGACCTGAGCCGAAGGCAGACGCTTAATGACTGAGCCACCCAGGCGCCCCAACAACAAAAGCTTCTAAATAAGAAATGGATGGAATGACATAATGAAATTAGAAAATAACTAGACCAGTAAACTTGCGACCCACCAAACTTTGTGGCAAGTGGCTACGGTAGAATTTACAGAATTAGGGCGCCTGGGTGGCTCAGATGGTTAAGCGTCTGCCTTCGGCTCGGGTCATGATCTCAGGGTCCTGGGATCGAGTCCCGCATCGGGTTCCCTGCTCAGTGCAGTGCCTGCTTCTCCCTCTCCCTCTGCCACTCCCTCTGCTTGTGCTCTTCTGTCTATCTCTCTGTCAAATAAATAAATAAAATCTTTAAAAAAAAAAAAAAGAATTTACAGAATTAAAAGCCTGTATTAAGAATAAAGGGAGGCCAAAAATTAGTGAGTAAAAAAATGCAACTTAAGGATTTAGAAAATATCCACAGAAAATAAAGAGAAGGTAATAATAAAGAACAGATCAGAAGAAAAGACATGAGCCAACTGAGAAAATGAACAGATATAAAATTTAGTTCTTTAACAAAGGTCTAGAAATACACAAACCTCTGGTGACACTGATAGAGGGAAATAATCAAGAGGCACAGACGGTGTTAGTGGCTGGAAGACCAGAGCCTCTGGTTGTGGACACAGTCAAGTAGACACAGTCCTCCCATTCTTCCTGCTACGCACACGAACTGGACATTAAACATGAAACAAACAAGGGAAAACTTGGGGAAGCAGAGAGAGGCCGACTGGCTACGGTGCTCAGGATTTGAAGAATGACATAGGAATGAGCTCACCACTTTGTTTTGTTTCGTCTCATTTCCCTCCTATATATTCCAGATTGGTCACTGGAGAAACCTGCAGCCTAAAAATGCTGCAGGACCCAGAAAAACAAGTCTCAAGAGAAGTCTGCTCTCTTTCTAGGCCAAGGACTGGGAACAGGAAGCCTAGGCAGCCAGACGGCTTCTGACAGTGACTGCCCTCCTGCAGGCGGCGCCCACAGGAAACACACACACACACCCCTACCTGCCCCACGCGGAGCCCAGCCTCCTACCCCCACCTGGCAGAACCAAGGCACCCCCCACCCCCCACCCAGGTGTCAGGGAGCCTGAGGGCAGGGCCTGGACCTCCACCCCAGTCTGATGTGAACAAGGTGCCCCCACATGGGGTTGGCAGAGGCCTGCTAAGATAGGAGATTTACAGCAGACACAGAATAGCAGAACACTGTAACCAAAATTTCCAGGATACAAACGAAAATCACTTACTGTGCCAAAACCTAAGAAAATCTCAACATGAACAAGAAAAGAAAATCAACAAAAGCTGAACACTGAGATGACAGGTATGTGTGAGCCCCTGACAAGGATCTTAAAGCAGCCATCGTAAGAACGCTTTAGTGAGTATTTAGGAACATGCTTAAAGCACATCTCTAAAAACTCACAAAGAAACAGAAGCTGTGAAGAACAACAAACTACCAGAAATCAGTCAAAATGAAATCATCAATCTCAATATCCCTATAACCATTAAAGAAATTGAATTTATAATAAAAAGATATAGAAAAAGAAATCTCCAGGACCAGCTGGTTTCACCAGAGAATTTTAATATTCAAAGAAGATGAACACCAACCTTAGACAATCTTTTAGAGAAAACAGATGGAGAATTCTTCCCAACTCATTTTGTGAGGCCACTATCACCCTGATACCAAAACCACAGCAATTTGCCTTATGAACATAGACACAAATAAACTAAAACAACTTTTAATTGGCAAATAAATCCAGCAATGTATAGAAGATTTACACACCATGACCAAGTAGGGTTTATCCAGGTACGCAAAGCTGGCTCCATATTGAAAAATCAATCAATATAGTCCACCATATATATAAACTAAAGCATAAAAATCATATGATCACATAAATTGATGCATAAAAAGCATTTAATAAAATTCAACACTTATTTGTGATAAAAAATACCAGTGAATTAAGGACACAAGAAAGTTACAACTTGATAAACAGCATCTACAAAGCCTGTAACTAACATCATACCTAGTGGTGACAGGCTGAATGCTTTATCCCACAGCTGGGAACAAGGCAAAGCTGTCCACGGTCACCATTCTTAGGACACCGGGAGTTTCAGCACTGTCACAGGCAAGAAAAATAAACCAGAGACATACAGACTGGAAAAGAAGAAATAAAACTATCTCTATTTGCAGATGATAATTTTCTACCTAGAAAATCCCAAGGAACCTATAAAACAAAACTCCTAGCCCTGATAAGTGAGTTCAGAAAGGCAGAATATAAGAGTAATACACAAAAATTAACTGCATTTCTAGATATTAACAGTGAACACACATAAACCAAAATTTAAAACACAGTATCATTTAAAATCATTCAAAATAAAATGAAATACTTATACACTTAATATATATAGGATCTGTATGCTGAAAACTGTAAAATGCTGATAAAATAAATTTTAAAAATCTAAATAAATGGAGACATATCATATCCATGGTTTGGAAAACTTAACATATAAAAATATCAGTTCTCTCCAAAGTGATCTAAAGGCTCAATGCAAGTCCTATAAAAATCCCAGCAATGTAGAGGCGCCTGGGTGGCTCAGTCCATTAAGCATCTGACTCTTGATTTCAGCTCAGGTCTGGATCTCAGGGTCATGAGTTCAAGCCCTGCTTTGGGCTCCATGCTGGGCATGGAGCCTACTTAAAAAATTAAAATTAAAAAAAAAAATCCCAGTAACATTTTTTTTGTAGACATAAATAAGCTTATTCTAAAATCTATACAGAAAGGTGCAGACCCTAGAGTAGCTTTAAAAATCTTGGGAAGAAAAAAAGAATAAAGCAAAAAGAATCATACAATGCGATAATAAGTCTTACTTTGTAACTACAGTTTTCAAGATAGTATGGACCAATAGAATAGAATAGAATAGAGAACCTAGAAATAAACCCACCCAAATATGCCCAATTGATTTTTGACAAGGTGGAAAAAAAATTCAATGGAGAAAAAGTAGTCTTTTCAACAAACAGTTTTGGGACAATAGGTTAGGCAACAAAATGAACCTTGATCTAGGTCTCACACCTTACACACACATTAAAACTCAAAATGGATCACAGACTTAGATATAAAACAAGAAACAAGCTTTTAGGAAAAAAGCACAGGAGAAAAGTCTTCAGAATCTAGGGTAAACAAGAGTTCTTAGACTTAACACAGAAAGCATAATCTGTGAAAGGAAAAATCAATAGATTGGATTTAATGAAAATTAAAAACTTTTGCTATGCAAAATCCCCTGTTAAGAGAATGAAAAGGGGCGCCTGGCTGGCTCACTTGTTAAGCGTCTGACTTTGGCTCAGGTCATGATCCGGGGTCCTGGGATCGAGCCTGCATCAGGCTCCCTGCTCAGCAGGAAGTCTGCTTCTCCCTCTCCCACTCCCCCTGCTGTGTTCCCTCTCTCGCTTTCTCTCTGTCAAATAAATAAATAAAATCTTTAAAAAAAAAAAGAATGAAAAGACAAGCTATAAACTGGGAAAAAACATTTGCAAACCACATATCCAACAAAAGACTAGCATATAGAATATATAAAGCATACTCAAAACTGAACAATAAACTTTTTTCAAAGATCAATTAGAATACGGCAATACTGTAGCACCTGGGTGGCTCAGTCAGTTAAGTGTCTGACTCTTGATTTCAGCTCAGGTCATAATCTCAGGGTCCTGTGATCCAGTCTTGCGTTGGGCTCTGCACTCAATGGGGAGTCTGCCTGATGATTCTCACTCCTTCTCTTTCTGCCCTCCCCCCCCTAAAATAAATCTTTATGGAATGCCTGCGTGGCTCAGTCGGTTAAGCGTCTGACTTTAGCTCAGGTCATGATCCCAAGGTCCTGGGATCTAGTCCTGCATAGGGCTCCTTCCTCGGCAGGGAGCCTGCTTCTCCCTCTGCCTGCCGTTACCCCTGCTTATGCTCTCTCTCTCTCTCTGACAAATAAATAAATAAAAGCTTTAAAAAACATAAATAAATCTTTAAAAAAAGAAAGAAAATGGCAATATAGGCCTACCTCAAGAAGCATAAAGAGTCTCAAATAAAAAACCTAACCTTGCACCTAAAAGAGTTAGAAAAAGAACAACAAATAAAACAAAACCAGCAGAAGGAAGGAAATAATTAAGATTAGGGCAGAAGTAAATGGTATAGAAACTAAAAATACAGTAAAACAGATCAATGAAACCAAGAGCTGGTTCTTTGAAAAAAATCAATAAAAGTGATAAACCTCTAGCCAAACATACCAAGAAAAAAAGAGAATAGGTTCAAATAAATAAAATCACAAATGAGAGCAAAGAAATAACAACCAACACCACAGAAATAGGAGAATACTATGAAAGACTATATGCCAACAAATTAACAACCTAAAAGAAATGGATAAATTCCTAGAAACATACCAACTACCAAAACTGAAACAGGAAGAAAGAGAAAATTTGAACAGATCAATAACCAGCAAAGAAATTGAATCAATAATCAAAAATCTCCCAACAAACAGAAGTCCAGGACCAGATGGCTACACAGGCGAACTCTACCAAACATTTAAGGAGGTAATACCTATTCTTCTCAAACTGTTCCAAAAAACAGAAAAGGAAGGAAAACTTCCAAATTCATTCTATGAGGCCAGCATTACCCTGATTCCAAAACCAGACAAAGACTCCACTAAAAAAGAAAACCATAGGCCAATATTCCTGATGAACATGGATGAAAAATTCTCAACAAGAAGTAGCAAATAGAATCCAACAGTTCACTTAAAAAGTCATTTATTGCAATCAAGTGGGATTTTTAAAAAGATATTCTTTATTTATTTGAGAGAGAGAGAGCATGAGCATGAGTGGGGGGAGGGGTAAAGGGACAAGCAGACTCCCCGCTGAGCAGGGAGCCTGAGGTGGGGCTCAATCCCAGGACCTTGAGATCATAACCTGAGCGGAAGGCAGACGCTTCACCGACTGAGCCACCCAGGCGCCCCTCAAGTGGGATTTATTCCTGTGTTGCAAGAGTGGTTCCATATTCACAAATCAACCAGTGTGATACAGCACATCAACAAGAGAAAGGATAAGGACCATATGGTCACTTTAATAGACACAGAAAAAGCATTTGACAAAGCACAACATCTATTCATGATAAAAGCCCTCAACAAAGTAGGAATAGAAGGAACATACCTCAACATAATAAAGGCCATATATGAAAACCCTACAGTGAACACCATACTCAATGGGGAAAAACTGAGAGCTTTCCTCCTAAGGTCAGGAAGATGACAGGGATGTCCACTCTCACCACTGTTGTTCAACATAATACTGGAAGTCCTAGCCTCCATAATCAGACAACAAAAAGAAATAAAAGGCATCCAGATCAGTAAGGAAGAAATAAAAAATTTTCACTATTTTCAGATGACATGATACTCTATATGGAAAACCTGAATGACGCCACCAAAAAACTGCTAGAACTGATAAACGAGTTCAGTAAAATTGCAGGATACAAAATCAACATACAGAAATCTATTGCATTTCTATACATCAGTAATGAAGCAGGAAAAAGAGAAATTAAGAAAATAATCCCATTTACAATTGCATCAAAAATAGTAAGATACCTAGGAATAACCCTAACCAAAGAGGTGAAAGACCTGTACCCTGAAAACTATAAAATGCTGAGGAAAAAACTGAAGAGGCCACAAAGAAATGGAAAGACATTCCATGCTCATGGATTGGAAGAACAAATAACATTAAAATGTCTATACTATCCAAAGCAATCTCCACATTTAATGCAATCCCTGTCAAAATACCAACTGCATTTTTCACAGAACTAGAACAATCCTAAAATTTGTATGGAAACACAAAAGACCCTAAATAACCAAAGTAATCTTGAAAAAGAAAAGAAAGAGGCATCATAATTCTGGATTTCAAGTTACATTACAAAGCTGTAATAATCAAAACAGTATGGTACTGGCACAAAAATAGACACACAGATCAACAGAACAGAATAGAAAACCCAGAAATGAACCCACAATTAATCTTCGACCAAGCAGGAAAGAATATTCAATGGGAAAAGGACAGTCTTTTCCACAAATGGTGTTGAGAAAACTGGACAGCAGCATGCAGAAGAATGAAACTGGACCACTTTCTTACACCAACTCAAAAAAATAAATTCAAAATGGATTAAAGACCTAAATATGAAACCTGAAACCACAAAAATCCCAGAAGAGAACATAGGCAGTAACTTCTCTGATATCAGCCGTAACAACATTTTTCTAGATGTCTCCTGAGACAAGGGAAATAAAAGCAAAAATAAACTATTAGGACCATATCAAAATAAAAAGCTTCTGCACAGTGCAGGAAACAATCAACAAAACTAAAAGGCAACCTACAGAATGGGAGAAGATATTTGCAAATGACATATTCAGTAAAAGGTTAGTATCCAAAATATATAAAGAACTGATACAACTCAACCCCCAAAAAACAAATAATTTAATTAAAACATGCACAGAAGACATGAACATTTTTCTAAAGAAGACATCCAGATGGCCAACAGACACATGAAAAGATGCTCAACATCACTCATCATCAGGGAAATCCAAATCAAAACCACCATGAGATACCACCTCACACCAGTCAGAATGGCTAAAATCAACAAGACAAGAAACAACAGATGCTGGCGAGGATACAGAGAAAGGAGAACCCTCTTATATTGTTGGTAGGAATGCAAACTGGTGCAGCCACTATGGAAAACAGTATGGAGGGTCCTCAAAAAGTTAAAAATAGAGCTACCCCATAATCCAGCAATTGCACTATGAGGTATTTACCCAAATGATATAAGAATTCTGATTCGAAGAGGACGTGCATCCCGATGTTTATAGCAGCAATGTCCACAATAGCCAAGATATGGAAACAGCCCAAATGTCTATCGACTGATGAATGGATAAAGAAGATGTGGTATATACACAGTGGGATATTACTGGTATAAAAAAGAATGAAATCTTGCCATTTGCAATGACATGGATGGAGCTGGAGAGTATTATGCTAAGTGAAATAAGTTAGTCTGAGAACGATAAACACCGTATGATCTCACTCATATTTGGAATTTAAGGAGCAAAATAAAAAAGCAAAGGGGAAAAAATAGACAAAGCAAGAAACAGACTCTTAACTATAGAGAACAAACTAATGGTCACCAGAGGGGAGGTGGGTGGGAGGATGGGGGAAATAGGTGATGGGGTTTAAATAAATCAATTAGAAAATGAGAAAAAAGGGGCACCTGGGTGGCTCAGTCGGTTAAGCATCTGCCTTCAGCTCAGGTCATTGTCTCAGGGTCCTGGGATCGAGCCCCGCAGCAGGGAGCCTGCTTTTCCCTCTGCCTGCCGCTCCCCCTGCTTGTGCTCTCTCTCTCTCTCTCTCTCTCTGACAAATAAATAAAATACTAAAAAAAAAAAAAGAAAAGAAAATGAGACAAAGTCACAAACAGACATTTCCCCAAAGAAAACATATGGATGGAAAATAAGCACATGAAAATATTGTTCAACATGATTAGCTATTAGTGATATGCAAATTAAGACCACAATGAAGTATCACTACATACCTATTAGAACAGCTTTGAAAAATAGTGATAATACCAAATATTGGTGAGGCCACGTAGAAATCAGATCTCCCATATATTTTGGTAGAAATGTAAAATGGTACAGCCACTCTGGGAAAATCATTTATTATAAAATGAAACATGTCCTTACTATAGAACCTAGCAATTGTACTTTTGAGCATTTATGCCAGAGAAATAAAAACATGCCAACATGAAAACCTGTGCTTGACCTTACACTGCAGCTTTATTTACACTAGGCAAAAATGGGAAACAACCCCAGTGTCCCTCAGTGGGTGAGTGGTTTGACTGTGGTCATCCAACACATGGAACGCAACACAGCAGAAAAAGGAACAGACGACTGACAAGCACGGCAACTGGGGCGGATCTGCAGGGCCTTACGTGGAGCGATAAAAGCCAAAGGAAAAGCCTGCAAACTGTATGACTCCATTTCTGTAACATTTTTGAAATGACGTAATTACAAAGACTGGTTTCCAGGAGGGAGACGGGAGTGGGTGGAGGGTGAGTATTCAAGGGCATCACAAGGCAGCTCCTTACAGGTGATGAAGGGGGCAGTTCTGTATCTTAGATTGTGGGGGTGGTTATGCAAATCTGTGCGGGGGATAAAACTGCACAGACTCAAACTGCTACTGCGACTGCGACTGTTACTACGGTTACTACCACTACTGTTAATGCTACTACGATTGCCAGTCCTGCTGCTACAACCTCTACTACCACTGCTGTGACTGCTGCTCCTACTGCTGCCTCTGCTCCTACTGCTACTGCTGTTACCCCTGCTGTTACCCCTGCTGTTACTCCTGCTGCTACTGCTGCTACTCCGGCTGTTACTTG